>NC_044910.1:27522966-28122966 GCF_001633185.2 Quercus lobata | reverse complement strand
TCCCCTAATTCATTCAGAAACGATGATGCTAACAATTCCTACATCGATCACTACAAGAATGCTTCGATCATCTTGGAAAGGAGTCTGGACATTAAATCCTTGGAGAACACTTTCATTCCGGAAGTGTTCAAGGAGAGGACATGGACCAAATTGATAAATCCCTAGAGTGATGTGTATCAGTGCATCATTAAGGAATTCTTTGCGAATGCATTTATGGAAGGCAACGACATCAGTTACTAGGTCAGGGGGAAAGAATTTACTGTCTCTAGAGAGTCAATCCAAGAGCTTTTAGAGACTCGATCGGTGACTCTGGATACCTCTCTACGGTTTTATGAGAGGAAAGACAAGCTTAAGCCTCTTATGCAAGTTCTTGAAGGTCAACTCAAGAAGACAGCCTTGCACACGATCAGTTTCTCTCTTGAGATGAGGGCTTTGGCCTATATCATGATCTTTAACCTCTATTCGGTGAAGAATTTGACAACCTTGTTAAGGCCAAGGACCATTTTCCTCCATGATCTCTTCACTCATAAAGAGATTGATATTTGTGGTCACATCTACCACCTCTTTGTCAAGTGCATTAAGAAGAGAAAGTCAAGATTGACTCTACCATTTCCAAGTCTTGTCATGTCTCTAATATCAAAGGCAAGGGTGAAAATTCCAAGTGGACTCCCAATCATACAAAGGGAAGAGGCAATTAGTGAGCGCACTATGAACTGGAGTAAAGATCACATTCCTAGTCTAGAAACCAATGCATCACAAATTCTAAGAGATGAAGCTGAAGATGAAGGTGGCAACACCGAAGATGAGATTGATCGATTCACTCATGGACCGGAGGATACTCCATAGCCATTTTCTCAAGCACAAGCTAGAGCACCCGATCGCCTTCATTTGATACTTGGAAGGGTAGAACAGATGCATGCCATGCTGAATGCACACATTGACTACTCTACGAGGTAGTTTACATACCTTCAAGGCCAAATCACTGCCCTATCTTCTCAGATTCAAGACTTGGAAAAATCAAACTCAGAGTTCGATGTTTTCTAGGACCTTTAGCCATTCCGGTCAAAAAGGGAGAGTAGATTAGCTTGAGTAGGAGTACTGCCTAAGGGGGAGTAGTAAAACCATTGGTTTATTTTTGGTGGCTTATTATGTTTTACAGTCTATGTTAATTTATAGTGCTATATTTAAAGCTTTCAATACTTTAGTTTAAAACGTAGTTTTTCTTTAGTACTTTGTGTACCTTGTGTTTTTATAGCCGTTTCTTGATACTTGTAGTCATCTATTGCTTCTCGCTCTAGTTTCTTTAATGCATCATGTGGTTTGTTGGACATGCAATTGATTTTTGCATTGCTCTTAATTACATTGCATGTCCAAATGATCATTTACTCGTAAATGTTCACTGTGGTCTTTTCTTAATGACTATTTCTATACGATCAAGCTATGCTATATGTTCTCATATCTTGTGTTTATCTTGATCGCATTTTACTTGTTCTCTATACATGCCATGTGTTCTACTTGTCTCGTACTTAATGAAGTTTATTTGTTATGTGCAAGTGTTTCAGGATACAGGTGTATATGGTTCAAGTGCTTCACAGCTTTTAGATTTAGGTGTGAGTGAGTTTTTTCTCTGTTTCCAAACTCACGTTTATGTCTAGAGTCTATTTAGGGGTTTTGTCACGGAATAGCCAAAGGGGGAGATTGTAAAGTTGTGATTTCCAACTAGCCTTTGTTGGCTTTAATTCCATGCCCAATTTAATTGTAATTTCTTCAATCATTTCCTTGTACTTATGTGGGTTTTAATCGTAAAGGATAAGTGTGAGAGATAGGTGAAGAATCAAGCTTCAAAGAAGAATCACTACAATTCGCGACTAGTTCGTGAGAAGCTTGCGAGAAAGTATCCCGCGAAAGGCCACGCGTGAAGCACATGACTAGAAGCTAAAGAGTCATACCAGGTTGTCAAATTTGCGAGTACTTCGCGAGAAAGACCATCTCACGAGGTACCCATGAAACTCTCTGTTTGGCAAAAAGATAAAGTGTTTTACCAAATTCTTTACCCACACTATAAATACCCTCATTACCCAAAAAATGTAAGGAATGCTTTTCAAAGAGAAAACCTAAGCAAATACACTTGAGAATTAGAGATTGTTATACCCACAATCATCTACACATTTCCTCTTGGTTTTCCTCTACTCCTACCTCTCCATCTCTACATCCTTGAGAGGTTCTTAGCCCAAACACATACCACAACCAATCTGAGTGTTGAGTCCAGTTTTGGTGCCTTTGGGAAGCATTGGAAGGAGCCACTTAGTGGCGAATGCAATCGAGCTGAATTGTGGGATCCAGAAAGCTAGTGAAGACAAGACTCCGAGAAGTCTGTTGGTAGGAGGAGCTTGGAGGGCTCAAGTACAAGGGGTAGACTAGGATTGGAGGGTCTTTTGTTATTCATGTACTCCAACTTTATTCACTAGTGGATCGATTTCGACTTGGAGGGTTGCAGAGAGGTTTTTCTCCAAGTTCTTCGATTTCCTCTTTGATAACACGTCTTAGTGTTATCTTGTGTTTACATCTCTCTTCCCTACTCTTTAAGCTTGTTATTTATTGTTCATTGTGGTTAGATATGGTTTAGAGTAGTGTTATCGATTTATTACGCTTATGTACTCTTATTCCACCATTTGATAAGTTAACGTAAAAGCAATCTAGCCGTAATTTTTAATTTGAAGTCTGAACAAACTCTAGTGTTTTCACACTAATTTGAGCTTTCAGGGAAGGTATGGAATATCTTTTGCTTGTATAAGACAACATGACAAAAGTCTATGTAATTTGGTTACAAGTTGTATCATCTATACCTTTTCTTTGTTCAAGATTGTAACATGGAAAGCAACATACATTGAGAGAGTGACTGTAGTTTACTGCACTCGTGAAGTTGGAGGATCATGAACTAGGCACAACCATTGACTCTAAGCTAACTATAGTTAAGAGAAGTGCTGAATAGGTGTCCATAGTCTGTTGATTATGCAAAAGGGATAAGGATAATCGATTAATAGTATGAGCACTGTGAGATATGTTTTGACATGTAAAGACATAATTCATCAATACATGATAGAATTGTGACATTAAGCACTCAAACATGTCACAGAGAGAGAGAGAGAGAGAGAGAGAGAGAGAGAGAGAGAGAGAGAGAGAGAGAGAGTGTGTGTGTGTGTGTGTGTGTGTACGTGCGTATCAAATGCAAAAGTGTGCAAATTAGGGCAAAGTGTAGAAACACATAATCATATGATGTTTCAAAATCAAAGAAACATGATTATCCCTACAACCATTGTATTCCATGGAATCCACAAACATGCTATAATGCACAGAAATAAGAAAGAAACATGAAAAACATGTATACTAGGCATAATACTACCAAAACAAACAAAACCCATACATCAAACTCAACAAAATATCTACAAACCATATTCTAACATCATATTTTCAAATCTCAATAAAAAAACAAAATCCAAGAAATCTAGGACTAGAAACATGAAATACTTTGAGAATAAGAGAAACCCATACCTTTTCTTGAAGATTGGTGAAGGATTGATGAAGAAAATGGAGGTTTGTGAGTGAAAATGGTGGTTTTGGAAGAGGGAGAGGCGGACAAGACAATGAAACAGCACGTGATGCAAGGGAAAACTGAAAAGATTTTGAAAACTGTATTGGATTTAACCCTATTTGTGCAAAACACACGTTTTTTGCGACTGGAATGCGTTGTGAGCAAGTTGCCAGGTACAGTCACCAAAAACCCGTGTGACAAATTTTGAAAAAATTTTCTAAATGTTTTTCACAACTAGGTCCACTCGCGAGTAAGTCGCGAAGGGAGTTGCAAAGCATTTTGAGTAAACTCACGACAAGAGCTTCCACTCGCAAACCAATCACTAAAGTGAGTCGCGAAAATGCTAAAAACCTAGAAAGTTTGAAATTTTTCTAACTCTTTTTCGCGACTGGGGGCTTGACTTGCCAGAGAGTCGCGAGAGCTTTTAAGTAAGCTCACAATTGGCTTGACCCGCAAGAGTGAGTTGTCAAAACAAAGTTGCACAGTTTTTGAAATTTTTCAAAACAAAAACACTTTTCAAAAACAATTAAAATACTCAAAAATCTTTTTGTGTTTGATCAACAAAGTGCAACACATTTAATCAAGTACAATCACACGAATAAATAAGGCATTCATTGAACATAGACATATGTGATGTGTGTTGGTACCAAAGATGAGATAGTCCGTAGTCTAATGTCAAGCTTCAATGATCAATTCAACCAAGATATACACAATTAGCATTAGGAAGAGTGACCAATCTCAATTATAGAAGTATGCATATATGATCTCCCACAGAACTTGAATACATAATTTTGACACTTTTCATTTGGCTTCATACATTTCATAACATTTGATCATTTTGGAACAATACATCTCAATTTGAGATCGATACTTGAAATTTTTGATATTTCAATTTGATTAATAAGCCTTTGGCTTTTGGCACCATTCATTTTCATAAAAGTCGCTTTCCCTTTTTCTTTTCCTAGTCAAATACTAGTATGTGCGACGGCTTTTGCAACTCATTATCTCTTTAAACAAAAAATAAATAAATAAAAGAGTGGAAAGATATATTGGCACAAGTCTATGCAAGTCTCAAGATCAACAAAACCACTGACTAATCATTCATGACATACACAATGATCAATTCAACCAAGACATACACAATTAGCACTAGGAAGAGTGACCAATCTCAATTATAGAAGTATGCATATATGACCTCCCACAGAACTTGAATACATAATTTTGATGCTTTTCATTTGGCTTCATACATTTCATAACATTTGATCATTTTGGAACAATACATCTCATTTTGAGATCAATACTTGAAATTTTTGATATTTTAATTTGTTTAATAAGCCTTTGGCTTTTGGCACCATTCATTTTCATAAAAGTCGTTTTCCCTTTTTCTTTTCCTAGTCAAATACTAGTATGTGCGACGGCTTTTGCAGCTCATTATCTCTTTAAGAAAAAATAAATAAATAAAAGAGTGGAAAGATATATTGGCATAAGTCTATGCAAGTCTCAAGATCAACAAAACCACTGACTAATCATTCATGACAAGTTTGAAGATCTATTTACAGCAGTCACATAGATGTCAAGATTTTTCCCACAATGATATGAGTGCATAGAGAACAAGCTACGCTCGTAAATGCACAAAGTCATTTGTACGAAGGTACAAGGCAAAACATACGTGTGAGAAAGCACAATAATCCTAATCAAACTTTTTGGATTTTCTACGTTTTATGTGTTTTTAGATTTTTGACACAAAAGAAAGTAAAGAATGATCAAAAAGAAAAACATTCAAAGCTCTTAAAAACAAACAGAAATTTTTCAAAACATGGTAGAATGATTACTTAGGAAAACAGCCAAGCAAAGACACAACATATAGAAAGAATTGATGCATGGACATGTTCTAATGCTTATACATGTATACCCTTCTTCACCCACATGGAACATGCATTTGGGGTGATATCCTTAGAGGATTGGGTAGTTGAGTTACGATTCTCAAACCTTAGAGTGAAGTTTGCCAAACAAGAAGTGATGGTGACTATCATCTTCATCACATCACCAATATTAGACTCAACTTCTCCCCCTTTTGATTGCTTGAGGTTCCCTTTTCCATTTCTTTGTCCTCTTGGCCTTTGAGAGCGGCCATTCTTTAACGCCTGGAGCTTGTGGCAACTAGGTCTAGTGTGTCCTCGGATTCCACAATGATGGCAGAAGTTTTGAGTTTGTGGTCCTCTTTGTGACATCGGAAGAGATTTTACTTTCACTTCGAATTTAGCCACAACTGGGTTTGGAGGCTTTGTTAAAACCCGTTGAGCAATCGCCTTTGGTTTCTTCTTAAACTTCCCTTTCTTAATAGTTGGAGTTACTACCACTGGTTCCTTTGCTCTAACAAACTTCATCCCCTTAGACAGATTGGCGCTTGAGCTACTCTCTCTGATGTATCCTAAGCCGCTTTTGTCAGAAAAGGGCTTTTGATGTGCAAGCACTTCGTCAAGCTTTTTGGAGGCAACCCACTCCACTTTAGCATTAGCATGAATTACTTCAAGCTCAAGAAACTTGATCTTGGAATAGGCTTCAGTTAGTTCTCCATTCAACATCTCAACTTCACATTTAGTCTCCTTGTACCACACTAAAAGACTTTTGTAATCTTGCTTTGCTCTCTTCATTTTTCTTATCGCTGTCTTAGCCATTCTTGCATTCTCCTCGGTCTTCTCTAGAAGAGAATTATAAGTTTCTTGCAATCCCTTTGTTCCTTCATGGACACATTCTTCACCTTTATCATCGGATTCCTCCCCAACTTCCATTGACTCCACTTCAATGTACTCACCGAGCTCTTCCACTAATGCATTCAAATCTTCTGAAGAGTCCATAGGTGCAATGGTCATAAATGTAGAGTAGTTTCCTTCTCCATTACAACTTTCTTCCGAATCTAAATTTGAACTATCTGAGTCACTAAGGGTAGTGGCAAATACTTTACCCTTTGCCTTCAAATAAGTAAAGCATTCTTTCTTTACATGCCCATGCCCTTTGCACTCAAAGCACGTGACCATTTAAGATGGGGGGGAGTCTTTTGAATCCTTCTTCTTGAAGTCTTTATTGTCCTTCTTAAAATTTGAGAATTTGCCCTTCTCAAAAGACTTCCTATCTCTCTTGAACTTCAAGAACTTATGGAAGTTCTTAGCAAGATACGCCACTTCCTTTTCAACCCTCATCCTCATCCAAGGATTCTTGAGCTTCCATTCTCTCATTGATTGTCTTTAGAGCAAGAGATTTGCTCTTCCTTTGTGATGGTAGAGATAGCTCATATGTTTGAAGAGAATCGATGAGTTCTTGAATTTTAATCTCATCAAGGTCTTTGCTCTCTTCGATGGCAGTGACCTTTGCACGGAAGCTCTCCGGCAACGATCGTAAGATCTCTTTAACAATCTTGGAGTCCTTTGTCTTTTCTCCCAAGTTGAATTTCCCAATCACCACTTCATTTAGTTTCCCATAAAATGAGTCAAATGACTCATCTTCACTCATCTTTAGCTCCTCGAAGTGTGTGGTTAGCATTTGCAACTTGGTGTCCTTCACCTCTTTGGTGCCTTCATAAGTCGTCTCTAAGATTTACCACTCCTTCTTGGCAATTGTAACATGAGAAATCCTATGAAAGTCATCAAGAGAAACACCACAGAAAATAGCATTTAAAGCCTTGCTATTAGCGTTAGCTTCCGCAAGGGCTACCTTATCCCAAGTGGATTTGGCGACCTCCGGCCTAGTCCATCCTATCTCTACAACATCCTGAACACTTTCATCAATGGAACATAGAAATGCCCTTATACGGACTTTCCAAAATGCATAGTTGCTCCCATCAAAATATGGTGGAGCATTAAGCGATTGAGATCTATCCATCTCAACAAGGGTCTAGGATTGCACTTAGGTAATGAAACCACAGCAAGTGCACCCGCTCTGATACTAATTGAAAGTTCAATTAATGAGTAAAACACTAATGACTGTTTAGACCCCAAATTTTAACAATACCAACACAAGCTTATACACAAACAATATATGTGCGGAATGATGTATATAAGCTATAACCAAATAGGTAAAACACTCTAAATCATAATTAATCACAAACACAGCAGCAATTAAAAGGTATTCCATAGGGGAGATGCATATACCAAAGGAGAGAAGACATTGTGTTAATAAGAAAACTTTCTTTTGTTTGTGTTTCTTTATGTTTGTGTTTCTTGTTTGCTTTATGGTGCTTTGAGTTATGTTTAGTATCTATGCTTTGTTGTTCTCATTGCATCGAGTTTGTGTGTTGGACATGCATACATCCTTATGCTATTGTGCTTCATTGACTGTATGTTCAAATGATCATTTGCTTTGTTATGTGATTATTATAGTCATTTTTATATGACTGTTTTGGTGTATGGTCAAGTTGCTTATATATTTTATATCATGTTTACTTGATCGCAATTTACTTGTTACATTATACTTGTCCTTTTATTACTTGCTTCACCTTGAGGGTCTAATGTGTTTTGTGCAAGTGTTTTAGGTTACAGGTATATATGTTCCAATTTCATCACAGCTCCTATGATTCATGATAGGGGGAGAAAGAGAAAAAGAGCTTTGTGTTATATTAACTATGTTTTTGCTTTGCTCATAGTTCATGATTATGTTTAGCTATTTAAACTATATTTTATTTTGTACCCATCCTTTGTTGCTTAGTACTTTTAGTTAATGTTATGTATTTTCTTTAGTACATCACTCTTGTGCCCTTGTTGGATTTTATATCCTTGATGCATCTACCTTGTGTTTTTGTATCAGTTGAGTGTTGGACATGCAAATCATATTTTGCATTGAGCTTATTAGCTTGCATGTCCAGATGTTCATTCCTTATTTGAATGATCATTGTGATCACTATTTATAGTGATTGTTCTTGTTTGGTCAAACCATGCTTTATTGCTTTAATCTTTATTACAATAATCGTCTTGTGTTGTTGTTTTCAGGAAATACTTGTTCGTATGGTTCAAGAGCTTCACAGTTTCTAGAATTAAGATCTGAGTGAGTTTTGGCAACTGTTCCCAACTCACATGTTAAGTCTAAAGTCTGTTTTAGGGTTTTGTCACAGAATAGCCAAAGGGGGAGATTGTAAGGTTGAATTTATTCAATCAGGTATTGGCTTTATTCCGTGCCAAATTTGCTTGTAATTTAGCAATTAGATACCCTGTATTTAGGTGGGAATTATGTAAGGGTAGTGTGTGAGAGAGTGTGAAGAAATCTCAAGAAGTGTGCTATTCAAAGGAGTCTCGCGACTAGATCTCACGATTGGCAAGTCGCAAGAATGGCATAGGTGTGTAGCATGCAAGGGGAGCTGAAGGGTCACGATAGCTAAAGCACTACAAGACAAAACTTCTAGTCTCGCTAGGCAGTTAGCTCATAACTCAAACTCATGACTTGTTCCAGTCATGAGGTTGAGTCGCCAAAATGCCCTGTTTGGTTGAAACTGACTTTTCGCATTCCTCATACACACTACTATAAATAACCTTATACCCATGAAATGTAGAGAGCTCTAGAGAGAATTTTGAGAGAGAAACCCTGGAGAAAAACAAGATTGACTCATCCACAATTTTCATCATTTGATTCTCCAAATTCCTCTACTCTCACCCTCTCTATTGACATATCCTTGAGAGGTACATTTAGCCAAATCCTATCTCACCATACCCATATCAGTGAGGAGGTATTTTGGTGCTTGGAAAACAATTCAGAAGGGACCAATTCATTTGGTTGATGCAATGGGCGATTGTGGGATCCGAAAAGCTAGAGAGGACAAGGTTCAGCGTAACCCTGTTGGAGCAAGAAGGTTGAAGGGTTTAGGTGCATCGGGTAGATTCAGCTTGGAGGGTCTTTTGCTATTCATGTATCCCAAATTTATTCTCTAGTGCATTATTGACTGCTTGGAGGGTGGCGGAGTGGTTTTTCGTCGAGTACTTCGGTTTCCTTTTCGATAACACATTGCCATGTTATCTTTGTGTTTGCATCTCTCTTACCTTACTCTTTACCTTTTAATTACTGCTATGATTGTATTTAATTATGGTTTAGAGTGTGTTACAAATTTGGATATAGCTTATATTTCATATTCCGCACATACATTGTTTGATTATAAGCTTGTGTTGGTATTTTTGTATTTGGGGGTCTAAACGTTCATAGGTGTTTTATACACTATTTGAACTTTCAAAGCCCATTGCATCAACCAAGTAAATTGGTCATCTCTGAACTACTTCCCAAGCACCAAAATACTTCCTCACTGATATGGGTATAGTGAGATAAGGATTTGGCAAAATGTATGTGACACCCCAAGTTTTTCTTTAAATATATGTGTTTATTTTTAGTGAGGGAATTTTTGTAAAATGTCAACAAGATATTTCTTATGTGTGGTTCATAATCTCCCCCATCTACCACCACAAGTGAAACCCCCCCCCCCCTCTCTCTCTCTTTTCATTCTCACAGCTACTCTCTCCTCCTATCTCTTATTCACTCTTTTCATCCCCAATGATGAACGAACCTCAAAGTTCCCATCTCCTTCATCATTTCTTTCCCATCTCTAGTCAAAATCTCCTTGTTAGGGAGGATTATGTCTCCGTTGATTCTCCTAGTATAGCCAAAACTCCATGAGATTTTGAAGTGCAAGAGACCCAAGGTAAAAATCTAAGTTTTCTCTCAATTTCTTCTATGAAATCCTTTGGGTTTTGTTAGTTTATGATGTTTATGGTATATACTTGATGGGTTTGATGAGTAATGGAAGATTAGAGGTTTATGAGGATTTGGGCAGCAAGTGTTTTGTTTAAATCCGAAAATTTCAGTTTATTGGTGGGTTTTTGCTTTAATGGGATGATTTGGTTTTTACTATGGGTATTTATCCTATTTTGTTTGTATTGCTCTTTGATGTTGTGGGTTTTGTTTTAGGGGTTGTTTTATTGAGTTGTTGGGACATTTAAGACTTTATTTGGAGGCTATTAATTTAATGAGGTGAATTGGAAGTTTTGTTTGGCAACCTTGTGAGTTGCATTTCTTGAGAAATCATATAGTTTTTGATTTATACTGAGGATTGGGATTTACTTTTAAAAGTGAGTTCCTTGAATTTTGGGAAATATTTTGACATAGGTGATAGTTGATGGTATTGACTATGAAATTGTTTAATTGATATGTACATTATGCTTGTTGCGTGCCAAGTGTTTGATAAATTGCCTATATGAGTTATGAGATTGAATTTCTTGACTTGTGTTGTGATGATTGTTATATGAGGTTATGGGTTGTAATCCTAGTTGTTTATATGTGCTAACACATGTAGCTCTAAGGTTTAACCAAGTCTCAAAGCTTTTGCAATAATATTAAAATTATAGTAATTTTTTGTTGGGACTCTAAATCTGTCCCTGATAGATTCGAGTTAGTTGCGACAGGTGATTTTTAATAAATTATAGAAAATTTATTTTGAGCTGAATTTTTTATGGTACATACTACACATATAAGAGCTTATCCCTATTTAATGTCAAGTTAATTGGATAAAGTTTCGTGGACCAAACAAGTTTTGTAAAATAGCTGGTCTACTATATATTGAATCTGAAAGTGCGATGAAAACGCTGAGATTTTGTGGAATTTACTTCAAATCTTTGTTGAATGGATTGGTTTGTAAATTCATGTGCTTTCTTCGACATGTGTTTTACTTAGTTAAGTCTAATAATGGTTTGATTTAATCATTTAGTGCTCTAAAGGAAAACTCATGAGATATGCTACCCCTATTATGAATTGACGTGTTTTATGTTACGTTTATATGTGCACATTGCTTGCAGTGGATTATCAAAATGCTTTGGTTTTGTGTTGTGGCACTAGGAGTTTGCATGCTTGTTTGGTTCTCGTTTGGGAATGGGTACTTGTCTTAGGTTGGGCAAGCTAGGCTTTAGTGCATTTGATTTGCTTTAGGGGATCCTATTCGATTTTGGAGACAAATGTGATGATAACTTTGTGATAGGTCTTGTTATTAATAGGCTTGATCCTTATGTTTTTAGGTTTTGAGATTCTTGGTGATGGACGTAGTGATGGGATTGGTTGATTTTGTGATGCCTGGTTGAGGTAAAATTGGTTGGCTTTCTAAGGTAAGTAGCTTTTTAATGGGATTTTGAAAAATAACCATGTTGCACAAATGTTGTTTTTCGGTTAGACACGCTTTTGGAAACTACCTATGGAAACTATATTTTCCTAAAAACTATTGTGTCATAACCTTAATATGTATATGATTATATATGAAAATGCATCATGTCTGTTATTGCATTTGGGGAAATGCATGAATTGTTGATATGGAAAAATGAGCATCTTTTATTTAATCTTTGATAAGGAAATCATGGATTTTATGGTATATTAGAAAATTTAAAAATGCTTATCTTGTCTTGTATTATTTGGGAAATTGATAGAAAATCTCTTGACAAGAATGAAGTTGAAAACCTTACAAACTTTTTAGAAGTTAGATTATTTAAGGTTTTTCTAAAACTACCTGGATATGAACTATGTATTTCAAAGTAATGTAACCTGTGAGCTTATATGGTTTTTAACACCATGCCATGTGTGATTTCCAAGTGATCACCAGATTTGGTTTTCTTGGTCTTTGTGACAACGGAATCAAATCTAGGTCAGTGCCCTTTTCACTTTGGATGACGCGTTCTTCCCTGCTGCCCATGGGGGGAAAAGGTTCCTTGATTGTGTGTAGGTGAGGCTGCTGTCCATGAGGCCAAAAGACCACATGCAAAAGAGGTCCTATTTGACGCGCTCTCTCCGCTGCCCATGGGGGGAGAGAAAAATCTTAAGGGTATAGGTGAGGCTGCTATCCATGGGGTCAAGAGTCTGCATACCAGAAAGGACAATATCATGCCAATTGTGAATGGGTGGATCCCCTGACTGATCTATGTGGTAGTGTGGTATATTTGTGATAAATTACTGTATGTTAGATTTTATGCCTTTGGAATTATATTATTAGTGCTCACATATTATAATATATAGTTTCATGGTATTATTTTGAGAAACTTTATGTTTCATCATTTAATCATTCTTGTTACATTATTATTGAAAATGATCTTGCAGTATTTAGTTAGCAATTTCTCAAACTAAAACATGTTTTGCAAACTGTTTATCATCATGAAACTTGCGTTTCCCCCACCCCATTAATTATGCTACTTACTAGGCTTTAGCTCATCCCACTCTCCAACAATTTTTTAGATAAATTTGCTATAACTCGAGCACGGAGCTTGTTTTACTAGTGGTGATTGGAGCTGAATGTTCAAATAGTGTGTAAAACACCTTGAACGTTTAGACCCCCAAATTACAAATTACCAATTCAATCTTATAATCAAACAATGTATGTGCGGAATATGAAAATAAGCTAAAACAGAATTGATAAAGTAATCTAAACCAAATAAAATCACAACCACAGTAGAAATTAAATGGCAAAGATTAAGGGAAGAGAGATGCAAACACAAAGACAACACAGCGATGTGTTATCAAAGAGGAAACCAAAGTCCTCAGCGTAAAACCTCTCCGCCGCCCTCCAAACGGTCAATAATCCACTAGAGAATAAAGTTGGGATACATGAACAGCAAAAGACCCTCCAACCCTAATCTACCCAGTGTACCTAAGCCCTCCAAGCTTCTTGCTCCAACGAGGTTACACCAAACTTTTGTCTTCTCTAGCTTAATAGATTCCACTATAGCCCATAGCATCAACCAATATCAATTGGTCCCTTCCTAATTGCTTCCCAAGCACCAAATAGCCTTCTCACAAATGTGGGTATGGTGAAATAAGGATTTGGCTAAATACCTCTCAAGGATGTAACAATGAAGAGGGTGGGAGTAGAGGAATTTAGAGAATCAAAGTATAAAGATTGTGGATAAGTCAATCTTGTTTTTCTCTAGGGTTTCTCTCTCAAAATTCTCTCTGGAAGCTCTCTACAATACGTGGGTATAGGGTATTATACTGGTGTGTGTTTGGAATGCGAAAGGTCAGGTTTGTAATAAACAAAACTGTCTGGCGACTCGGGCTCGCGACTGGAATAAGTAGCGAGTTTGAGTTGCGAGCTAATTGCCTGGCCAGACTAAAAGTTTTGTCCTGTAGTGCTACAGCTGGCGTGACTCTTTAGCTCCCCTGCAAGCTTCACACATGTGCGTCTTTTGGTGACTTGCTAGTCGCAAGCCAATCGTGAGATCCAGTCGCGAGACCCTGCTTAAGTGCACACTCTTAAGCTTTTCTTCACACTCTCTCACACACTACCCTTACATGATTCCCACCTAAATACAGGGTTTCTAAATGCTGAATTACAAATAAATTTAGCACGGAATAAAGCCAACAAAATGGTTGATTAAATTCAACCTTATAGAAGCATTATGCTAATTGAGAGATTTACGCTATGGTTGGTGACTCAACTTTCTAAATTTATTGAGGCCATAGCTAATTCTATCGAAGATTGGGCCCTTGAGGTTTGTTAGCCTTGGGCATGGTAGGCATAGATTCTATTGTCGTGGTTGCCTATCCTAGAAAGGATTGATGTTGATCCATTTGGAGATTTGGAATTTCATGTATATTTGGAGACATTATTTGTAATTTGTATTGTTTGTAAATGTGTTATAGAGCTCTGACTTGTAATATGGTGATTTTAGTATGGTTATTTATCTTTATCATGTGTTGAGGAGAAAAAAAGAAAAGAAAATCTCCTACGTTCTCGCTCTTAATGGTTTTTCTCTCACGCTTTGGACCCTTTTGGGTTTGGGGCGTGACAATGTACCTCTCAAGGATATGTCAATGGAGAGGGTGAGAGTAGAGAAATTTGGAGAATCAAATGATGAAGATTGTGGATGAGTCAATCTTGTTTTTCTCTAGGGTTTCTCTCTCAAAATTCTCTCTGGAAGCTCTCTACATTTCGTGGGTATAAGGGTATTTATAGTAGTGTATGTGAGGAATGTGAAAAGTTAGCTTTCATCCAAACAGGGTGTTCTGGCGACTCAGCCTTGCGAGTGGAATGAGTCGCAATTTTGAGTCGCAAGCTAATTGCCTAACCAAACTATACATTTTGTCCTGTAGTACTCCAGCTGTCGTGACCCTTCAGTTCCCTACATGCTTCACACGTGTGCCACTTTGGCGACTTGCTAGTTGCAAGTCAGTCACAAGACTCCTTTGATTGCACACATCTTGAGTTTTCTTCACACTCTCTCACACACAACCCTTACATAATTCGCACCTAAACACAGGGTATCTAATTGCTAAAATACAAGCAAATTTGGCACGGAATAAAACCAACACATGATTGAATAAATTCAACCTTACAAAAACCATGCTACTTGTATTCTTAAAAAATTTCAAAACAAAATATTATGATGGTTTTAGATAATTGAGTTTCAACCATTTTAGCGAAATTATGCAATATGTTAATTAACTCGTAATGGTTTTTGACTAAAAAAAGTCATTGCGAAACCATCAAGAAATGTGTAAGCCTATGGAGGGAATGGGAAAGGATCCCACGCATCAAAGTCATTGCTTTGCCATTCATTACGGCTTTAGGTTGGCTATGGTTGCGTTTTTTAAAAACACCACAACAAAAATGCAATTATAAACCCGTTTTTTAGTAGTGAATGTTTGAAAAACGAAGGACTCATTTTTATTGAATGGCAAAGCAAGTTTTTTTTTTTTGAAAAGGAGGTGGGACTCGAATAGAAATATGAGACAATAGAAACTAGTATAAAGTATGCCAATCCAATTTGGTTATCACCTAAAACTCAAATGGTAAAGCAAAATTGGTTTGTCCAGTTAACATGAAATTATGAAATTCAATCAAAGAAACTTATCATAGCAAGAAAATTACACAATACTCAAAAGTACAATAATGTAGCACTTTCTTCTCTTACGCGATTAGCGGATCTCACCATAACTTTTAATTAGTGTAACTCTATTATATGAGAAGAAAGAGCATAACATTATTATTTTTCCAAAATATTGTTTACTCAGCCTGAAAAACCCCTAGTCAAACCCCCAGTCATTCGACTTCTTACGTGTAGGTTTAGTCTATTCTATAAGTAACGATTTTGCACTTTTTGTTTTTATTTATTTTTTTATTTTTTATTTTTTATTTTTTTTGCTAAAAAGTTCCCTTTTTAAGGAAAGACTTTTGAGGTGACCTATACTAGCCCACCACCCCATATCTTGTTCATAGTTTAGTCCTTTGCTCTAGAGCCTTTTGAAAGACTATACATTCTGGTTAAGGTCATCCTTCAGCTCAGCCCTTGCTAAGATCATCAATGAACTATGGGCTGAATCCTGAATGTTCCTAGTTAGGGTTTGTGCCTAATCTCTAATTTATTGACATGTTATAATTAATTAAGTTGTTTAATTATGTAAGACTGTTTGTATATAAACTAATAGGGTATTATCATATAGTCCTCAAGATGCATTGTATGTAATTTAGTTACAGAATGTATAAATCACAAGTTCTTTGAAACTCAAAAACTTAGTTATGTAGTTGGTGATGAAATTGTCTTTCATCTGCAATAACTATAACATGTCAACTAAGATTGCTTGTCTTGATCATGGAAGTGGAGACTTCTAGCTGATGAGCTAGTGTGCCTTAAGTGTGTAAGACACATTTAACTGGACTATTGTGAGATTAATTATTAAATTAACAACTATCACCTGAATAGTAGCTCTCAAAATTTCTATTTTCATAGACTCTCAATCCTTAGAGGATTATGAACTCGATCATGAAATATAGGTTTCTTTGATATATCAAGTTTAAGATCTAATAGGACGGTCAAAATCTCAGTATTTTGGGTAACCACACATAGTGTTAAGGGAACACATATTCTCAAGTTTATACGATAGTAACTTAGACCACTAACATCCTATTGCTACCTTGAGTAGGAAACTTACAACCACGACCACGTGACAGCTCCAAGTCCACAGACTACTTCTTTCTTAGATTCCCAACAAGTACAAGCACACCAACTTGTGTATCTTTAAGCTTCTTGAATGCAGCAACTGAATGATCACCAAACTCTTGACATCAATCTTGAGATTGGAAACCCTAAGTGTATGTGATGGCAAGCACCTCTAGATCTCACAGAAGATTCACACACATAGCATAAAGAGCAACCTTAGAGAGCTTTTGGGTACAAAACCCTAAATACAAAAGAGGCACAATAGGCAATCTAATCTCTCTAAAAAACTCATAAAAATGTTTTAGGGTTTCCTTTATATATAGGAGTGTTTTACTTGAAACCCAATACATTTAGTAGAGTTTGGGCTGAATTGGAATTCTGCAAAAAAAATAAATCTGCTTGTGGTTCGATCGATCAAGTCTAATTTTCGATTGATTGAGCCTTGCAAATTTAGTCCAATAAATTTTGCAATCACTCAATTCAAATTTTACAAATAAACATACTTTGAGTAAGCCTAAACCTAAACTCAATGTTTTGATCATGGTTTGCCAACATAATACAAATTGAAATTCTAATACATTAGTTCCTAAAGTCTTAAAACCTAACAATCTCCCCCTTTAGCAATCTGTGACAAAACACATCACAAACATGAAATGCTCAAAGTTACAAATACCCCAAATACAATTCAACCTAACTACTATCTATCAGTTGCAAGTGTAGACAGCAGCATGACTGAATCAACCTATGTATTCCTGAAACACTCAACAAACGCATAAACGCATATGTGGAAAATACAAGTAAATATGCAAACTAACTCTCCCCCTAAGTTAGATACATCAAAAAAACATTTTTCTCCCCCTTTCAAAAACAATTTATCTCCCCCTAAACAAAACAAATAAGATTCCCACATTTCATCTATTTCTCCCCCTTTTTGTCATGTATTGACAAAGACAACTCATACAAAGAGTAAACAGACAACATACGCAACAAAAGTCAAGAGAAAATAGAGAATTAAGGGAACACAAAACAATTCAACTCTATAGAAAATAGAGACAACTCCCCCTATGAAGAACAAAGGTTAAAAACAAACTTCTCCCCTTATAAAAATAGGAAAAACACAACAAGATTTGGGAAAAACAGTTTTCGGGAAAATTTAGGAGGTGAGGAAAAAAAACACACAAATCAAACTTAAAAACTAAGTTGAGGATACACACGAAGAAAAATATGCTCTCTTTCAATAAATGCAAACTTGACACTATGTAACCCATAAACAGTTGCATGAGTAGAAAAAATATGCGCACATTGATTATCCATCATATCTCTTAAGAAAAATATTTTCTGTAGTGCACACATAAAAAATAGCATATACTAAAATGTACAAAGGACTCAAAAATTAATCAATCAATTTTTAAATCAAGGTGAATACCCAATTTAGATAAGTGTATGCATGTTATGTGTGAAAACAAATGAGAGACATGACTGAAAAACTGCAAGATGGATACAAAAAAAACAGTGCAATGCATGTGAATCCTAAACACAAATGATGCATGAAAAAATATTTTGGTCAAAACTCTAAAAACTGAAAATTTTTCAGTTTCAATCGGTCGAGCATCGATCAAATACGTATCGAGTCAGGCAGATTTAAACCAAAATTTTTAATCACAATTTTGATCGATCGAGCAACAGGTTCAATCAATCGAAAATCTGAAAAAATCATTTTTTTGAAAAACAAAGCATTTTAATGCAGAAACTCCTCAAAGCACATTGTATTATGAATAAAATGCATGAGTATGAGATAAAAAGTTTTTCAAAAATACTTGAATTCAACCCAAATCTTCCAAAGACAAGATTTTCAATCAATTTGTCCTCAAAAACTCAACCACAAAACACATTTTGCATTAAGATCAAGGAACTTTTAATCTTGGATGGCCACAATAAGATCACACACAATATCATGTACTAAGTTTAGCAAAGAATAATTTGTGTAGTGTGTGTAACTAGCAATAGCTTGAGATACATGTGAGGTGATATGTAGATAGTAATCGATCACAATTTCTACAAAATTCATCACATAATTTTGGAAGAGACAATCACCTAAAGAGTTACATCATATAACTCTCACATCTCCTAGAAAACAACTTTGCAATCATGTAAGTTTCTTGATTTGCCTCATAATGTACACACTAATTTTATTTGATTAGAAACTTATTAAAATAGTCAAGATAACGTACACACCAATTTTATTTGATTGTTAATTAATTATAGCCCAATAATGTACACACCAATTTTAGCATTTAAACCAAGGTTACACCTTATGTTGTTTCTGTACATGTGCTACACTTTCTCAAGTACAAAATCTTATGATATGCACTAAGGTGTTCATGATTGGCTAGTAAACAGTGGTGAGATGGTTATTTATGCATTTCTCAATAAGTTCAAGTCCAACAATCAAAGGCATGTGATTTCAAGATCAAGATCATATGATCAAAAACTATAAACATCTTCCCACATAACATGCACTACAAAGCTCAAACTAGTAAAGTGCAATAAATAAGCTCATCCAAGCTAAACAAAGTACATAAACATGTTATGTAAAGATAATATGGTCAATCCTTGATTATAAATCCAAGATGTGAAATACAAAACACAAAAATCTCTTTGGTTTTAAAAAAATTTATGACCAAAAACAAAAAGCAAACATTATGCTAAATAAACAATGCAAATGCAATTCATGACAGTGCTTAACTAAGCTATAGAGGGTACACAAACAAGAAATATCAATTTCTTAATTAACCCTTGAAAGTTTAGATAGTGTAAAAAAACCCTTGAACGTTTAGACCCCCAAATTACAAATTAACCAATTCAAGTTTTATGTCAAACAACTAGTGTGCGGAAAATGAACAAAAACTATAAAACAGAATTGGAAAACAATCTAAGCCAATTTAAAATCCCAACTCACAGTAGATAATAAAAGGCAAAGATAAAAGGGAAGGAATATGCAAACACAAGGACAACACGCGATGTGTTATCGAAGAGGAAACCGAAACCCTCAGCGTAAAACCTCTCTGCTGCCCTCTAAGAGGTAAACAATCCACTAGAAAATGTAATTGGGATACATGGACAGCAATAGACCCTCCAAGCCTAATCTACCCAGTGCACCTAAGCCCTCCAAGCTTCTTGCTCCAACGAGGTTGCGCCGAACCTATTTCTTTTCTAGCTTCTCGAATTTCGCTACTTGACCATAGCATCAACCAATGTAAATTGGTTCCTTCCAAACTACTTCCCAGAACACCAAACAACCCTCTCACAGTAATGGATATGGTGAGAAAAGGTTTTGGTAAAATGTCTCTCAAGGGTTTAACAATGGAGAGGAAGAGAGTTGAGGAATTTAAAGAGACTCTTATGTAAAGATTGTAGATGAATCAATCTTGTTTTACTCTAGGGTTTCTCTCTCAAAATTCTCTCTGGAAACTCTCTTTCTTTTGAGGGTATAAGGGGTATTTATACTGGGGTGAGAAAATAATGTGAAACGTCAGGTTTTTCAAAACAGGGGTGGCTCGCAGCTTGGCCTCGCGGCTTGACTGAGTCGCAAGATCCAGCCGCGCGATAACAGAATGGCCAGTTGTCCTATTTTGTCTTGTAGTGCTCCAGCTAGCATGACGCTTCAACTTCTGGCATGCTTGGCACGTGTGCTACTTCTGGCGGCTTGCAACCGCGAGTTACCAGCGAGATCAATCCGCAAGACTCTGTTTTCTTGCACACTCTTGAGCATTCAATCAATCTATCTCACTCACTACCCTTACAACAAACCCATCTAAATACAGGGTTACTAATTGCTGAAATACAAGCAAATTTGGCACGAAATAAAGCCAACAAGATGGTTGATTAAATTCAACCTTACAATCTCCCCCTTTGGAAATTCCGTGACAAACCCCTAAAACAGACTCTAGACTTAACATGTGAGTTAGGCACAGTTGAGCAAAACTCACTCACACCTAATTCTAGAAACTGTGAAGCACTTGAATCATATGAGCATGAAACTCCTGAAACACAACAATACACCATGATCATTGTATGCAAAAAAGATGAAATGCATATGAAACAGGCATAAGGTGATCAAGCAAGGATGAAGTTAAGAAACAAACCATGGCTTGATCAAACAAGTAATTACTACAAGGTAGTGATCACAATGCTCATTCACACTTGGAATGAACACTTGAACATACAAGCAAACAAGAACAATGCAAGTTACTTGTATACCCAACACTCAACCAATGCATAATACACTAAGTATATGCATCTAGGAACAATCCTACAAGGGCACAAGAGTGACAGTACTTAATCAGAAAATGCATGACATTTGGATAGAAGTACTGATTTAACAAAAACATAGAGGTTGCATAAAGCATGGTACAGACCATAAAGCCTACAAAAAAAAAGCATAAACCCTAAAAGCTTACAAAAG
The DNA here is from genome assembly GCF_001633185.2 of Quercus lobata. Taxonomy (NCBI): domain Eukaryota; kingdom Viridiplantae; phylum Streptophyta; class Magnoliopsida; order Fagales; family Fagaceae; genus Quercus; species Quercus lobata. Next base: position 28,101,968 of record NC_044910.1, on the reverse strand, counting down.
CAACATGGGTACAAAATACAATATAACAACTTAAACTGAAAAAAAATTCAGAAACACTCCCCTTTAGGTAATATCCTCCCCCTATGATCAAGCTATCACTCCCCCTTTCATCCCTTATGACATCATCTCCCCCTTTTTGTCATGGAATAACTACACATTCTCTTCTAGCTTCCTCTGAATCTGATCCAATTGAGTTTGGAGTGAGGTAAACTTCATATCCCATCGAGTGCTGTGATGGTGTAGAGTAGATGTGAGTCCGGACATCTTGGTATTCAACTCGTGTACGGAGGATACAATGTGATCAAGTTTTTCGTCAAGGGAGAGGGTGCTGAAATGCGAACCACTGTGAGATGTGGAAGTTTCCAGTTTGGCTCTCTTCCGACTATGACCAATGCTTGCATTGAATGTACGCATGTTGATTGGACTCGTTTTTGAGTAAGGAGATTCATCTGCCGTTGGAAAAATTCCTTTGAGCTTCAAGATCCTTGAAATGAGACAGCAGAAAGGAACACATATTCGGGACTCAGTTCGTAGAATCATTTTGTGCAGAACATGAAAGATATGAGCACAGATGTCAATTTCTACATCAGAGATTAGGTCATGAAGAAACAAGGCACGTCCGAGGTTCATATACCCAGTGCTTGATAAGGGGTACAAATTGTGAAACATCACAATTGTAAGCACTCCCAGTTTTGGAGGAAGAGAGGAAACACTAACGAAGTTTCCTTTCGATGAGAATTCCAAGTCTTGTCCAAGACCCTCCTTAAGGAGTTCCTCATCAGGACAAAGATCATCATAAACCGGTGAGTGTCAAAGCATTGGTCGATTGATGTGAAGGATCTCTGCCAAATATGCAGGAGAGACTAAAAAACTCTTTTTCCTAACCCAGAACTTAAGTTCTTCTTCTTCCACAATCGCGTTGGCATAAAATTCCTTTAACAAATTCTCATAAGCGTCACCTAGATCAGAGAGAAGGTAATTCCAATCCTTGTGAGCAAACCATTTCGGAATGTCAGTATCATGAAGTGATGATTGGTCAACAGGTCTTTCCAGTAATGGTGTAGCATTTCGGAAATAATTCTCATGAGACTGAAAGGCAGCATAGGATCTAAACTTGTTGGGATCGAACCCTTTTGATGAAGAACGAGTCCCTTTTGTTTGAGGTGAGTAGTCATCGACGTCAATGACAAGTTCCTTTCCTTTGGAACTACCTCCTTTCACAGCTGCTTTCTTGAATGGAGACATTTCTAGTCTGTATCATGTAATAGAGGAAAAGAAAGAACACAATCCAACAGAAATTATTAGCAGTGGGTTAGTGTCAAATTAGGGATAATGAAGAAAACCCTAAGAGCTAGATGGAAATGACCAGAAAATAACAAGGAGGGACAATAATGACCCAAATGTAGCTACAAAATAGAGTGGATCACATTAAAACCACACAAAAATGAGAACATCAGACACTCAAGTAACCAAACAAGGGTAAGAGATATATGAATACCAAATAGAACACAAAAACCATGATGAAAAGGCAATAACTGAGAAAAACAAAGAGTAGAGGACAAAACCCATACCTTTCCTTGAAGATAGATTGAATGGTAACAAATTGGTGAAAGAATTTGAAGATTACCACAGTGATGTTGAATTAGTGAAAGTAAGACCAGAAAGTGAACAAACACAGAGTGTAAGACAAGCAAATGAGAACCCCTTTTTGAGAAAAGTGTTGAAAACGAGCTCATTTTGCAAAACACGCGATTTTCACGACTGAGGTAAGTCACCAGAGAGCCGCAAAAAATACCCGCCAAAACACTTCAAATCGAGAATTTGAAAAAATTTGCTAAGTGTTTTTCACGATTGGAAGTCTTACTTACGAGGGAGCTGCGAGCTGAGCCACGAAAATCTCTGTGCACCCCTCACGACTGGAACTCCCACTCGCGAACAAGTCGCCAAAATTGACCCGCGAGCTCGCGACTGTGGCATGCGACTTGACTTACCCACGACTGAGTCACCAAAACAAGGCAAAAATGTTTTTTGAAATTTTCAGATTTTTGAAGAACAAAATACTTTCCAAAAACACCTATAACACTCAAAAATCCTTTTGTTCTTGAATCAACAAAGATTGAGCATGTGAAAACACATTTCATCAAGTACAATTACACAAATGAGTATGGCATTTATTGAACATAAACTTGTGTGTTATGTGTGGATATCAACAATGAGATAGTCCTTAGTCTAATGTGAAGTTTCAATGATCAATTCAACCAAGGCATACACAATTAGCACTAGATCATGTAACCTATCTCAATTATAGAAGTATGCATATATGACCTCCCACAAAACTTGATAACATAACTTGGAGCTTTACATTTGACTCCACAGTCAATCATAACATTTGATCTTTTTGGTCCTTTTAAGACAATCACCTCTCATTGTGAGAGTGATATTGATATTTCACCTTGATGAGTTGGCTTTTTGAATAAACATTCACATAAATTTTTGGTCACTTTCCTTTTTTCCTAGTCAAATACTAGTATGTGCGACAGGCTTTTACAGCTTAATATCTCTTTTCATTTGGAGATTTACATTTGGTGAGCTCTTTTTAGCAAAAAAAGCATAAAGAGTGGGAAGATATATAGGCACAAGTCTATGCAAGTCTCAAGATCAACATAACCATTCACTAATCATTCATGACAAGTTTGAAGATCTATTTACAACAATCACATAGATTTCAAGATTTCTTCCACCATGATAAGAGTGCAAAGAAACAAGCTACACTCGAAAATGCACAAAGCCATTAGCACAAAGGTACAAGGCAAAACAAGTTTTGAGACAAAACTCAACAATGTCAATCAATCTTTTTGATTTTCTATTTTTTATGTGGTTTTTGGATTTTTGACACATAAGAAGAAAAAGATTGATGAAAAACAACAATGTAAAAACAACAAAAGCAAACAAAACAGTTAACATCCAACAGAATCATGCTATACAAAAAGCCAACAAAGTAGTGTGTGCCCCAACACAAACAAAACTAATACATTGTAAATATGTGAAGCACACATCACACAAGAGATTCAAGGAATTGTACCAACACCAATGGTCTTACAGAGGGATTCAAACCATGGACCATCAAGAGGCTTGGTGAAGATGTCCGCCTTTTGATTGTCGGTGTGTATGAATTCATGACACATAACTCTTTCCTCTACCAGATCTCGAATGAAATGGTAACGTATCTCTATGTGTTTAGATTTTGAATGCTGGACAGGATTCTTGGAAAGATTGATGGCACTAGTGTTGTCACAGAAGACACACATCGTCTCTTGAGGAATTCCATAATCATGAAGTAATTTCTTCATCCAAAGAAGCTGGGTGCAGGAACTTCCAACAGCGATGTATTCTGCTTCAACAGTAAAGAGTGACACAGAATTTTGTTTCTTGCTCATCCACGAGACAAGATTGTTACCAAGGTAGAAGCAGCCTCCTAAAGTACTCTTCTGATCGTCCACACTACCAGCCCAGTCAGCATCTGAATACCTGGCAAGACAAGCATTTGAGTCTTTTGAATACCACAGACCATAGTATGAAGTTCCATTAATATATCGAATAATTTTCTTAACCGCAGTCAGGTGAGATTCCTTTGGATTAGCTTGATATCTGGCACAAACACCAACACTGAATGCAATGTCCGGTCTACTAGCTATAAGATAGAGTAAACTCCCAATGATACTCCTATATAAGGTAGGACTTATTTCCACTCCAGAAGAATCAACATTCAGTTTAGTAGATGAGCTCATGGGAGTGGAGGCATGTTTTTTTGAGTCTAGTCCAAACTTCTTGACAATGTTTCTAGCATACTTCTCTTGTGAAACGAATATACCTTCCTTCTGTTGTTTGACTTGAAGGCCCAAGAAAAATGTGAGTTCCCCCACCATACTCATCTCAAATTCTTTCTTCATCTCCTCAGAGAATTCAATAGCTCGATCTTCAATGGTAGCCCCAAACACTATGTCATCAACATAAACTTGTGCCACAAAGAGATAATCTTTATCATTTTTGACAAACAAAGTCTGGTCGACATATCCCCTTTTGAATCCTCTATCTAGGAGGTAATGTGTAAGCCAATCATACCAAGCTCTAGGTGCTTGTTTTAAGCCATAAAGGGCTTTCTTCAATCTCAACACATATTAGAAAAGTGAGGATCCTTAAATCCTTTTGGTTGCTTAACAAACACTTCTTCATTCAGGTATCCATTTAAAAATGCATATTTTACATCCATTTGATAGAGTTTGAAGTTCATAGTGCATGCAATGGACATGAGAATTCAAATAGACTCAAGTCTTGCCACAGGAGCGAAGGATTCATCAAAGTCTACTCATTCTACTTGAGTGTATCCGTGAGCTACTAACCGAGATTTATTCCGTATTATCTCTCCATCTTCATCGGTTTTGTTTTTGAATATCCATTTCGTGCCTATGACATGAACATTTTCAGGCCTTGGAGCAAGTTCCCACACATCATTCCTCACAAATTGATTTAGCTCTTCATGCATTGACTCAACCCAATTCTTATCTTGAAGAGCCTCTTCTACCCTTTTTGGCTCAAATTGAGCAAGGTTGCAATGATATGTTACATGATTGGCCAAAAGGATGTTTCCTTTTCTGAGACGAAGACCTTCATCTAGAGACCCTATGATGTTTCTTTCCAGATGGTTCTTAATCACTCTTGAAGATGGCTTCTTTGATGTGGAGACTTCATTACTCCGTGAGATGGGAGGATGGACTTCCGGAGGAGTAAGAGGACTTGATGTTCTAGACATTGATCTTGTTTCCATTCTTGGGTTCATGGGAGTTGATTCTTCTTCTGGTGTAGATTCTTCAGCTTCTATATTAAGAGCTTCGACCTCAACATCGGGTTCTTTAGTGCTCGGCCCTTCTCCATCATCAATCATCTCCACCTTAGATAAGGCATCATCAATCTTGACATTGATGGACTCCATCACTGTCTTAGTTCTCTTGTTAAAAACTCTATACGCCCGACTCGTAGTAGAGTACCCAAGAAAAATACCTTCATCACTTTTCGCATCAAACTTCCCAAGATTCTCCCGATCATTTAGGATATAACACTTGCTTCCAAACACTCGGAAATACTTTACTCTAGGCTTCTTTCCATTCCAAATCTCATAGGCGGTCTTCTTTGTTCCTACTCGGAAAAATATTCTATTGCCAATGTGACACGAGGTGTTGACAACTTCTCCCCAAAACTTTTGAGGTATTTGCTTGTTAAGTAACATGACTCTCATGAATCAACCGATTCTTTCTCTCTACCACTCCATTTTGTTAGGGAGTTTTGGGGGCTGAAAATTCCTTTTTGATTCCATTCTTTTCACAGAAACACTCAAATCTTGCATTCTCAAATTCCCTCCCATGATCACTTCTTATCTTGGCAATAGGGACCCCTCTCTCATTTTGTAGTTTCTTGTACAGAATTTCCAACCTTTCACATGCTTCTGATTTTTCTCTAAGAAATTCAACCCAAGTGTATCTTGAGTAATCATCCACAATGACCATAATGTACCTCTTTCCTCCTAGACTTTCAGTTCTCGTAGGCCTCATTAGATCAACTAAAGTAACTCTAAACACCAAGAAGTAGCAATCAGATTCACCTTGTGATGACTTGCCTTTGTTTGCTTTCCCATTTGACATGCACCACAAATAGTCTTCTTTACCTTTCCAAACTTAGGAAGTCCCTCAACTCCTTCAAGTTTGGACACTTTAGCTATTTGTTTGAAATTCGCATGCCCAAATCTGTGATGCCAAAGTTCCAACATGTCAACACGAGCACTTCTACACGAAATGGGTGCCATAGGAACTACTCCATAGCAGTTGTCTGTAGTCTGATTTCCCTACAAGACTTGAATCCCTTCTTCATTGATGATTAAGCATCCCTTCATAGAGAATTGTACCAGGAAATCCTCATCACATATTTAAGTGATGCTCAGAAGATTTGCCTTCAACCCTTTGATGTATAACACATCTTTCAACAGAGGTAATCTAGGTATCTCGATAGTCCCTTTACAAAGAACTTGAGCATGACTTCCATCACCAAAAGTCATATAGTCACCAACCTTTTCTTTGAGTGTCTTAAACAGTGCCTTATCCCCTGTCATATGATGAGAACAACCACTGTCAAGATACCACAAGCATGAATTAAATACCTTCAATGAGGTATGCACAAATAAGCTCACATGAGACAAACATTCTTGACCTTCAAACAGAATATTATCATCAATTTTCATGCTTCTGTTAGATTGACCTTTCATTTTCAAACTCTCAATCATCTCACACAACATTCTATTCTTTCTTTTGTATTTCTTAATCAACGATTTAGATTCAGATATGCTACTGTGTAAGATGTGATTCTGATTTTCAAAATATTTCAGCACGTGAACAAATATCCCGGCATGTTTCTTTGTTTTTAACAACTATACGAGTTCATTGTTAAGACACCCTTCAAACATACTCATATAGTCATTTTCACAAACACTTAAACTACAATTCAGCATGGTATTTTCCATAACAGCATCCAAAACAAAGGGGTCTAGGATCACACTTAGGTAATTAAACCACAACAAGGTCACCTACTCTGATACCAATTGAAAGTTCAAATAGTGTAAAAACACCCTTGAACGTTTAGACCCCAAAATTACAAATTAACCAATTCAAGCTTTATGTCAAACAACTAGTGTGTGGAAAATGAACAAAAGCTATAAAACAGAATTGGAAAACAATCTAAGCCAATTTAAAATTACAACCCACAGCAGATAATAAAAGGCAAAGATAAAAGGGAAAGAAGATGCAAACACATGACAACACACGATGTGTTATCGAAGAGGAAACCGAAGTCCTTGGCGTAAAACCTCTTTGCCGCCCTCCAACGGTAAACAATCCACTAGAAAATGTAGTTGGGATACATGGACAACAATAGACCCTCCAAGCCTAATCTACCCAGTGCACCTAAGCCCTCCAAGCTTCTTGCTCCAACGAGGTTGCGCCGAACCTATTTCTTTTCTAACTTCCCAGATTTCGCTACTTGACCATAGCATCAACCAATGTAAATTGGTTCCTTCCAAACTGCTTCCCAGAACACCAAACAGCCCTCTCACAGTAATGGATATGGTAAGAAAATGTTTTGGTAAAATGTCTCTCAAGGGTTTAACAATGGAGAGGAAGAGAGTTGAGGAATTTGAAGAGACTCTTATGTAAAGATTGTAGATGAATTAATCTTGTTTTACTCTAGGGTTTCTCTCTCAAAATTCTCTCTGGAAGCTCTCTTTCTTTTGTGGGTATAAGGGATATTTATACTGGGGTGAGAAAAGAATGTGAAACGTCAGGTTTTTCAAAACAAGGGTGCCTCGCGGCTTGGCTTCGCGGCTTGACTGAGTCTTGAGATCCAGCCGCGCGATAATAGAACGGCCAGTTGTCCTATTTTGTCCTGTAGTGCTCCAGCTAGCATGACGCTTCAACTTCTGGCATGCTTGGCACATGTGCTGCTTCTGGCGGCTTGCAGCTGCGAGTCACCCACGAGATCAAGCTGTGAGACTCTGTTTTCTTGCACACTCTTGAGCATTCAATCACTCTATCTCACTTACTACCCTTACAACAAACCCACCTAAATACAGGGTTACTAATTGCTGAAATACAAGCAAATTTGGTACGGAATAAAACCAACAAGATGGTTGATTAAATTCAACCTTACAACCCTTGAGTACATGTACAAACTAGTACTACTCACACAAAATCAGAAATAGCTTAGTACTTACATAACACATACTATTCAAGTTTCTCCAAAATGTTAAGCATGTTCTCAATCAAGAGAGAGATATCACAATTCATGTAATCCTTAAGAAAAATAAAACTCGACACAAAACAAAATATTTTTGTCTTTTTTTGAAATTTTTCAATGTTTTTGGATTTTTTTTTAATCAAAAAACAACCTAAAAAACAAAAATAACCAAAAACAAAAACAAAACATGTCCACAAACAATTGAAAGAATTAAATCAGGGACAAGTAAACAACACTCACCTTGGAGAATCTTTTCTCACCCATATAGCACGAGTCTTTGGCTTTGTAAGTGAAAATCCATGAGAGGCAGAGTGTATTTGAGGGATTACACCAATCTTCTGAGAGAGACTGAAATCCTGCAAATTCCTTTCACAAGCCAACAAGCTCAAATTTTTCAAAAGAATATGAAACAATTTATATGGACTTATGGCAGGAGAAATATCATCACATATCCTAGACTGAAATACAGAATGCTTAAATTTCAATTGATGACAATTAGGACAAATGTGACTGGAGACACCACAAAAGTGACAAATAGGAACAAATTTAGGAACATCAGTATTCCTAACAACAAATCTAGTCTCAGATTTTGGTTTTTGCCTCAACAAAGAACAATTTGGTCTAATATGACCAACAACACCACAAAGGTGACAAGTAGGCACAAAAACAGATTTATTATGCTCTCTAATAGTAGGTTTAGACTTAGGTTTAGAAACTTCAGCGTCTACATTAGAACTTTTACCTTTGTCTAACCTAGCAAAATAAGACTTTTCTTTATTATTCCTCTTGAAAGGAGGGATATAAACTTTCTCAATTTTAGGCTTAAGAGAAACAGAATCACTTCGATTATCAACAGTAGGCTTGGTACTAGTCAAATTTTCAATTTTAGCTTTAGATTCAACTAACTCTTGTTCCAAGCTTTTCATCTTCTCATCTTGAGAGGAAATTTGATTTCTCAAAAATTCATTCTTTTTATTAGATTCATCTAATCTAACATCCAATTCCTCTTTTTCAAGATTAGCCAATTTTAACTCTTCTTTGAATTTCTTAGCAATTTTTATAGATTTCAATAATTCCTTACGGAAAGTTTCACAGGCATCAATAAGATCAACAGAAACATGATCAGAAAGACACTTCAAATTATCCATGATAACAGGGGTCAAAGATCAACTCTTAGATCAAAAGATCTAAAACAAAAGAGCTACCTGCTTTAATACCACTTGTACATTTTTAGACCCCTTAAAACACAACCAGATTAACCTAGTTATTTAGCCAAGTTATTACCTAGACCAAATTCCAGATCTAGATTAACACAATCATATAATCATATCAATGTAAAATGGGGAATATAAAGAATACAAGGATATGATGACCCAGGAAACCAAACCGGAAAAAACCTAGGGAGGATTTAACCTAGCTATTCTCAAGGTAAAACCAAATCCACCATGAAAGAATCGAAGTTTGTACAATAGTGACTTAGACCACTAACATCCTATTGCTATCTCGAGTAAGAAACTTACTACCACAACCACGTGACAGCTCCAAGTCCACGAACTACTTCTTTCTTGGATTCCCAGCAAGTACAAGCACACCAGCTTGTGTATCTTTAAGCTTCTTGAATGCAGCAACTGAATGATCACCAAACTCTCGACATCATTCTTGAGATTGGAAACCCTAAGTGTATGTGAAGGCAAGCACCTCTAGATCTCACAGAAGATTCACACACACAGCATAAAGAGCAAACTTAGAGAGCTTTTGGGTACAAAACCCTAAATACAAAAGAGGTACAAGAGGCACTCTAATCTATCTAAAAAGCTCATAAAAATGTTTTAGGGTTTCCTTTATATATAGGAGTGTTTTACTTGAAACCCAATACGTTTAGTAGAGTTTGGGCTGAATTGGAATTCTGCAAAAAAAAAAAAATTCTACACGTGGTTCGATCGATCGAGTCTAATTTTCAATCGATCAAGCCTTGCAGATTTAGTCCAATAAATTCTACAATCACCTAATTTCAATTTTACAAATAAACATACTTTGAGCAAACCTAAACCTAGACTCAATGTTTTGATCATAGTTTGCCAACACAATACAAATTGAAGTTCTAATACATTAGTTCCTAAAATCTTAGAACCTAACATAATCTATTAAGAAGGACTAGACTACAATTATATTTCTATAGTGGTACTTATTCAATAAATAATGATAACTTTGGGCGTGTCAAGAGTTGATGGAAGCCCATAACCCATTGAAGTTATAGCCTTAGTTGTCTCTCTAGTCCCATCCCAAGCCACACACTAAAACCCAATTGGACTAGCCTAAAAGGCTAACCCAATAAAATAATCAATTGTTTATTAAATAAAATAAATATCTTTGGTAGTTAAATGTATGTATGATTAAAAGAAGAGAAAATAACTGTCTTTGGTAGTTAAATGTACATATGTTAGATAAATGTATGAACAGTTAAATGTAGTTAAATTAGTGTCGGCTGAATGCTAGATGCAGTTGATGCGGTCACCTAAGGCCCCAAGTAAAAAAAAAAGGCACCCAAATTTTAACCAATATGGTTATTTATAACCAATAAATGAAATAATATTTTTTTATGATAGGCCACAAACTGAATGACCCCTTGTAATGGAAATTAATTAATTAATTAGCCAAGTTATTAATTAATCAATTTATAATGCAAACACGTGGTAGCACAAACAAATCACCAATAAACTAATTATGCAGTGGAAAATAAATAACACGGTGATTTGTTTACGAATGGGGAAAACCTAACGGCAAAAACCCCACCGGGTAATTTTCAGGTCACCACTCCCGAAACTCCACTTCACAACAAGCGGTTACAAGTAAAGGAATCCCAAGTACCTTACCAACCTACAGTTGAACCCTTACCCCAATACCTAATTGAACTTGTTCTGTAGTGATAGTTCCCCTTTCGATGCACGGCTCCCAAGTATGTGACTAACTCCACAGCAACCCTTTGAGTGTTGTAGTTGATTTGCAGCAGTTTTACATAGAAACACCAATAAGATCTTCAATGTTAGTGCAAGAGACTTTACTTGGTTACAGAACCCAAAGGCGTACAAGAAACGCAGCAAGAACTCTTTCTTTTGTAGGAAGAGGCTAGGGTTTCAGAAAGAAAACCATATGAAGTTCTCTAGGGTTAGGTTTTTCTTTTTCCAACCTCCTTTAAATAGGAGCTTAATGGGCTCTCCTATTCCAAATAGATTTACACAAACCTTGGGTTTTCCTAGTCCAATAAGGATCATACAAACCCATAAACAAATAGTCTTTTAGAATAAAAAAATTGCTGGCTATATTCTGAAAAACCCGTAAGCTCGATCGATCAAGACATCTGTCGAGCTTTAATGAATCTCGACAGATCGAGCTTCTGTCAAGGAGGTATCGAGGCTTGTAGATTTGCACTTTTCTTGATCAGTTCCTGAATAGTCTTCACGTCTTCAATTTAACCACTTCTAATGATCATCTTGAACCTACTTAGATTTACCCAAATACAAATAAAGTACGTTTTGTCAAAGGATATGCCAATTACATAAAAATATGTCCCCAACAATCTCCCTCTTTGGCAATCCGTGACAAAACCACAAGAGTACATTGAATGTCCTAGAATACATTCTACTCAAGATTATAGAATAAATAAGCCTAGTCTAAAAGATCTGAACCTTGGAAGTTGTTGCAAGAAGAAGGTTCAGAATCTTGACTTGGCTTTAACTTGTCTTTCTTGAAAGGCACTAAACAAAACACATCAAGGTACCATGTGGAAAATAATGACAAGTTAAATAAACAAGAAACATGTGTATAAAGAGAGAAAAGAAACAACACATGTAAGATAAAGAGTGAAACACATACATCATCATCTAATATAGAAACAACACATGATGTATGTAAATGGTTACAAAACCAAAAGATACACAACACCAAAATATATCAATATCAATGTGTATCAAACTAACTCTCCCCCTAAGTTAGTTACAACAAAAACATTCTTCCCTTTAACATGAAGTTCTCCCCCTAAATCTATTACTCCCCCTGAGGAATGACATTCAATTCTCAAATTCCTCCCCCTTTTTGACACAATTGTCAAAGGGCATAAAAAGCCAAAAGATATGACGAAGACAAACAGAAAATAAACATAGAGGGAACAAGGAGAACAATGAACCATAGACCTACAGGAAAAAGAAAAGGAAAAACAAGATGCTATGGACACAAAGATAATAAAAAATATGCAAAACATGTGAAAAATAATGCATGCAAGAGGATCTCAATCGATCGAGAGGTGGCGAGACAAGTGTCGAGCATAATAGACATCGACAGATGCAGTTGTCGAGGATCTGTCGAGGGACAAATCAACAAAAGGCTAAAAAGATCTCAATTGATCCACCAAGTGTTGAGAAGCTATCGAGGAGACAAGAGCTTTCTCGATCGATCCACTAGGTGTCGAGAAGCTGTCGAAATTGCGATAAGAAAAAGCTAAAGAAGCTCGACAGACAGCAAGGTATCGAGGAGGTGTCGAGCAAGCTTTTAAAACCAGTTTTTCAAGATGTGAAAAACACAGACATGAATGCAATCCAACATGCAACTCAACCAATGATCCAATCAACATATTAACCTCTCAAAATCATCTCTCACTAAAAATTTTAAGCACATGGATCCTCAAAAACACACACACACACACACTAAACAAGTCTAACAAATTTTATATTTCAAAAACAAGTCAAGACAGTTTAGTGAGCATACATTAACACATGTAAAACCTTGTGATGGCCAAATCAGATTGTACCTCTACATGTATCAAGAATAGCAAAGAATAGTGCAAGTTGTGTGTGAAAAACATCGCAAGATTGCATAAGTGTATACATGTTATGAAGATTTGAGATATGAGAAAATTACTTTAACTCACACACAATCATAACTACTTGATAAGGACTATCACCTTTGAGGTACATCCTATAACTCCCACATCTCCTAGAATACATGCTTACAATCATATTTAAAGCATTTTTGATCTTTTTGTTTTTGATTTTTCTTTGCATATTTTTCTTTTAAGCATATCATGCATGGGCATATTAGAAAGAGAAAAGAAATACCCAATGATATTTGACATTCCAATTTTGCTATGCCTAAGCACACAAATGTCATTGACATTGCACTTTTGCTATGTCGAAGCATACAGGTGTCATATTATGATTGGCGGGCAGCAGTGGTGAAATGGTTATTTATGCCTTTCTCTCAGATTTTTTAGTCCTTCTCGTCAAAAAGAGTGATATGAGTGTTAAGTATAAGAGACAACTTAATCTTACTCATCACAAACACAAGCCACAAAGCTCACTTGCTTAGTTGTTCATTGAGATGCTCATCTAAGCTACAAAAGATACAAAGTTTAGAAGATTTTGTTCCAATGGCCATCTAAGGTACACAAGTACCAATGTACACAAACACACACTGTTTTTGTATTTTTCTGATTTTTCAATTTTTTTTAAAACAAAACAAAATAAAAACTAAACAACCAAACAAAAACAGACAAACAACATGAAACCATGAAAGAAAGATGCAAATGCATGAAGGCATGATAGAAAGGTGCAGATGCATGAAAGCATGATTCCAAATCATATAAGAAATCAAGCAAAGAGAGTCCTACAATAGATAGAAAGAATTAAAGTAGAGGACAAATAGAAAAGACACTTAAGTCTTAGGCTCCTTTCTCACCCACACAGCACGAGTCTTTGGCTGTGAAGATGAAAAGGCACGTGTCCTAGTATGACTACTAAAGGACATAGAGGAATTAGAATTCCCTTGAAATTGAGTCATAAAGCTCAAAAATTTTAATAACTCACCAAGAATAGGTGCAGAGCCTTTAGACAAAGGATGAGACCTATTTGACACTCGCTTATAAGGAAACAACTTAAAGCAATTAGGACGCGTGTGTCAAAAAACACCACAATGGTGACAAACATGAGCAGCTTTAGGACTACTCGGCTTCCTAGAAGGAGGTCTGACCTTAGAGGTTGACAGAGACCTCAACTTAGGACAATTTGGCCTAATATGACCAACAATATGACAATGATGACAAGTGGGGACAAATTCAGAATTTTTATTCAACCTAGGAGGAGTTTTAGACATAGGTTTAGAAACTTCAGTGTTAACATCAGATTGTTTACCTTTGTCTATCCTAGCAATATTAGCCTTCAACTCTTTATTATTCCTTTTAAATGGAGGAATATAAAAATATTTTTCATTTGAGTTAGGCTCAACAACAAGTTTGGCACTAGTTAATTTTTCAACTTCAGTTTTATATTCAACTAGTTGCTCTTCCAAACTCTTAATTTTGTCCACCTGAGATGAAATTTGATTTTTAAATTTCTCATTCAAATTATTGGCTTCATCCAATTTTGCAATCAAATCATCTTTTTCAAGCTTGACCTTTTTAAATTTAGCTTTTAATTTTGTAGAACATTCAAGAGATTTCATACACAAATTATAAAGCTTGCAATAGGCATCTTGAATATCATCATCATCATTCAACATAAGATCATGCAAATCAGAACAATCAAGAGTTTCCATGACAACAGGGGTCAATGGATCAACACAGTAAGGATTAAACCCTAATCAGAGTGTGCCCGCTCTGATACCACTTGATAGGCCACAAACTGAATGACCCCTTGTGATAGAAATTAATTAATTAATTAGCCAAGTTATTAATTAATCAATTTATCATGCAAACGCGTGGTAGCACAAACAAATCACCAATAAAGTAATTATGCAGCGGAAAATAAATAACACGGTAATTTGTTTATGAATGGGGAAAATCTAACGGCAAAAAAAAAAAGAAAATTATTTGTTCTAATTTTAAGCAAAAAAAAATAAAAAATAAAAATTGTAACAGAGCAAGCCCATCAGGGAAAAAAAGCCCAACATCAATCCTAAACAACAAATTACAAACCCAATCTAAATAAAAAAACAAGGTAAAGCAAACCCATCATGGTAGCAAACCCACAAATTCTCAAAAAAAAAATTAAACCAAAACTCAATATACGCGATTACAACCTAACCTAAAGAAACCAAAGCAACAGATTCATCAAGTGAAGCAAAACCAGAACAAAGCACATCAATGACAACAACCAACGGACGGTGCCAGTGGTGGAGCCACGTTGGGGCCAAGGGGGGAGCCACATCAACGACAACAGATTCATCTAGCTTTTCATCCATCGCCACAAGTCCGCTAGAATCTCATTCCAACGTACCTAAAGCAATAAAGCAACATACGCATGATGCATCGGTGGCAACCATAACAAGTGAGTATTCACACTTTTCTCAGTCTCTGGCATCCTAATCTGATCTGCTCTTTTTTTCCTTCTGTTTTTCTTTTCATTACTTCTTTGGTTCTTCAGTTGTTTACGAAGTAGAGTACTAGAGTGTCACATTTTACCGAACCAAGAAACACTTATCAATTGCTTGTTGCCTCTACCACGTGTATGGTTGAACTTGAAGTCTTCAAAGCAATTGATAATACACACACAAGTGGTTTGGTATGGGCCATATGATTTTTCCTTTACTTTTCATGCTTATTTGTTGTTAAAGTATTTTATATTATATAACATTATGAATGAATATAATATACTACAATATATCATATCTAAAATAATACTAGAAAATTTAATTAGTTGTATTTAATAAGATTTGTTATCCATTTAAATTTTTTAAGAACATTTTAGTCATTGAAATTTGAAAAACAATTTGTCTACTATTGGTATTTGTTGAATCTCAGTCATTATACTTAGTGGGTTATAATTTAATTGATAATATGGGCAAATATAATAATCATTAATTCATTCTTCAAAAGAAAGAAATATAATAATTTAGAAAATAATACACTTCTAGGTTTTAAATTGGGGGAAGTAAATGCACATGGGGTGTGTGCTAGTGCAACTAATAAACAATAATTTAATTAACCAATAATTAATTGGGGGAAGCAACTAATAAACAATAATTAATAATTTAATTAACTAATATATTATAAAAGACAAACAAATTAAATTATGTTAGACTAAACAACAATTAATAATTTTATAATTAATGAAACAACAATATAACAAATTATAGTTTATAAAAGACAAACAAACTAATGAAACAACTAAACAACAATAATTAATAGTTTTATTATTATTGTAGTATTGATAATGAGACTATCATGTAACGATTTCAAAATATGAAAACTCGTAGAAGGTAATTGTAAACTTTATGTATTTACATGTTTTTTTATTGTTGTTGTTGTTAATATACAAATTTTTCTTTTTATTAGATTATGTAATTTATGCTTGTTGAGGAAGACCCTGAAAAAAATTCCTAGAGCCGCCACATCTTGGTGAAGAGGGACAAAATGACATGTAACCAAGTTCGAAATTAGCATAAAGAAATCGAATTAAATAAACAAGGAGTTAAAGACGAATATAAATTGGGTTTTATCTTCTTTAAATAATAACCCGCATTTGACCGATCATTAATTGTGCAGGTTCTTCCCCATGTCTATCACTCTAATATGTCTTCAACCACCACCTAGTCGCACATTTTAGAACTTCTTATTATCCAAGAAACACAAATAATACAAACAGTCAAAGGCTTAACCACTAAGTAACCATTGTGCCTAGACTCTATATATAAAAGGGCGTCAGACTAGAAGATAGAGCCAAGCCATTGAATCGCAATACAAACTCTGTAAAGTGCAGGAACAAAAAGTGTCATAATGGCTGAGGAACTATTGTTGTTTGGTGCGTGGGGAAGCCATTATTGTCGCAGAGTAGAGATGGCTCTGAAACTGAAAGGAATCGAGTACAAATACATTGAAGAAGATATAACCAACAAGAGCCCTTCCCGCCTCAAATACAACCCAGTTCACAAGATGATTCCCGTGCTCATATACAATGGAACGCCTGTGGCTGAGTCACTTGTTAATCTCGAATACATTGATGAGACCTCGAAAGACCATCCCATCTTGCCCAAACATCCTTATGAGAGAGCCAATGCACGGTTCTAGGCCAAGTTCATAGATGAGAAGGTAAAATATCATTTACTCTTAGGGTCCGTTTGGATAAAACTTATTTTGCTGAAACTGAAAACTGAAAACTAAAAACACTATAGCAAATAAGTGAAAAAATGTGGATGATTATTTGGTGATATGGATACTGTAGCTCAGCTAAAAGTAGTGTAGCAAATAAATACAGCGTTTTTTTTTTTTTTTTTCCTTCCTCTATTCACTCCTCACCGTACCTTAGCTAACGCCTGTGCCTTCGGAGAGTTCCACACCCACCAAAGAAATCCACAAGGAAGACCTACATCGGTCCAACGCCGGCGAAGAGATCAAGTGAGAAATCCACGAGGAAGACAACCCCAGTCTGATGTCGGCGTGTGCTCCTCCTTCCATAAACCCATTTCACCCTCTTCCCCAATTTCAGTTGAGCTCCCACCCATGACACCTCTCTTCCCATAAACCCATTTCATGCCTCTTCCAATTTCACTTGCTGGCCCATTTGTTTAATTTCTGGGTAAATGGGTTTTTGAGTTTGTGAATTGTGGATCTTTCGTGTTCTAAATCACAGGTACATATTACTTTCACAATATTCTCATTACTGTGATTTGTGTGTGTGATTTCTCTTTGTTTCTTTCTATTTGGAGAATTGGATTTCAATACTTTGACTGTTGTTTGAAACACGTGATGATCAAAGGTATAAATGGAGATGTGGATTTGTTGGGTTTTTTCTGTTTGTTCTTTTTGCTTAAGATTCGACTTAGCTTTATGATCAGCTCTGTTTTTTGTTTAGCAATGAGATTGGTTAATGTATTTACATATTCATGGACCTACATTGTGTAGATTGAGATTGGAAAATATCTTATTCTCTCTCTGTAAAAACAGGGCGGGGAGTGAGCTTGTCAGTTCTAGACCCACCATGTAACTTAGCAATAAAAAGGAAAACCACCTTGGATTCAAAGCTGCCAGCAACCAACCTACCACCATCTCTGCTTGTAGGTGGATAAGTTTTGAAAATGTGGATAATTTGCTATTCAATTGCCTTTGGCTATGGAATTATGGGATTTCATTGTGGTTTTTGGGTGTGAGTGGATGATGCCTTAGACAGTGAAAGGAGGGCTTAAGTGTTGGTGACGAAGTTCAAAGGGATTTGAGAGTGGAGTTTGGAGTGCTATTACTCTTTGCTTATTGTGGAGTGTTTAGTGGGAGAGAAATAGGATGATGCTTGAAGACTTAAAATCTTAGTTTGTCAGATCTTTGTTTTATTGGTTGTCTTTGGATGTAAGTAGACCTCAAACAATGTTGTGATTTGTTTGACTCATTACATTTGTAACTTGATCTAAAAATCCTTTTGGATATACGAACAATATACTCTGTTGATTTCTTTTATGTAATTCTTTTTTGGTTTAATGCAATCATTTATAATTTATAAGAAAAAAATGGTATAAATTTCCTTCCTCAAATATGCTCATACTATAAAGAATATTAGTCTACTTTAATTCTCTTTTGATGTTTGTGCAATTGTGCTTGATATTTTAATTTCTACAAGCATTTTGAGAGAGATCTGGGATGCCAATCTTGTGGATGTAAGAAATCTTGCTTTCCTAATTTTACATGTATTGGGTCTTAGAAGTCCCCCCCCGTAAAGCTAGAGAACCCAGCAGAATCAAGGGCTTTTCTAATGGGGATGAGCAAGTTAGATGGTACAGGCATATTTGCAGTTAATTATTTGTAGATCAAGGCTTGGTGTTCTAACTCCATCCACTGAGATGGAGTGAATGGCCTTCTAGCTCCTACTAAAACCCCATGCATGCTTGTACCATTCAACCTCCCAGAACTATAGCCTGAAAAAGAAAACCAGAAAAGATTTAAAATAAACCAGTGAAGGCAAGGAAGCCAAAACAAAATTACCTTGTCTGTAATATTTAAAGGGGCCACAACAAAAATCATGAATTTCTTAGGCCTTGATAGTACCCCAAATAGTTAGACTTTTTCTAATTGACAAGACTCAAAACAAGAGCCCCGGAGATTTCCTTGAAAAGACCCTCCACCAGTACAAGGGAATCAAAAACCAAATAACCAATGACAACCCATCTTTAGACTTTATCTAACATTAATATATATGTCCAATATATCAACCCCACAATCAAACATTAAAACCAAACCAATCAATTTGATCATGAATTAAAAATCTCCATGCAAGTACACCTATTAAATAAAGACATTTCACTTTCACATCCTTAACTGCTTAATATATGTACCTGTATTTTTACCATAGCCTGATAATGAGTGATGAAAGTAAGGCAATAATGTGGCATTGTGAGAATTCTTTTAAGCTAATACAGATTTTGATTTGGGACTAGAGAAGCTCAGCATTTGCTATTGTTGTTGCTGACCATCAGAGTAAAGAGTAGTGCAATTAGTAGATCTCAGTAAAGTGTTTCTGTGCTGGAGTTGAATTCTCTTAGAGGCAGCAAAGTCATCAATTTTAAGCAGCTTTGAGCTCCTCCAGTGAGATTGCTTATTAGTAGGTTGATGTTATATAGCTCTCTCATTTCTTCCGTTATATTGATTACTTACATATGCACCTTCTCCTCTATTTTTCTTTTTCAAGCCCAAGATATGCCAATGTCGAAAACAAGTAACTATCTTTCCAGTTATGATGGCCATTTTTGTGACGTTGAGAACTGCATCATTAGGACTTTCCTGAAACTTCATACATTTGGTAGGAGGTTTTATACTTGTCGCTATTGGTCGCCAATAAGTACCATATCCAAGTATTGGCAAAATATTTGTGTTGTGCATTAAAGATCGAATTCGTTGTATTCCTATTTATATGTTGTATTGTATTGTGCAGGATGATGACCGTGCATGCAAGTTCTTCAAGTGGTTAGACACCAGCATTTGTTGTACGCGTGGCGCAGCAACAGCACCTATTGTTATCGCCAAATTCAAGCGATTGGAGCATGCGGTGAAAGTTGCCAATGAAGAGTCGAAGCAAGCACACACCTTGACAACCGCAGCATTGGAAAGGGAGCGAGTTGCAAAACGAAAGGCTAAAAGAGCCAAGGCTGCACGCATAATTTCTGAAGAGAAAGCAAAGAAGTTGATAATAGCTCTAGTAGTATCCTGGGTCATGTTTCTAGAATTGCTTATCTTCTCTACTAGGTTTGGAGAAGTCAAAAGCAGGCATATGTGTTTGCCATAATGGGATGTGTATGTATGTAATAATACGGACTTGTATTATTACATTTGTTTTGTATGTTAATCGTACTATTGCAAGTAACAGTTTATGATATGTATGTAGTTGTACTTCTTAAAACAATGTGGAGACATTTGAATTTGCTCTATGATGTTAATGGCCAAGTTGATGGAGATTGTAAGTTCTGTTGTTGTATATGTGTGTCTATATATACATACATACATACATATATATATATATATATATATATTATATCTATTTATCTATATACACTCAGCAATTGATAGTTAGGGTTCTTGGTGTCTTTAAAAGAAATTCAGGGTAGGTATTGTTTTCTTTATTTTTATTTTTTAAATTCCTGGCAGATTACTGTTGCAATCTTAAAATCCATTGAGTTTATCTCTTGTTCAAATAAGATTGGAGTCTATTTAGAAGTCCCTTGTAAGCTTGAAATCTAATGTTGCAATACCCATGAGTTTCACTTGTAACGATATATACATATGCATGAATCAAAGGTATTACAATCAAGTTTTGTGAGCCTTCAGTTCTGCTTACCAACAATACAACAACAAATGGTATTACATTATTGAAGTTTGTGAACCATCAGTTATGGTCCCCACAAAAAAATTTCCATAATGTTAATGGTATTTTCAACCACACTAAATTTCTATTGTGACAAAAATAATAGTCACCATAATCAGTTATCGTCTGCACATATCGATGCTATGATATTGTCACGAACCTCTTTCATCTTAGTTTCGTCCAAGATTGAGATCATATGTGCCACGGGATCGTAATGACCTCTCTCACTACGTCCAGATGTGCCCCCTATAGATCTGAAACGTTTAACGTCATTGTTTATCTCATGTGCTCTAACGAAATTGTGAAGAACCATTGTAGCAATAATGATGTACGATTGAGTGCGTATATGAAAGGGTGGCATATTTCTCAAAATTTTCCATTTATTCTTCCAAACTCCAAAAGTTTGTTCTATGACCGAATGGAATGATGAATGGAGATAATTAAATCTCTCCTCTAGATGATGCAGCACTTCATGAGGCCAAAATTCGAGGATGTGGTATCTCTCCCCCTTATATGGTGCAAGAAACCCTTTCTTCATAAGGTACCCTGAATCAACAAGATAATATTTTCCTGCAAATGAACACGTTTATTACATTAGCATTTTCACTACATTAATACATACTTTAATACTGTAATTAAACTACATATTTACAAACCAGTTAGAGTTTTTGGGAAGTTGAAACTCTCATTATTGAGGCAGCTTAAAAAAATTCTCATGTCATGCGCTAACCCTTCCCATCCAACACATGCAAATGTGAACTTCATGTCAAAGTCACATGCGCACATGCAATTTGTTGTGGTGATCCCCTTCCTGCCATAGTACGGGTGTTACTCATCAACTGGTACGACCATGGGGACATGGACCCTATCAATCGCACCAATGCAACCCTAACCATTGCCACAAAAATACCATGTGAAACGAAATACATGGTATGACCATAACGATAATTTGAATAAAATCAAGTCAAGATACCAGATTCACAAAATACCTTGAAATGTGGCAAATATCGACCTGAATGCTGAATATGTTCTCGCACATCCCGAAATGTATGATCAGCTGGCTTGATAATGTCTGTTGCCACAACAGTGGCTAACAATGTAACTATCGTGTCCACATGTCGATGCATTGTCTCACCCGAGTGCTGAAATCTATCCTACACTATTCTGTTACCCTCAACATGACCAAGTACCACCAATGTCATTGCCAGAGAATCTTCCAAGCAAACTCTTCTGGTACCGTTATATCCATGCTGGCGCATTGTATTACACAATTGTCCAAACACATGGCTTGACATTCTAAAATGTCTTCGACATTTCTCCTCATTTCCAGTTAATGTATATTGTACCCATTCATACCCTATTTGTATATTCATATGCAATGGTACTTTGGTTATATAGGTCATATATGCTGCGAGTACAATGTCGTCGCTCAGGTCGAAGTCATTGTCCCTACATATGTTACCGACTTTAATTGCATGTACAAATACTAATGTGATACTATAATATGTAGGCTTAGTCAAAATATATATATATATATATATATATATATAAATATATATATATATATATATATATATGTAGGCTAAAAACAAGTTGTTAAACATTATTGAACCTTTATTACTACTAGGGTCAAACTATGGTGGTGCCAATAAATTAACAATCCTAAGCATATGCTTTCACGATTTCATCCAAGATTTCTACAAATTGTATATTCACATCTAGAGAGGAAAGTATAGAAACTCATTGGTGCTGGGAATCAAATGAGTCATTTAGCAAATCCATCCTTTTGTATACCTTGAGACTGCTTTACAGCTATTGAACAATAATCTTAAAGATATCGAGCTTAAAATTCTGAGCCTTGAAATACGGAACATATCTAAAAGCAGGGAATCTTTGTCAACAGGTGTAAAGCATGGAAATAACTGATCTTCTGCAGGTTAAGAAATTTTTTTTTTTTTATAAGTAAATTGTTTGTTGCCAAAGGGATTGAACCCTTAAGGAAAAATGAAAATTACAAACCATATTGTGGAGTTTATGCCTTATTCCAGGATAAGAGAATATATGACACCATAGATATCAGATTAAGCAGACAAAAGATATTAAAATGTCAAAAGTTCTAAGCGACACTTTATAAGTTACAACATGAGGTTTCTTTTGATTCCTAAAAGTTAGTTGTATCACAATTTAAGAAACTTCATATTGTGAAAGCATTAAGTTAATAGCAACACAACACCAATGATTCAACTCTGTATGTTTTTAAAGCAATCATCAATGAAAGGAATATCCTAATGAAAGCAAGGCTCAAATACAGAGCCTTCATTTATTGATGTAGTTAGGTCCAAGTTCAATTACTTTTTCTTT
Organism: Quercus lobata; assembly: GCF_001633185.2. Classification (NCBI taxonomy): domain Eukaryota; kingdom Viridiplantae; phylum Streptophyta; class Magnoliopsida; order Fagales; family Fagaceae; genus Quercus; species Quercus lobata. The sequence goes on along the minus strand of NC_044910.1, from coordinate 28,078,941 downwards.
TGCAGAACACAAAGTTCTTATTAGGGAAGTAATCCTGTGCATTTGACAGTTAGTTACTGTAGCTAAGGGGAATAAAAGGAACATTAACATGTGTCCTGTCCAACTTGGAACAGACGTCATAAGTAACAATGTCTCTTAAGTTGTAAAGGGATTGCATTTGTACAGGATAAAGCAATCTGGATAGTAACTTTTAGCTACTAGGACAAATAAAAAAAGCCATAATACAATTGCACCAACAATGCAATTACAGATACTCGCCAACAAAGAAGAAGGAGGAAAAAAAAAAACTACAGATTTGAGTCATAACAAACATTTTCTTCTCTATTATTGTTTGAATACAACAAACAAATTTGAGTCTACATTAATGCCTATTTCTCCTTGTATATCCAAACACAACAAAAAGAAACTCTCAACACTTGATAGACATAAGATTAATCTACTCCCTTTTCTCCTATGAGATTGGTTAAAATCACAACTATCAATAGTCTTAGGTTCTGTATTTATTCAACAATTACAAATCTTTCCATTTTTACCCTGTAATATTTGTCTCCTGTGTAACCCCCCATTCAGCAATCCTATCCCTGGTTGTTAACCTATCTTTAATGGTCACCCAACCTATAAACAAAATTTTAAGAAAGGAGCCTCTAATAAAAACACCATTCATCACTTAGATTTTGATGCTTTTGAAAGCTTTGCCGTGGCAATTATGCAGAAAATGAATTCAAAAAACTAAGAGATAGAATTGAGAGAAGAACAAAATGAATTTGAAAGTGAATTGCATTAATCACAGAGAACATGTACATCAATATATAAAAACTTGTTCTAGACTACAAATATGCCTTTGATAGCTGGTAACAAACAATGCAAGATTAACTACACTTACTAGTTACCTGCTGCCATACCAAAAGAAGGTTGTACGGTTAACTGCTATTACAGAATTGTAGTTATAACAAGCTGAACTAATTCGTAACAAATTTCAGCAAGCTGAACTAATCTGTGTTGAGGTGTGTGCATGTTTGTGTTTGCCTGCATGTATATCATATACACCTTTCAAATAAAATGAAAGAAAACAATATAAAATTTGGTATAACTTCCTTTCATGAATCCAAGAAAAAAAAAGACTCCTTTCCAAACAACATAAAAAACAGAAAAACTGATATCATTAATTTTGGGACATGCCCAATCGGATAGATATAAAAAATCCAAAATACTTGTTTGACTACATCAAGCCTACTAGTAACATGTAAGATTTATCAAGATTGAAAGTGACAATTAACTTAATTTTTGAAGTATCTTGACATTGTACTATATACCTAGTATTGAATTACACATTCACCAGAGCAAATATAGGAGGATTAGGGAACAGAAGAGGAAAAATTCCCATTATGTAGCTCACAGGCCAAAGAGACTTCTAATGACCACAAGAATACAGAAATGGAAAACAAAACTAGCCAAAATATTCAGGAAATTTATGCCTACTAGAAGCCAAACTCCACACTTCAACCTTACCAATAGTTGGCAATCTAACAATTATCAAAGAAAGAATTAATTCGAAAGTATCTATTAGAGAATAGCATATGTAACTATGTAAGCGGTTCAGCACTTGCTATATTTGTCTTCTGAAACTGTTTCTATATTCTTTTTTACATCCATTAGTTTTTTCTAAGAGACAACACTCAGAGAACCATACACACTGAAGCATGGATTGAAGTCCTAAGAAAACTCAACTTTAAGAAAATACAGAATCAATGTATATCGCAATTATCAGAAGGCAGTTTTGAATACCATGATCAACATTTATAAGACAAAAATAAGTTTAGAAACTCTGTATACATGCAAATTAACTCATCATAAAACCAATTGGTCTCTTCACAATTAAAAGACCAAACCATTATTAGAAAAAAAATTTAGAAATACAGTCAACAAAATCACTAAATCACTAAGTTATATAATAAACCACATCAAAAGAATACAAAACATAGAATACTATATAGGGAATAAACAATTACATGATTGAATGCTGCATTCTCATGAAAAATTAATCACATAAGATGTTTTGACAAGTCACAAAAACAAAGCATTACACAAAACAAAAACACATTCTATTTGAAATTTATTGTTTCAGGAGTTCAATAATGATTTCAAGATATGCCATGAAATAGTGCTTGATAGGTAAAGAAAGATACAGTGTATTCGTTTCTTAATATCTCCAAAGAGATTGTAAAAAACATATATATAAAACCTGGCATACATTAAACAGAAACCTTAAAAAAATAAAGAAAAAGTTTTACTAGTTTCAAAACTCACCAAAAAAAGAGAAAATGCAACAAGCAAAGGAACAGGTAAGCATACACTACACATGACAATTAATTGGTAACCATTGCCTTACATACACACCCATGGTAAGCATTAGTTTCTACCAAAAAAAAAAAGAAAAAAAAATAGTGCAACAAGTACAACACTAAAAATCCGATTACTACACCAAGCCTAAGCAACCCTATCGACACAATCCCCTTTCCTTCACTAAAAATGAAATTCAAGGTGGCTTTGGTACTCTTTTTCTAGCCACTTCAACTGGACGTCCTTGTCATCGTGAAGTGCTGCAAACATGTGCCTACCCTGCTCTTTTTCCATGAAGTAGAGGGTGCTGAACAGATGAAGGTAATGACCCAAGTGCACCCCGGGAAGACTCAACACCATGTCCAGAATTGCTTTAACCTGAGTAGTTGTTGTGGAAGCAAATGGTGTTTGGGTACTTACACTTCTACTTTCAACAATAACATCTGAGATGCTCTTCAAAGAGTCAGACATCTCTTGAGCAACTAAACGTTTTTTTCTTGATTTCTTGCAAATTGGCTTGAAACAGTGGACACTGGTTGCCAAGCCTTTACCCTTAGTCATTGCCAGTCCTGCCCTCAACGATGATGGACCTTCAACCTCCATTGCGTCAACATTCACAAAGGGTTCACATTGGGGGTCAACAAATTTTGTGCTATCAGCAGAGTCCCTAGACCCTTCGGTGGTTGCTATTGGTATTTGACCACTCATGTAGAATGCATTTTTCCACGTTGCAACCACGCCTCCAAACATGATGTTCATGAAGTCATGATTCGGTAAACCTTTATTTTTAAAGGTTTTTGCATTGGAACATGCCTACATGTGGACAACCAGTAGTTAAAACACAATAATATAGTTGTAGACAGTAAAGTTTTTCCACAATTATGTAAAGTGAACTAGCTGTAATCTTTCGGGTCCACCACTCATTGCTGGCCTTAAGCATCCCAGTTCCAACATCATAACCCAACCCAATCTCATTGTCAAAACACTCATTATACTGCTTCCACCCTTTTCTCAAATGATCCCATTTGTTTTTAATCTGCAGGTAAGCAACCACTTTTCCAATGGCACCCAACTGCTCAATCACTGCATCAACCCCAGTTTTGGTCAAAAATCCTCCTTTCCTCTTGCCGTCTATGACTTGAACAGCATAGAACTGGCAAAAAGTTTGTAGTTCCTTAGGGTCTTTCCAGTCAGCTCTCGGATCATTACTACCACCATCCTTAGTTTCTCCTTAACCATTTTTGCTACAACTTCCTTCTATACTCATTGAAACATTTCAACGAACAATTCATGTGCATATCATAATCAGTTAGGCATGCCCACATGAAAAATGCAAAGTAAACTCACATATATCCAAATACAACAGAGGTAGGAAGAGAAATAAGGGTATTACACGAAGGATCAAGAAACCCACATACTAGTGTCATGGAAAACACAAAAGAACCACACACAAACGTTGAACACAAAAACCACACACAAACGTTGAACACAAAAAAACCACAAATTGATGAAGCCTCATGGAAAACAATATAACCACACACCAATAAATCAGAGAGCATGAGAAGTTAGACACAACTTACCCGTGAATGCAGAGACCCACAGTGGTGGCAACAATGTCCCAAGCGGAGAGAAGGTGAGCTCAAGCGAAGGAAGAACAAAGGGGATCTTTTCAGAGAGTTCCACATAATGGGTTTGCTTGTACCGTGTGTGCTCTATTTTGATGGTTTTGTGGTTGGTGGGTAGGTGTAATTCATTGAAGAGGATTCGAACGGAGCATTGAAGAGCTTTGAAGACATTTTGCCACAGTAGTTGAGAGAAAAGAAGAAAGCTGAAGAGAATGAAAATAGTCGTTGAATAGAGCGCATCGTTTTGATCAGATGATAGTTGTGCTTGTGCAATGAACAGTACACGCACCATTTTCATTAGATTGTTGAGCGCACCATTTTTCACAATACACGCACATGCCATGAACAGTACACGCACACGCCTTGGAGTTTAATGAAATGATGTGTCTCTTTTGCGTTTTAGCTTTTTTCAATTCATTCCTGAATTTTGCTGGCTTTGGTGTCCATGAACAATACTTCAACACGCGTTCAGAGTTTAATGAAACAGTGCGTTAGAGCTTGCGTTTTAGCTCTTTTCATTCCTGTGTTTCCTCAGCGTTTATTTTGTCTACTGTGTAGTGTGGGTCCCAGTAAATAATAAACGCAAACGTGAAACGCAACACAAAACGTGGATCCAAACAAATACTTAAACTAATTTTATTAATTCCATTTTGGTTTGTTCAGTAGAACGGAATATTTTGATGCTGGCCTATTTTGGAATACCGTTTTAGGGTGTTTCGGAATTCCTAATATATATAGGGTGTTGTTAACAGGTGCTATATAGCACCCGTTAATGTGATATAAATAATAATAAAATATTCATGTTTTTTGGGGATTTGGAAAAGGCTAAATAAGTATTTAGTGTGTGTCAGTTTAGATGGAAAAATTCAAATTATTTTACAACTGGACCAAAATGCCCTTTAGTTTTGTCCAATCTCACGCCTCACCTAAACTGACTAAAGACTTGGTTTTTTTTTTTTGTAAAGTTGTGATTTACAACTATATGTATTGTTGGCTTTAATTCTGTGCCAAATTTGATTGTAATTTTATTCAATCTTTTATACCCTATATTTATTGTGAGATTTGATTGTAAGGGTTGTGTGATAGAGAGAGAGAGTGTGAAGACTCAAGCTATTGAAGACTGAAGAGGTTTTCGTGGGTATCTCGAGACTTAGCATCCCGCGAAGTAATGCATGTGCCCTACACATGACTGGAATGCGAAGAGTCAGTACAAATTGAGATAGCTGTGTCTCGCGAGTATCTCATAAGTAACGCTTTCCCACGAGACACCTGTGAGACATTCTGTTTTGCCAGACTATGCTATCTGATACACACTTTCTGTACCCACACTATATATATCCATATTACCCACAAATGTAAGGGAGTGCTTCTGAGAGAAAACCCTGGCCAAACATCTTGAGAATTGTTATACCCACAATCCTCTACACAATAGCTTGTGGATTTTCCTTTACTCCTACCTCTCCATTTCCATACCATTGAGAGGTTGATAGACCAAACACTTATCACACCCTTTCAAAGTGTCAAGTGATCGTTTGGTGCTGTTGGGAAGCATTGGAAGAAGCCAAGAATGGCAAATGCAACATGGAGCTTGTTGTTGGATCGGGAGAGCTAGACAAGACACGGTTCTGAGAAGCCTTGTTGGAGTAGGAGCTTGGAGGGCTTAGGTACAGTGGGTAGATTAGGCTTGGAGGGTCTCTTGCTGACCCATGTATCTCAACTGATTGTCTAGTAGATCGATTACTGTTTGGAGGGCAGCAGAGAGGTTTTTCACCGAGTTCTTCGGTTTCTTCTTCGATAACACATCAGCATGTTATCTGTGTTTGCATTCTTCTTCCCTACTCTTTTACATTTCATTTTACTACTGTGATTATATGAATATGTGTTAGAGTAGCTTGTTTGTTTATCTGCTTGCATTTACACTATTCCGCACTTAGAATTAAGTTAGTGTAAAATCTATCAAGCCTTGACTTTAATTTGGGGGTCTAAACAGCTCTTGCATTTTTTAACACATTTTCGAGCTTTCATTTCTTTTTCTTTTTTTCTTTTTTGGATAAACATTAAAGACTTGGCTTTATCTTGGCTTGAGTCTTGAGTTTTTATTTTTTGGTTTTAACTTTTAACGTCTTTTCCATTCCCTCACTATAATGCAAGCCAAATAGGTTCCATTTCTTAAAAAAAAAAAAATGGAGGAGGTAATGTTAGGTCCACACAGTTTTTAGAATAAAAAAAAATTATGAAAACGGTTTTTTTACAACAAACTGTGTATGAAAAACATTTAAGTACAACCCCATATTTATCAAAGTAAATTTAGGTAAATTCATTAAAATGTATGAAAAAAAAAAACATTAAAGTACAATGACATCATTCTCAAAAAAAAAAAAAGTACAATGACATAATATTGTCAAAATAAAAATATGACACCCAAAAAAAAAAAAAAAAAAGACAGAGAAACATCAATTAACAATGGCATAATATTGTGTTAGTGGGTGAAGAAGGGTTTTGGTACAATCGCATAAGATTGTCAAAAATAATATTGTCACAATTTTTGTTATATAAGCTCAAGAACTTCTACCTAACATTTCAAACAAAATATTGGATTCAATCCCATTTCACTTAAAGTACATGTTTTCCTCTTATATCAATATCTTCAATAGCAAGATCAACCTAATGTTATAAATAATAAAATAAATCAAAAACTTTTATAGGACACAGAAAGACTACAAATATTAACAAATAAAACAAATTATACAACAAAAGAAATCAATGGTTAGTATTGACTTACTTGTTTAATAAGTTCAATCAAGTTTATGTGAGAACTAACAAACTGTTTAATAAAGGCATTTATACTTTCCGATCTTCTAGTTGTTTTCATTCCATCAAAAAAATGCCCACGAAGGTAACATAGTACCCAAAAGTGCTTGATTTGATATAAATCAATTACATGCTTGTTAGTAAGCATGTCATACTTTTCCATAACTTGAGTCCATTGACCCTCAAATTCTTCACATGAGTCTAACTTGTATAACTTGTAGAACTCTATGCACCAATTTGAATATCGATTGTAAATAATTGATGTAAACCAACCACTAAATTTAGCAATAATATGCCATATACAAAAGGCATGTTTTGTGGTTGGTAATTCTTTCAATATTGTTAGGATATATGTGTTTCACATGTTAGGAACATATGTCAATACTTTATGTAATTGGCTAATCCTTTGACAAAACGCACTTTACTTGTTTTTGGGTAGATCTAGGATGTGTTTAATACTTCAAGAAATAAGGTTTCAAGTTCAAGTGTTAAAGTCGTGCAAGTCTGTCCAAGATTCAAGAGTGAAAAGTGTTGTTCATTAAAGCTCGACAGCTAGAATCAATAGAGCCTTGAAGAGCTGTTCCAACCCGTGCCTCGACAACTACTCGACAAACAGGTATCTATCGAGGCTTATGAAGTTCAACTTTTCAAGACTGTTTTTCATTCAATCTGTGATTGTATGTTTGGGCTTTCTTTTGTCACAACCCTAGACATCATATAAAAGGATTATTTTAAGGGCCGTCAAAGGTGACACAAGTTGCACAAGTGTTGAGCAAAGTTTGTTCAAGCAAATTGTGACAGGAGATAGAATTTGCCCTAGTTCATCTTTCTTGTGAAGAAGCTGTTGTGTTTGTGCACCGTAGGGTTTTGTAACCAAGGAGCTTCTCGATCTTCATCATGTGATGAACCAAAGAATTTTGCAGCCAACAACCTTCTCTAGTTGGTGATTGAAGTCGCATACTAGGATCCGTGCAATTGGTTAGTCATGTACTTGGAATTGTGCATTAAAAGGAGAGATTGTCACTACAGAACAAGTCCAATTAGGTATTGGGGTAAGGGTTCAACTGTAGGTTGGTATAAGTTACTGGGATTCCTTTACTTGTAACCGCTTGTTTTGATAATAGTGGATTCTCAGGAATGGAAACCTTAAACTCACCCAGTGGGGTTTTTGCTGTGTTGGTTTTCCCCATTCGTAAACAAATCACCGTGTCAATTTATTTTCCGCTGCATACTTAGTTTAATTGGTGATTTGTTTGTGCTACCATGCATCTTGCATGTTAATTTGATTAATTAACAAACTTGGCTAATTAATCAATTAATTTATCACAAGGGGTCAATTAGTTTTTGGCCTATTAGATATTGCCTCCGTAATCCATGAATCTTGATCCGTCAAAATTGCCTTGGGTTGTTTCTTCATTAAACATGCAAAATGCTGCTAATCAAACAAAAATTTATTAGAATATATAAACATTTTAAATGATATATATTAATATTATTCCATTGATTAATTAAATAAAATGAAAAAATAGTTGTACAAATTTATAAGATAAATAGAGCACCTTCATTAACCACTGAAAAACGCAAGTTGTTTCATTTCGAAGAAGTGCACAACCAAAGAGAATCATCTTTCCATGATTATTGACACCAACAAAAATACCAAAAGGCATATCATAAGCATTTACCTTGTAAGTAGTATCAAAAACAACTACATCTCCATATTTTTGGTACCTATCAAAACTATAAGGAGGCAACCAAAAAATTTGCACTAACCTTTTCTCTTCATCGGTTGTGAATGCATATTGAAACTTAGAATTCCTTTCTTTAGCAACTTTACAAAATTGTAAGAGATCCATGGCATCATTCATAGCATGCATCTTTCCAAACCCTTTCTCCTTGTGGATTCAAGGACCCTTATGGATCCAAGGAACCCTCATCGATTTGAGGCTATTTTCAAAAGAAAATGTGTTTTATTTCTTGTTTTCTAGAGGTAGACGTGTTCCGCTTCTGCATCCTACATCAGTTGGTATCAGAGTCTTGACTTATCCTGGTCTGATGGCTGGAGTATAAGATGAAAGCAATTCTAGTGACAGAAAACTTAGCAAGTATTATATGATGTACAGCTAGCTCTCACAAATATCTTTGCTAAGATGTCATCGTTGGAGCATGGAAACAATAGGGATAACTGTCGCAGAGACATAACTCATGGGCAACTTATTGGTAAACAAATTTCATATAGACCTTATGGAAGAATTGCAATTCTTAATGGTTATTTTTATGAAGACGATTTTATTGATTGGTTACTTAATCTAGAGGATTTATTTGACTTTAAGAATATTTATTATTAGAGAAAAATTGAACTTGCTTTGTATAAACTTAGTGAGTATGTCTTACATTGGTAGGAATGAGTACAATCTAATAGAATCCAACAAGGTAAAGACAAAATTCATTCATGGACAAGGATGAAAAAGATGTTTTCTATCAAATTTTATCCTTTGGATTGTGAATAAATCTTGTCATATACAATACAATATTATTATTGGCCAAGAAGTTCACACTTGAATTATTTTAAAGAGCCATATATTCCACTATTAAAAGAAGAACTATATGTTGAAGAAAATACTTTTCTTGAAGAATTTATAGAAGTCAAAGAAGAAAATATAAAGATTTTTGAGGAAATTAATGATGACCTTGTTATAGAAGAACCTAAAATCAAGATTGTAGGGGAGATTAATGAAGACCCTATTAAAAAGAAAAATCTTGAGGTCAAGATATTAGAAATTATTAAAGAAGAAATTTTAGAGGAAGTTGTCAACAATCTCGATGAAGTCAAGTTAGATGATTGCAACGTTCAAGCTCCTATTATTTTGGTGGGAGACACTGAAACAAAGTTTATTAATTTTATTAGGGTGGAAAGATTTGATTTGATTATTGACTCTTATTTGGTAAATATTGTTAATTGCATGAAGATCAAGGGACAAGAAGTTCAAATTGCTCAATTGATGACTTTCAAGTTTGGGAAGAATGAAAGGCCAAAAACGAATTGACCCATTGTGATTAATTAACCAATTAATTTAGCCAAGTGAATTGATTAAATTAATTAACATGCAAATGCGTTGTAGCACAAACAAATCACCAATTAAACTAAGTGCAGCGGAAAATAAATTGACATGGTGATTTGTTTACGAATGGGGAAAACCAACACGGCGAAAACCCCACCGGGTGATTTTAAGGTCACCACTCCTGAAATTGCACTATTATCACAACAATTGGTTACAAGTAAAGGAATCCCAGTACCTTTTACCAACCTATAGTTGAAACCTTACCCCAATACCCAATTGGACTTGTTCTGTAGTGACAATTTCTCCTTTTGATGCACGGCTCCCAGTATGTGACTAACCAATTGCGCAGATCCCAATACGCGGCTTCAAACACCAACTAGAGAAGGTTATTGGCTGCAAAGTTCTTCAATTCATCTCAATAATGAAGATCAAAAAGATGCTTGGTCACAAAACCCTACGGTGCACAAACACAGCAACTTTTTCCCAAGAATGATGAACTAGGGCAAAACTATGTCTCTAGTCACAAATTGCTTGACCAAACTTTGCTCAACACTTGTGTAACTTGTGAACACTTTGACAGCCCTTAAATAATCCTTTTATATGTCTAGGGTTGTGAGAAAAGAAAGCCCAAACACATAAACACGGATTGGAGTCAAAACAAAACTCAAAATCTGTTTTTCATAAACCTCGATAGATACCTTATCTGTCGAGCTGCTGTCGAGCCACGGGGCTGAACAACTCTTTAAGCTCGATAGATGGCTAGTTTTCGGGCTTTAATGACAGGCACTTTTCAGCTTGAATCTTGGACAAACTTGCATAACTTCAACACTTAATCTTGAAACAAAGTTTCTTGAAGTATTAAACACATCTTAGATCTACCTAAATACAAATAAAGTGCATTTTATCAAAGGATTAGCTAATTACATAAAATAGTAACATATGGTCCTAACAAATGAATCACATATGTCCTAACAATCTCCCCCTTTGGAAATCCATGACAAAACCATAACAAAAAAATGAGATATGAGAGAAGTCATAAATCACTCAACCCATATTCACTTGTTGAATACAATAAAATCTATCCTAACACAAACTCTTGAAAAACTTTTCAAGAAGAGAGTTTATGGCAAGTAGACTTTGACAACCTGTATTTCTGAAACACTTTAAACAAAACTCATCAAGGCATCTTTGTGTGAAACAGAAATAATAGATTGCATACAAATAATAAGAACCATGTGTATAAAGAAAGAAAAAAAAACAACACATGCAAGGATAGGTGAAACAACATACATCAATATATAAAGAATATAAGTACAATGTATGTCAATAATGGTCACAAGACCAAAGGTACAAGAATAAATGTATCTAAAGCAAAGAAAAGAAAAAGATTCAAGTAATCCTCACTACATCCCTCAAAATGCACTCTCCCCCTAACAAAAATCTCCTACGCTAACCTTTCCCCTACGTATGACTACTCTCATAACCAAAACTATTCCCCTTTTTTTGTCACGAGTGACAAAGGGTAAGAGTGTCAAGTAGACATCTCATCATTGCTGGGTGAGCTAGCATTGCCATCATCCTCATCATCAGAATCAACATCATCATCAGCAGCAGCATCACTCTCATTCGCAGGGGCCACAAGAGTGGAAGGCATAGTATAACCATCCATCTCAGTCTAGCGTCAAGCAATGCATCCAACACAAGTGTTCACCTAACACAACTCATCACTAAGAGTGTCGAGGGGAGCATCAATGCGCTAAAGCTGGGCCATGATGTCCTTTAGAGTCACTCCACTCATAGAAGAGGAGGGAGCAGATGTGGATGGAGCAGAAGGAGTGGAAGGAGCTGCTGTACCAGACCACCTTGATCGAAACTGCACCTCGCTTCGTTTAACGATAGCGTAGTCAATGGCACACATAACGGGGAAGTGGTCAGAAGAGGGAAAAGGAACAAAAAAATGGCATAAAATCTGCGTGATAGCCGAAGGGTAAATGAGCTGATCACGGGTAGCCGTATTCCTATACACATCTATCAGAAAAAGAATAAAATGTGAAGGAAAATCTATAGTGAGGTGCTCTAACAAAGAAAGCAAAAATAGAGCACGAGGCTCTATGATAGAGTTATAGTGAGAGAGTGGGTGCAAAACAAAAGTCATCACCATGTTCATGAATCTAGGACCTTTAGCAAAGGCCTTACATGGTGTAATCTAATGATCACCCCAATCAGAAGGGCACTCGCAAAAAGCAGAGATCATCTCGTCTTTGGACACAACCTCAAATGCTCACAACCATGGTAGTCAGGATGCTCTACCCTCGAGACACGGAGCACATTGGATACCAACTCCGGTGTGACAACGATGCACGTACCTTGAATATGAGTATGAAAGAGAGGTACTGAAGAATCAATTCCATACATGTTGGAGTAAAACTCCTGGATCAGCACAGAAGGACGTGTGACCGGGACGTCACATAGTGACTTCCAACCCCGACTGTGAATGACATCGGGTAGGTCAGTGTCGGCGAAGTCCACCAAAATGACTCGGCGTTCCAAATAAACAACTCATCAAGAAAAGTTCTCCGAGAAGTCCTTTCAAGCATCCTCATCATGGAATCAAATAAAAGAAGGGGTAGGATCGAAAGACGAAGTGGATGCCCTAGAACGCAAAGGGTTTTGGGACGGAGCAGACTTACATTTTGGTGCCATTGACGCACTAACGTAAACTAGAGAGTGAGGGGGAAGAAAGAAACACTCAGAAAAGCTCCAAACAGTTCAAATATACACAAATATATTGAATGTAAGGTACGTATGCATGAAAATACATGAGCATATGACGTGCAAAGTAAAAAAAAATATCATGGGCTCAACCTAATCCAAACCTACCAACACACAGACAGTTTAACATATATAACACACATCTAAATGCATGAAAATATAATTATAATGCATGTGTGATGCAATGCATAAGGTTAAAAGATCATTTAAACAAAAACCCATCCCAAAATTTCAATAAACACTCAACAATTTTGAAAAACCCAAAAATTTTTCAAAAACCCCAAAACCTAGGTCTAAATGCATGAAATGCATGAATAATGAGAGAAAAAGAGATCATACCAAGTGATTTGAAGCAAGGAAAGGCCGAAAATCACTTGGGTTGAAGGTTTTGAGAGAGAAGAGAGTGTTTGGGAGGTGAATAGGTGTGAATAGATCGAGAGAGATCGAGAAAATGAGGATCGAATCGCGTTGAAACCTATTTATAAGTGTTTAGTAATTCTCGACAGATATAGATATCGAGAGGTATCAAGACAAGTGTCAAGACAGGTGTCAAGGAAAAAAGGCATCGACAGATGAAGCTATCAAGGAGCTGTCAAGGGACAATTCAACAAAAGCTAAAAAGAATCTCAATCGATCCACCAGCTGTTGAGCAGCTATCGAGGGTCCAGGAACTTTCTCGATCGATCCACCAACTATTAAGACAACTATCGAGATTGGGATAAGAAACAGCTTAAGATCTCAACAGAAAGGCCAGGTGTCGAGAGGTGTCGAGGTTGCTTAAAAACAGTTTTTTCAAGAAGGGAAAAACACAGATATGAATGCAATCAAGCATGCAACTCAACCAATGATCCAATCAACATTTTAAACTCTCAAAATCATCTCTCAACAACAATTTTTAAGCACATGGATCCCGAAAACACACACACACACTAAACAAGTCTAACCAATTTTATATTTCAAAAATAAATCAAGACAGTTTAGTGAGTATACATTAACACATGTAAAACCTTGTGATAGCCAAATCACATTGTACCTGCACATGTATCAAGAGTAGCAAAGAATATTGCGTGTTATGTGTGGAAAACATCGCAAGATTACATAAGTGTATACATGTCATGACGATTTGAGATATGAGAAAATCACTTTTAACTCACACACAATCATATTTAAAGCATTTTAATCTTTTTGCTTTTTATTTTTCTTTGCATGTTTTTCTTTTTAAGCAAATCATGCATGGGCATATAAGAGAGAGAAAAGAAATACCCAATTATGTTAAGCATTTGACATTCCAATTTTGCTATGCCGAAGCACACAAATGTCATTTCATGATTGGTGGGCAACAGTGGTAAGATGGTTATTTATGCCTTTCTCTTAGGATTTTCTAGTCCTTCCCTTCAAAAAAAGTGATACGAGTGTTAAGTATAAGAGATTACTTAATCTTACTCATCACAAACAAGCTTGCTTAGTTTTGTATAGAGATGCTCATCTAAGCTACAAGAGATACAAAGTTTAGAAAACTTTGTTTCAATGGCCATCCAAGGTACACAAGTACCAATGTACACAAAACACACACTATTTTCGTATTTTTCTGATTTTTCAATTTTCTTTTTATTTTTATATGAAAAACAAAATAAACAAACAAAAACATGTTAAGTAAGCGAAGCATAAAAACTAGACTGACTCAAAACTTGAAAGCAATAACACAAGTAATGCACACACAAAAACAAGAAGAGAGAAACATAAAAGTGATAGAATCACTTGGAGCCATTTTCCTTCCATGCCTTGGAAGAACCTTTCCTTTGAGTGAACCCTTGAACCGACGGTGAGGGGGAAGAATTGAAACCGTTCAAGTTCAAAAGGAACATGAGAGTTTTGAGAAGATCTCCAAGGGGAGCAAAGAGAGGATTGAAGCTGATTCTGGCTTCCAGATGCTATCATGTCATTGCTCTGTTGAGTGGCTAACCACTTATAACAATTTGGTCGAGTATGACCGGCAACTCCACAATGATGACAAAGATGCTGCTTCTTCTATTTAGGCTTTTGGGAGTTAGCCTTCTTAGCCCTAGGGTTTTTAACTTCTTTCTTATCCTGCTTAAGGGGTGCTCCTAGGATAAATTTAACATTTTCTATGTTCTCACTAGCTAAATCAGTTTCAATATTAGTGTTCTCAATTTCAACATTATTAGCAGAAGGAACAAAAACAGTAATACTAGTAGAAGCAATATTAGAAGAAGAGAGACCATACCCTAAACCTGTTCAATTAGAAGAAAATTTCTAAAAACTGAGCATCTCATCAAGCTTTGCACTTGAAGTCCTCTCCAATTGAGCTCTAACTTGAAACAGCTCCACTTCAAGCTTCTTAGTTTTCTCAGCCAAGAAATTATTCTCAAATCTCAATAATCCAATAGTCTGATTGGCTTCATAAAACTTTGTGGAAAGCTCTTCACGATCAAGTTCCACATCACTGAGCTTCTTGGTGGTCAGCCTATAAAGTTTCTCATGTTTCTCAGAAAGCTTGTATAGTTTCTCATAGGTTGTATGGATATCATCTTGATCATCCATCTTCTCAAACTTTGACTCCACCAATTCCTCTTCTTCATCCACATCTTTAACAATCCCCTCAGTAGGATTGATAGTGGTAGTGAAGGCATTCAGGATTCCGTCATCCTCATTGTCGGAATCATCCTTAGGCTCGGTGTCGCTTAAAGTAGCAACAAGTGCCTTACTCTTCCCAATACTCTTGAGATATGTAGGACACTCTTGTTTCATGTGACCAAAGTCTTGACACCCAAAGCACTTAAGTCCTACGGGAACAGTGTACTGACCGCCATCCCTAGTATCCTTTTTCCCTTTGTCTTAGCTCTTGAACTGAGAAAAATTGGATTGCCTACGGTCCTTGTCAAAGCCCTTCCCATTGGAATTCTTCATGAACTTCTTGAATTGTCTAGTGATGTAGGACTTCATCTTAGAATCTTCATCATCTAAAGACTCATCTGTGTCACTGCACTTGGCCTTCAGTGCCATGCTATTGCCTTTACCTTATTTGTCAATTCTAGTTAACCTTAACTAGTAAGTCTGTAGATTGCCAACCAGCTCTGTCAAAGGAATCTTGTCAATATCCTTTAATTCCTCGATCGCTGTGATCTTTGCATGGAATCTCTCGAGTAGAGATCTGAGCACTTTCCTCACAATCTTGGATTCAAGAATGGTTTCCCCAATATTGAAGGCTGAGTTCACTATATCCTTAAGCTTGGCATAGAACTCATCGAACGACTCATCCTCCTCCATCTTGATTTCTTCAAAGCTTGTAGTGAGCCTCTGAAACTTTGAATCTTTAACAGTCTTGGTTCCCTCATAGGTTGTCTTGAGAATGGTCTATGCCTCCTTAGCAGTTTTAGTAAAAGATATCTTCTTGAACTCCTCATTAGTGACGGCACTAAATAAAGCGTTCAATGCCCTGCAGTTGAAGTTTTCCGCCTTGATCTTGGCATCATCCCAATCAACCGGTGCTTCCTTTGGCTTAGTCTAGCCAATCTCTACAACTTGCCACACCTTCTCATCTAGAGACTACAAAAAAGCTCTCATGCGTACTTTCCAGTATGCATAGTTAATGCCACCAAAAAAAGAATGTATAATTAATGACTATCCTCTATCCATGACAAACACAGGTCAATGGATCAACACAGCAAAGATTAACCCTAATCAAAGTGTGCCTGCTCTAATACCACTTAATAGGCCAAAAACGAATTGACCCCTTGTGATTAATTAACCAATTAATTTAACCAAGTGAATTAATTAAATTAATTAACATGCAAACGCGTGGTAGCACAAACAAAATCACCAATTAAACTAAGTGCAGCAGAAAATAAATTGACACGGTGATTTGTTTACAAATGAGGAAAACCAACACGACAAAAACCCCACTAGGTGATTTTAAGGTCACCACTCCCGAAATTCCACTATTATCATAACAAGCGGTTACAAGTAAAGGAATCTCAGTACCTTATACAAACCTACAGTTGAACCCTTATCCCAATACCCAATTAGACTTGTTCTATAATGACAATTTCTCCTTTTGATGCACAGCTCCCAGTACGTAACTAACCAATTGCGTGGATCTCAGTACACAACTTCAAACACCAACTAGAGAAGGTTGTTGGCTGCAAAGTTCTTCAATTCATCCCAACGATGAAGATCAAGAAGATGCTTGGTCATAAAACCCTACGGTGCACAAACACAGCAACTTCTCCTTTTGATGCACGGCTCCCAGTACGTGACTAACCAATTGCGCGGATCCCAATACACAACTTCAAACACCAACTAGAGAAGGTTTTTGGTTGTAAAATTCTTCAGTTCATCCCAACGATGAAGATCAAGAAAATGCTTGGTCACAAAACCCTACGGTGCACAAACACAGCAACTTCTTCACAAGAATGATGAACTAGGGAAAAACTGTGTCTCCGATCACAAATTTCTTGAACAAACTTTGCACAACACTTGTGCAACTTGTGAACACTTTGATGACCCTTAAAATAATCATTTTATATGTGTAGGGTTGTGAGAAAAGAAAGCCCAAACACATAAATACGGATTGGAGTCAAAATAGAACTGAAAATCTGTTTTTCATAAACCACGACAGATACCTTATTTGTCGAGTTGCTGTCGAGCCACGAGGTTGAACAGCTCTTTAAGCACAATAGATGGCTAGCTGTTAAGCTAGCTGTCGAGCTTTAATGACAAGCACTTTTCAACTTGAATCTTGAATCTTGAATCTTGGACAGACTTGCATGGCTTCAACACTTGATCTTGAAACAAAGTTTCTTGAAGTATTAAACATATCCTAAATCTACCCAAATACAAGTAAAGTGCGTTTTGTCAAAGGATTAGTCAATTACATAAAATAGTGACATATGTTTCTAACAAGTGAATCACATATGTCCTAACAAAGAAAACAAGGAAGATGAAGTATTCAAAGTATTTATTCTCTTGGCATGGAAGATTTCATATTTCAAAGATGAACTCGAGAACAAATTTGTTTCAAGTGGAGGGGTCTAATGTAGGACGAAATCTACAATTTAATTATTGTAATTTATTAATTATGGTATTTAAGTTGTAATTTTCATTACTTTAGGTTTAGGGTTATTATTTCTTTGTTTTTAGGTGTTTTTAATGCTTTTAAGGTCAAATTTGGTTCTTGTTATGGCTAAGTATCAATTAGGAGTTATTTTAGAATATATTTTCTTGTCTGTCAAGTTTTATGGAGCCTTTAAATAGGCCCCTAAGTTTATGCACGTTTTTTAACAATTATTTAATTAATAAAATTCAAACTTTTGTCTTTCTATTTTCTGGTGGATTCCAAACCCTTTCTCCTTGTGGATTCAAGGAACCCTTGTGGATTCGAGGTCATTTTCAGAAGAAAACTTGTTTTGTTTCTTGTTTTCTAGAGGTAGACGTGTTCTGCTTTTTGACACTTCTGCATCCCGCATCAGTATTCTACAACAAAAATAATGACATGTCATTCTTTTGGAAAAATGACTATTGACTTTCGCAATACAATAGTTAGACGAGCTTTGCATCCACATTTTAAAGACTTCCTATTTCTTTACTCCTTAGATAGATCCCCCATTTTTAGTAGTTCTTTACCTTCCTAATGACAAAAGAAATTACGTCTTTTTATTTCTCCATTTTTTTTCCGAACGACCTTTTTGAATTGTAAAACCATTTCAATTTCCATAATTTTTATAGAAAATGAAAGCTTCTTCTTCACAAAGAAAACATTGACCAACAAAAGGCTCAAATTCATTTTCTATTGAACTCATATCCTCATATTCTTCAATAACCCCCGTTTCATCTATTGAATATTCATTCAAATCAATTATTTCCCCTCCACAAGTGTTATTATTTTTTCTATCATTTGGAAACTCATTTAACTCAACACAATTCCTTGAAACACTTCTATGAATCTCACTTGCAATTAAATCATCATCAATTTGTGCTATATTAAAACAAGAATTTAAAATAAATAAATAAATCAATATCATATTATACATTAAATGAAATATGGATTACAAATAAAATAAAAATAATAGTACCTTCTTGGGTAATTCATTTAAGTCAAAGGAATTTATTGGAACAAGTTGATGAGTCTCACTTGCAACTAAATTATCATCCATTTGTGCTACATTAAAACAAGATTAAAACAATCAATATCATATTTTAGGATAAATGAAAAAATAAAATGATACAAATAAAATAAAATAATATTTCATTCTTGAAGTAATTCATTTAAGTTAAAACAATTCCTTTTGACAACTTGTTGAGTCTCACTTAACTAAATTCTCATCCATTGGTGCTATATTAAAACAAGATTAAAACAATCACATCATATTTTAGGATAAATGAAAAAAACATGATACAAATAAAATAAATAATGACTAGATGCCCGTGCTCTATTGTCACTTTCTAAGTTACAAAAGTAAGCATTAATGATATATCATGTGTATTTTTTAGAAGATTTCAGCACTTGGTATATATAGTACTTGGGAATTCACGTTTCGTTGTACTTATAAGGCTATAACATTGGTCTAGTAATTTTTTTTTTTGACAAATAGAACATTTTAGACATGAAAGAATGATGAATTATATACCAGGCTTCAAGAGTACACAACAATTTCTTTTAACAATTTGATAAGTCTCACTTACAACTAAATTCTTATCTATTGGTGCTATAATATACAACATGTATTAAACATAAAGATTAACCTCATATTTAAATATATTTAAAAAATAAATATAAATTTAATAAAATAAAATTATTGTACCCTGTAAAATAATTGCTTAATCCTTCATTGAACATTTGAACTTTTCTTCATCTTTTCTTTTTCTTTTTTTTTTCTTTTTTCTTTTTTTTTCTTTTTTTTTTGGAAGTGGGTTTGATAATGGTAAAGTGAAAGGAATTGAGTTTGATATTAGTAAAGTGAAAGAAGATGAGAGTATATTGATAAAGTGAAATTGGGTGGAAAATAAGAAGTGAAATGGAAAGAAATGTATAAAATGGACATTTTTATCATATAATTATTATAAAATCCAAACTTCATGCCTAAATTAAACACTATCTAAAAATTTGGTTTTTATCAATTTCCTATGCAAATGGGGCCCAGCAACTGGTTCATTAACTGCTGCTACCCGGCTTCTGTTAACAAAACCAACATGCATATATATAAATATATATATATATATATATATTATTACTATTATATAATATAATGAATTTAATTTAATTTCAAATATATTAAATAAGTGAGATTAAATAAAATCATAATAAAGTAATTAAGTGAGCGTTTGGATTGCGTCTAACAGCCCTGCGTTTTGCCTTTTAGCCTTTTTTTTTTTTTTTTTGGACCAACGCCTAGTGCACTGTTCATGGGACATGAACAGTGCATCAAGCATATGAACAGTGTTTTTTAGTATAAACAGTAACCAGAAATTATTTTTCTATTGTTTTCAGTTTTCAGCAAAATAAGTGGTATCCAAACACACCCTAAATTAGTTATTGAGAAAAATAAAATTCAAATTTGGGTTTTCTTGTAAATAAATAGTGAGCAAGACTTAGGTACAGTACTTAGATATTATTCCTTAGGTTTCCTTCTTAAGATTTTGCTATGTTAATTTTTTTTCATGAGATAGAAGTATATTTCTTAGTTAAATAACCATATGGCTAAATTTTAAAAGGAAAACCTAAGAAACAGCACCTAAAGTACTGTACCTAAATTTTATCCATAAATAATTATATTGGAATATTTATTTGTCATGAAGCGTCCAAGAAGCTCCACTCCCAGGTCCCACCACCTACCCACGTGATTGCACATTCCAATGTTTTGGTCTTTTATATTTCCATAGTCTCATAGTCACCTCACTTTTCCACTTTGAAAACTCTCCAGATGCAAGCTTTGAACTTAGAAAAACTAAGAAAGAAAGCTTCTTTGTCCACACGTGATAGCACTACATTCCAATGCTACGAATTTATTCTTCTTTTTCTTCCTTTGCTCTTCTTTTTTAAGTAGGCCTATCCAAGACAACCCGTTGACCCAACCCACTTGCAATTCCGACCGAGCCAATTTGGAAACCACCCAATCCTACTTCTGTAATGGGTTGGGAGCAGTTTCCAAGGTACCAACCCAATTTCGATGGGTCGGTTGGCAAGTCCTTGCTTCTAAACTTGATTTCAACCGACCCAACCAACTCCTCCACCAAAAAGGCCACTGATCTCCACCATCTGAAGATTTTTTCAATTGAATCTCACTAGATCCGGCGAAATCTCATCTAGATCCGGTGAGATCTCACCATTCATGGCCAATTTTCAACCAGATTTGTTGAATTTCAGCCAAATTCACAGAATTTTTAGCCAAATCCAATGAGTTTCAGCTAGATCCGACTCCGACCAAGACTCGACCACATTCTAGCAAAGATTCGTCCAAACCGACCCAACTATTTGACCGATCGGCGGTAGGTCTGTAAATTGTTCACCGACTTGGTCAAGTTGGTCGCATGTTGGGCACAAACCCGACCCATGGTCACCCTTATTTTTAAGTTTATGTTTGAGCTTTGAACTTGGAAAAAAAAAAAAAAAAAGTTGGCTCCATACTAGTCAAAATTAAAGTTTCGGCCGGAATGACCTAGAATTTAATCCGAGGTTATGTTTTTAAGCATACATTTTCTAAAGTTTATCAAAAGCATTTTTTCTACATCATTGAGAGAGAAATTTCGACTTTTAAATAATGTTTTAAAGAGAAACTTTGAAATTTAAATAACGTTTTGAATGTTCAAATCTCATTCAAAAGATGATTTCTAAACTATACTATTTTCAGAAAATAATTGAGTTTCAATGTAAGTTTTCTAAAAAGATTTTTGTTCTTTAAACTTGTTTAAAACCAAGTGATTTCAAAGTCAAATTCCTATTTTTCCAAATGGTATTTAAAACATTTCTTTTAGAAAATTAATTTTTCAGACTTATTCAAGACTTGTAAAATACTTACATAAACTCCTCAATTCCTGATTGTTCCTTAAGAGAGTCAAGCATCCTTTGATTTATGTTTCAATTCAATATTGTGATATTCGATATGTTTCTATATTTGGAATAATTGTTAATATTAAGAAAATTATTCTATTTTGTATAAACTTTGCTTTTGTGATATATGACTCAAAATTAATGTTTTTAGAATTGATCAGATGTATATATGTAAGCCCACTCACAGTGTTGTATGTGAGAATAAATGTTGATCCCTCATCAACAGGGGGTTAGATGTTGGTATCCGCTCACAAGATTGTATGTGAGAATATGTGATATGTGTATATGTGACATTGTGCTTTGATTAATTATTTGTATGTGTTTTCGAATGATTTTAAGATTTGATTACATATGTATTAAGTGTTCATTATATGCTTTTGGAAAAACTATATTTGATATCATTGAGTTAGTTTGTGAAATCAAAATACTCATGCTATGTTTGACTCTATCTGGTGGTGTATTGTGAATAATTGCTTACTAAATGTGTGGCTCACCCCATCAATTACAACTTTTAGGTGATGTCATTAATGCTTGAAGTCTTAAAGGATTTTTAGTTATTTTTAGATGCATGACTAACTTGCTGATTTTACATAACTCAATAAACATAATTAATTTCCAAAATTTAAATAAAACTCCAAATGAACGATGCTCTTAATAAACCTTTTACAATATCTAAAATCCACAATTTAGAAATAATCTCCAAGTACTATAAAATCTAAAGCGAAATTGACTAACTTGTTGATCTTACAGAACTCAACATAATATGAGTAATAATATGTGTGATGTGAGAATTTAATATAATATGTGTGATAAGAGAATTTTTTATAAATTGACTTTAATTAATAAAAGTATTATTTTCTTCTTATTTAATGAATACAAAGAAAATAATTATAAAATAGTATGTAATAAGGGCATAAGAGTAATTTATATAAATTACATTTTCTATCCTTCTACTTTTCTCTTCAACCAAACAAAAGTGTTTGTCATCCCTCCACTTTTCAATCCCTCCAACCAAACATACATGAGGAAAAATTAAATTTTTTTTCTACCCTTTCATTTTTCCATCTCCCTTACTAAACTAACTCTAAATGTTGCAAGTTTGCCTCTCTCTCTTTCTTTTTTTCTTTTTTTTTTAACTAAAAATTTTCTCATGTTAGATAAAGACTATGAGGGAACTACAGTACGGCTTAGTAGCCCACCACCCCATATAAATTAAGTGGGCTGGATGAGCCACATGACCCAAAGGCAGTCGACTTTGCTAGTATTATACAGTAGTTAGTTTAGTCCATTGCTCTAGAGCCTTCCGAAAGACTACATTCTGTTTCTGGCTGAGGTCATCCTTCAGCTCAGCCATTGCTGAGATCATCAATGAACTATGGCCTGGATTTGCCATTATTGACATTCCAGCACTTACCACAGGTCCACAACTGCTTGGCGAAAAGTGAAAATTTGACACTTAATTTAACCACGTCCCATGTTAGCATCAAGATTCAAACTTATGGACGAATTCAAGTTGGGTTTTTACTCTTTAAATATAAAAATCATGCATAGGCTCTATAAAAGGGCATCAAACCCAGAGGGTAGAGCCAAGCCTTTGAAATTTGAATCTCATTACAAACTCTGTAAAGTGCAGGAACAAAGAGTGTCATTATGGCCGAAGAAGTATTGGTGTTTGGTGCGTGGCACAGCCCTTATAGTCGCAGAGTAGAGATGGCTTTGAAGCTGAAAGGAATAGATTACAAATACATTGAAGAAGATCTAACTAACAAGAGCCCTTCCCTCCTCAAATACAACCCAGTTCACAAAAAGATTCCCGTGCTCGTACACAATGGAAAGCCTGTGGCCGAGTCACTTGTTATTATCGAATACATTGATGAGACCTGGAAAAATCATCCCATCTTGCCCAAAGATCCTTATGAGAGAGCCAATGCACGATTCTGGGCCAAGTTCATAGACGAAAAGGTAAAATACCATTTACTCTTAAAGCTTCTTTCAATTGTAAATTTGTAATGTAATAAACAAACATTTTATTTTTTATATTGGATTAAAATTGTATTTGCGCCAATATTTTTTTGTGTGGTTGCTTTATTACTCCTCTCATGTGGGCCTAAGAGGTGAGTTTTTTATTTTATTTGAAATAGAAGGAATGGTGTAAATAGAGTTCAATCTCATGACTATTTGATTTCCTATGTTACATCTATTTACCTATTATTCTAAAAGTTTAAATTATTAAAAAATAATTAATTTAATTATTTAGTCATTATTTTAATAACGTACCCAGAAGCTTTAATGATAAGCCATGTATTCACTGAATATCTATTTGTGGTTTTTTTTTTTTTTCCTTTGGTATAAGCACTCATTAGAGATGCAATTTTTTTAACCTATAAAAATAGACTGCAAGTCACGCTAAAATTTGAGTTTTCTCTTTCTTTTTTTAGTGCTTGCCTGCAATACTTAAAGCTTGTTGGGGTGAAGATCAGAAAGAGCGCGAGAAGGCTGCGGAAGAGTTATCTAAGCTTCTACAATTTCTAGAAAATGAGCTCAAGGGAAAGAGGTATTTTGGTGGAGAGACTATTGGACTGCTAGACATTGCTGCTAACATGATAGGCTACTGGCTTGGAGTTCTTGAAGAAGCTTCAGGGGCATCAGAGTTGTTGACAAGGGAGAAATTTCCCAAACTTTTCAATTGGGCTAATGAGTTTGTATGTGTAAGTGCCATCAAGGAAAGTCTACCTCCAAGAGACAAACATGTTGCCTTTATGCGAAAACGCTTTGGGATGGTTAATGCTTCCAAATAGATGAACTTATACTCGCCACTCACAATCGGTGCATTATTACTGCATAATAATTGACCGCTTTGTCATCAATTGGGTTCTTTGTACTTTGCAATTTCTTGTGATTTGTCTGTAGACTGTAGTAGAAAGAGTTTGTTTGAGCCTTTGAGAGTTTGAGCCGTGTCCTTGCTTACCCTGTTGCAGTTTTTCAATGAAGTTTTCTCCACTCTTGGTTGTTCTGTCAATAAAAATAATGTAAAAGAAGTACTATTATCTGGTCTTCAACAATCAACATCGCATTTGAACTTTTCCCTATCATCAATATTTCATCAGTTTTCTTTTCTTTCTTTCTTTTTTTTTTTTTTTTTTTTTTTTTTTTTTTTTTTTTTTTTTTTTTTTTTTTTTGGGCATAAAGGATACTGCATTAAAAAGAACTAAACAACCAAGGTATTTACAGGGCAGCGCCTGCTTAAGTACAAACCAGATAAATCAAAGTTAAAAAGAGAAAGCAAATTCACAGGCGGATTTTCAAACAGAATAAAATCTTGTAAAATAGAGGGTAAATATTTTCAATTGACTGGAAATTGAATTGTATGGGACCATTCCTTTTTCTTTTCGGAAAATGTTTAAAGGTTGACTTGGATGCACTGGGATAAAGCACGCTATTGGAGCGTTTTCCATCCAAGCGATGGTAATGTTCGCTCTTCCAGTCTTGAACTTTCTCACTGTTTGGGCTAGGTCATTTTCATATGTTTACAAAAATAAAAATAAAAATACAACTATAGTTAGAAAAAAAAAAATTTAAAGAAGTTACTGCTAACCAAATATATAAAATAAATAAATCATGTCATCAAAAAAATATATATATATATAATTAATCAAAATACCTTTTTTTTGAGAAAGACTATAGACTTAACACACACACACACAGGGGAGTGGGAACCCGAGTTTAGTATCACACAACTCACAACATACAAACTCCCAATGAGTTTAAAACCTTCACACAGCATTCAAGAGTTACCGGCTTTTAACCGGCTTTTGTATGTTGTGAGTTGTGTGATATTAAACTCGGGTTCCCACCCCTCTGTGTGTGTGTGTTAAGTCTATAGTCTTTCTTAAAAAAATAAATAAATAAATAAATAAAAAATAATAATAATCAAAATACATAGACTCTTAATACAAGAACATATTAAGTAGTTTAAACACCCTTATATTACTCTAGTCTCGTTAAGAAAACTTACTCATAAATATGCAATCAGAATTATACATTAATTAATAAAAAAGCCACCATCAAGAGCTTTACAGTTTAGTGGTTTACTTAATTCTTCTAATAAAGATAATTTGGGTTCAAATCCCCTCTCTCACTTTTTGTAAAGGAAAAAAATAAAACAAAATATCCACCGATGACTTATTAGCATCACTAATGCATCACATGAATGGATTCACAATATCATAGTTACCAATGTCCCTTTTTTTCTTTTAAAGTAATCAAAGCTTAAAATTATATATATATATATATATATATAATCAAATATATATCATATTGCAGTTAATTGCATGGTTTTGAAATCCAAACTGGACCATACAGTCCGATACAGTTAACCGTAAACCCCTCTTCTTTGCAATTCTTTTAGCCTTAAGAACCTCTATATGCAAAAAAAAAAATCATAAGCCCATGCAAACTGTGGTTGAACTCCACAATTCTTAAAACCATGAACAATTCTCACGATTCCTTTTTCTTAGCAAATACTAGCTGAAATTAAAGATTTGGCCGGCATGCACTTTGGAATTTTTTCAGATCTAGAACCAAAACACAAAAAAAAAAAAAAAAAAAAAAAAAAAAAACAAACAAACAAACAAACAAAAACTGAGAAGAAAAAGACAACAAAGTAGTTGTGCGAAATTGAAGCAGCAACCTAGCACAGGTACGTCTCCAGTCACGGACTTCATCTTCGTCTTCTGCTTCTATTTCTTTTTCTTTCTTCTTTTTCTCCTCCTTCTCTTTCTTCTGTTCGTCTCCACTGTTGTGATTTTCTCACCTTCTCTCTATTTGTTTTGTATTCTTTTTTATGTTTCCAAAGCCCTTTCACGTGACTTGCATCGAGAAGGAAGAAAACTTTTGATTTTTGAATTAAAGATGGAAAAATGGTCAGCCATTAGATTTTTGCAGCTTTGAGCCCATGATTTGACTTATATTGATAGATTGATATACAACAAATAAAATATTAAAAGTACTTTTAATTAATATTTACAATTTTTTTAAGAGAAAATTTAGTGTTACAAAAAATTTCACAACTTTTTTATCAAAAATATAATATAGCAAAGTGTGATTAGTGGAGGAAAAAAGTGGGTCACATCATAATTGTGGCAAAGTATTATAAAATAGTGTGTGATTCTAGCACTATTTTTTTTAAAGGCAAATAAAATTAAGTATATAATAATTAATAAATAATTATTTTAATTTAAAATTACTAATGAATTTAAATTTTTTATTTTATTTAACGTAAGTGTCCTTATAATTCCTATATTATTATAATATTACTATTATTATTACTGTAAGGTCACAATTTGGCTCCCAAGCCCAAAGGATTGATGAACTTAGGCCCAAAGAACCCAATACAATGAATTTGTAAAGAGTAGGTTGGAAATTGGGCTTTAATGAGTCAGACAACAAATAAAGTGGATCCAGATGACAAGAAAATGAAGATAGACTGGTTTAATCTAAAGAAAATTGTCATCGGCACAATCCGAGAAGATCAATTCTTATATAGGCGTAAATGCACTTTTAGTCCCTACATTTTTACGTTTTTCCATTTTAATCCCTACATTTTATTTTTTCCACTTTTAGTCCCTAAAACCAATTTACGCTTTCCGTTTTAGTCCTTGAAACACTGTTCTGTCACCAAATTAACGAAAAGACTGACGGATTAATAAAATATTATTAAAAAAATTATTTAACATTTTTTATATGCCAAAATTAAAAAAAAAATTAATTACTCAATTTTAATTTAGAACAAAAAACAAAAAAAAAAATTATTTTCTTTCAAACAAAAATTTTACTTTCTTTTAATTAAAACGAATTTTTTTAATTCCAATCTTCTTCTTTTTTTTTTTCCAGAAGATCACCACCGAATCAAACCCAAGCAAAAGAATAACAACCTAGCAAAGCAAAAGAATAGCAACCCAACAAAAGAACATTATTACTTAAACCCAGATCAAACCCAGCAACCAAGAACACAAATCTAGCAACCAAAAACTCAAACCTAGATCACAACAACACAAACGAAAAAAAAAGAAAAGAAACAGAGACCAAACACAAATACAGACCCAAAGTTCTTCGTGTTCTTCCCAGATCAAACCCAGCAACCGAGAACACAAATCCAAGTTCTTTGTGTTCTTCCCAGATCAAACCCAGCAACCAAGAACACAAATCCAGCAACCAAAAACTCAAACCTAGATCACAACAACACAAACAAAAAAAAGAAAAGAAACAGAGACCAAACACAAACACAGACCCAGATCACAAATAGAGATTAAACACAAACGAAACCCAAATCACAACCCAAGCCAAAATCATCAGCAGACCCAACCACCGATCCATGTTCACAACACCCACATGCAAGCCTCCAAATTTTTCCCATTGTTTTCACGCCATCAAGACCCCACGGCCTCCATGATCAAAACCTCGAAGATCAACCTCTTGATCTGCTCGCCGCTGGTCAATATCGGGCTCCAATACCGAATCGGTGACTGGGTTTTGTACAACGGAGCCATAATTACACAGAAATAAACTATGGGTTTTCTTTCTAGGGTTTCATACACCTAATCAACGGACCTTCTTGATGGGTTCGATGGGTCAATGGCAACGGAAACGGCGACGGCAACGCAGACCTTCTGGGGTTTCTTTCTTCTATGGCAATGGTGACCTCATCATTGAGTCTTGAACGAGTTCGACGGCAGCGACCTCATCACTGAGTCTTGAAAGAGATCAGAGAGAGTTTGGGTCAGTCAGAGTTTGAATCAGATCGGGGTGAGGAGAAAGAGAGTTTGAGAATAGAGAGAGAAAAGGGTTTAAAAGTTGAATGTTCTTCTGAACAAAAAAAAAAAAAAAAAAAAAAAAAAAAAAAAAAAAAAAGAAGAAATTTGGAATAAAAAAAAAAATTCATTTTTAATTAAAAAAAAGTAAAATTTTTGTTTGAAAGAAAAATTTTTTTTTTTTTTTTTTTGTTCTAAATTAAAATTGAGTAATTAAATTTCTTTTTTAATTTTGGCATATAAAAAATGTTAAATAATTTTTTTAATAATATTTTATTAATCCGTCAGTCTTTCCGTTAATTTGGTGACAGAACAGTGTTTCAAGGACTAAAACGGAAAGCGTAAATTGGTTTTAGGGACTAAAAGTGGAAAAAATAAAATGTAGGGACTAAAATGGAAAAACGTCAAAATGTAGGGACTAAAAGTGCATTTACGCCTTCTTATATATTTCTTCTTAAGTTTGATTACAAGTTCAACTCTTGATTGCTACAGTGTTTCTCTCTCAATTTTTCGATCTCTTTCTTTAGGACCTTCCTTCTGTTTTATACTATCTTCCTTCATTCATCTCTACCCTCCACGTGTAAGGCAGATTGCTTTCAACTCTTGATTGCTACAATGTTTCTCTCTCAATTTTCCAATCTCTTTCTTTAGGACCTTCCTTCTGTTTTATACTATCTTCCTTCATTCATCTCTACCCTCCATGTGTAGGGCAAATTGCTAGTGTGGATTCTTGTCCCATAAGCACCTTCTTGAAGTCTCTGGTAGTAGCTGTAAGACTGAAAATTACTGTTCAGGTATCACCTCCACATTAATGCGGCCAATTAGCTAGGTGTAGAGCATTCAATGTGGTGGTAACAGCTTTCTCTTTAGATATTCTAGGACTTCCCTCTATCTCGTGCTTTTGTGATGCTTATCCATATCAATAAAATCTCCTAGAACGCTGCCCTAGATGGTAGACCACCCCTTTGGACCTCGGCTCTGATCAATCGAGGAGGAATTCATCCTCAAATCACCCTTCATGGACTCTTATGATCAAAACTAACTTATTCACTTACTAACACGGACTCCTCTGATAATGTTCACCCCTCCTCGGACTACTTCATGTCCTCGGATTGGACCTCCGGCCCAATATATTCTATTGGGCCTAACATCCCTACAATAACCCCTCAAAATTCCGCTCTTTTGCTCCTTGGGCAAAAATGAGGATTTCGATATCGCCACAACCACTCTACCCTTACCATACATCACCTCTATTTGCGCAGATGCATTTTTAGTTGCCCAACGCACGCTCTTGACGCTTCGGCATCTAAGACGCGCCTTTATTAAATTTTTGCAGCTCCATGTTCCCCACATTCTATGGCGCAATGCGGATCCAACGACTAGAGATTTTGTTGGAACTCAAGCGAGAATTTTCCTGCTTGTAACTCTGTTTTTTATATAAATACTGGCCAAATCAATCATTCATCTCACTTTAGTGCTCATACACTGAACCTGCAAACTTACCCAATTTACTCGTGTCCTCACACCTACCAAAAGCTAGTCCAAGGAGAGTTTTCTTCTTCGTGTAAGTCTTCATAAATGTTTCCATTTATTTTTTCAAGCTACTTTTCTTTTTTTTTCCCGTGTCTAGTCTGTAACACCCCAACCTAATTTCATAATTAATTTATGGGTTTATGTGCATGTGATTGTCTTAATTACTTTTTAAGTGCATGAAGCTTTGATTTTGTGATATTATAGAACATATATGCTCTTTTAATGTGATGGATATAACTTTATAAAGGTAAGGATATATATATATATATGTATGTATGTATATGCAAAGTGATATTATTTTTGTAGAAAAGTGAGTGTGAATGCAAGAAAATTGAAAAAGTGGGGAAAAAGGGGGTGTGATTTTTCTTCCCTGGCCTTCCACGTATCCCACCCCAATTGTCCACATCTCTTATCTTCTTTGGCTGCCCCAAAAGTCCTCTCCTTATCTCATCTTCTTGGCTGCACCAGACAGAAAGTCCAGCCCTCTTTCTCTACTCCTTTTTCTTTGTTTTTGATTTCTTCTCTCTTTGCTCTTACACGGCAGCCTCCCTCTCTCACCAAAACAAAATATCCCTCTCTAAAGAAGAAATTAAAGGGTTAGCACTAAAATTTCAGCTTCAAAGGTTGGGTAAGTAATCAAAACTTCATTTGTTTATGCTACTTCTTTATCCTCTATCCTGATTTTAGAGGCTGAATTATGATTCTGTTTTAGTGATTTAAAAGTTTGATGATATTGTGATCAATTGAATGCTTATTAACATATTTTAATATGTATACTATAGGTATAAAAATAACCAAATGAAATTAAGACCTATTGCTATTTATTGATGACTTTGTAAGAATGTGTATTGAAGCTGTCTCTGTGACAGATTTGATGTTTACAACAAGAAAAATATGTATTAAATCATATTTTGTGAATTAAGATGCTAAGAGTAGTTTTTATGAATTCTAAGACACACATGGTTGTTATGAAAGTGGTCTCACAGCACTTGGATGAACATAAAAATAATGGTTTAATTTGTAAGTTGCAAGAAATTCTGCCAGGATAGAATTGAGTATACTGTCTTGTGTGATTTTTAGTAAATCATGGGTTTATGATTTGACTCCGAAAGTTTTATGGTATATACTGGACATACAGCGGAGTAGTTCTGTAAAATTTCATGACAATTGGGTGTGTGTGGACAGCCCATTTGTATTTTACAAATGGAGCATACGCTGCTGAAATGAGCAGTGAACAGCATATGCTACACCTGACTTTGTGGATTTACTTCTCAAGTTAGGGTGAATGTTTTGAGCTATAAATTTTATGAATTGGTTTCTCTGTGATTTAGTACATCATGTTGTCTGTTGAATGTACTTTGTATTTGTGGGAACCTCATTGAGGTGGGATTAGGACTTCCTTGATTTTAAGAGATAGGCTTTGAGATGAATGTGTAAGTTTATGACAAGGGATAATTGATAGTAAGTAATAAGTTTTGATATTTGGTTTAGGTGTTACCAATTTCCCACTCCTTCGACTGTAGGCTCTCAGTTCCTCTGCTTTCAGGTAAGGGATAAGTTATATGGGTATTTGGTAAGTCATGAGGTTATTTTAAAGTATATTATGCATTAAAAGGTTTTTTATTATAGATATGGCATATAATCATTATTCTGACAAAGATATGTTTGTGAGCTTTCGAAACCTTATGTATATGATTTAAATATATTGATGCCATTACTAATTCCCACGAACATGATATTTAAAGAAAAGAATGGAAATGCTATTATAATGAAATGTTATGTGAAATAAGAAATTTTAGTATGATGTAAAGTATGAAATATTTTCGGGTTATATCCTTTGGTGATCTGAACTCTGTCAGTAGGGGTTAATTACTGGCTTTCCATGGAAAAATGTTATCTGTTTAACCATTTAAAGTAGAGAAAATGGGGCTGCCCATAACTCTAGGCCATTTAAAGTAAAGGAAATGAGGTTGCCTGTAACTCTAATCTGAACAAGACCTTCTCCCCAATGTGTACGGACGGTGGGGATGAATAAAACCTTGAAGAGATGTGCCATCAGGCCTTTCAAAGAGGACAATATCATGCACACGAGGTCACCCAATTGTGATGAGGCCTTCTCTGTACAGACTTATCAGATATGAACTAACCAATATGATATGAACAGCTATGTTATGTTATTAATCATGAGAGAATTATTTTGTTTAAATGCATTATGAAAAGTTAAAAGCTCTCATGAAAACAAGAAGTTTCTGATGAAAAAAAAGTTGTTCATTAAAGATAGAAGTTTCTGAAATTCTGTTGTGCTATAAAGATAAAGCTTCTGATGAAAGTACAAGTTTATATTTAAAAGTTATCAGGTACTTATTCTTTATGAAACATTAAGTTTTATGACTATAAAAGTTATAATATTTTTCGGGAAGAGGTTTATAAAGAAAAGTTTTCTTATTGAGTCAAGATGTTTCTAGTTTAATACAAAGTTGCCGATTATCTGATTTAAGTTAAAATGATTATTTTGTAATGAGAATATACATATGGTGACTTTGTAGGAAATGAAAGAAGTTTAATCTGAAAATTTTTGGTAATATTAACCTGATAAGAAAAATGAGAACAATTATTTTCTATGAAGAGCGTATAAGTTATTATTATAAATAGTATAAAATATTATGCATGAAAAGATGTTCTACTATTCGAATATTCATAGAATGAAATTATCTAATTTACATGCATCCTTATTAAATTCTCATATATCTTACCTTTACTGAGCTGTGTAGCTCACCCCTTCCACTCTTTCAGTTAGCAGGTTTTATTTTGGAGTAAAGGAAGCCTTTGTCGAGTTTGGAAGGAGCTGGTTTTAGTTTTATATGTATAGATCCTAAATTAGCAATTTGATGTTTAGACTTGTAGTATGGTGTATTTTAGGATATAATGAAAGTGTGTACCTTAAAGTATTAAGAGATGTCTTATGTGAAAATTTAGAATTTGAATAATCAGTGGATTGTGTTATCCTTTGAGGTACAATGTAGATGCTCTGAATATCAAGTGGAAAGTTATATCATTTAAGTAAAGAAACAAGAACGAAAAGAAAGAGGAAAGCTTTTGTAAAAGTTTTGGAAAAAGTTAAGTTGGTTTTTATTAATATCAGGTTTAAGCTTGATATTAGTATGCCGGTCATGGTCACAAATCCAAGTATCGAGTTTGGGGCGTGACATATTCCTCCATGGCCTTCTTAGTTTCTCCCTTACTATCTTAGCACCTCCAACCCTTCTCTAAATATGGGTAGATTTGCTTACCTAGTAGACTCCACGGAGAATACAGAGAATTTTAAAGTTCAGTATAGGATTCTGCCAGAAGTATCAATTAGGTATTGTGAGGAAGGGGAATGGCACCAAAAAAGGCAAGAAAGAGAAGTGGTAATCCCGATGATTGCCTTTATAGAGGAAGGGATGAGAATCCTTATGGGCACCGTCACTAGGGATTACCTTAGGGCTCACAGATTAGCTTCTACCCAATGTGCCCCAAACATGTTTAGAATTTTAGGTAGCGTCGATACCCTTAACCAAAAAAATGGGCTTAGGTCTTACCCATCATGACGTCAATTGGATTTACAACCTCCACCACCTAAAGGGGCAGGGGTATTACCTAAAATCTAGGCACCCCGAGATTAGGCTCATCCAATGCCTCCTTGATTCCAACAAAGGCCTGAAAAAGGACTTCTTGATTGTTTCAAGGGAGTGGCATGATGGCCTCCCTTACCCGACGAAAGAGGGGACACCAAGTGGGGCTTTAGGTCTAGCATTCGAGCCTAGACAAGATACTGAAGGCCGAGGTGTTCGTCCATAGTGACGGTCAGCTAAGAGCAGCACACCTGATCCACAACTACACCCCCCATCTCTAAAAGCTTCCAGGCGTCAAAGTGCGTTATAAAAGCCAAGGACCCACGCTTGCACCAAATAAGCGTTGCCGTTTCGAGTTTTCTCATCACCTAGTGCTATCCCAGAAGGTATACCTCTAGCAACTCCTCTAGCAACTCTGCCACTCCAGCATACAAGCAAAAAGGCCACTCCTTCCCATCCTATCATCAAAGAGGAGGAAGAAGAAAAAGAAGAAGAGATAGTAGACGTCTCAAACTCAGAAGACATCTATGATGTTTTTAACCAACCTTTGTCACCAGAGATCTCAACTGGTGACCTCGGCCTGCCTCTTCCAACCTAATCCAATCACCATCAAGAAGTTACTTCCGTACCAGACAATATAGGGATACAATGCAAGCCGAGGTCCACTCTTTAAGAACTACTAGAGTCCCAACCAGGGGGAAATGCACCTGGGAAGGCAACCCAGACTAGGCTTCCTACCCCTTCACCCACCCAGCCCCTCCAATCTGATCCCACCGACCTCAAAAGGAAGAGGGAATAGAAGGTAAGGAGGTCGTGGAAGAAGGAAAAACCCACCCCTCCCAAGAGGCTGAGCTCCAAAGAAGGGCTAAACAAGTTAAGGTAAGGCAAATGGGGGCTGACAATAGGAGTGATTCCCAAGTCGGACCTTCGTCTTGGACCCCCACTCCAATGCTAGATGGAGCCCTTCTGCCCACCAATGCCTCCATTAGGGACTTCCAATAAGGGAAGGCCAGCTACGTGGCCGATACAGTGGAGCAGGCACTGCTACTTCCTAAAGACATGGTCGATCTAAGGTCCCTGAGGAGGCACGAGGTCTTCCTTAGTCTGAAAAAGGACCTCGCGATGGTAATCCTTCAATTAGCCTTTCTTCTTTTTTTATTTTGGCAAGTTTCCTCCCCTTTCTTCCCTTTACTGCTTCCCATTTTTATTTTTTTTACCATGTTTCTTTCCTCGACAAACCGTTCAAGCCACATTCCGGGCAAAGGAGATAACAAATTTTTGCCATTGGCAGATGAAAGAAGAAGAAGGAAGGCACAATGCGGCCATGAAGGCCTTTAATGTGGCCGAGAAAAGAACAAATGAGCTAAAGAATAAATTGACCAAGGTAGAAAGGGACAAAAAGAGTGTTGAAGCTGCCTTGGACAGCGTTGAGAGGCAGGCTGAAGGTCAACGAGTGCTGCTTCGTCAGGCTGAGGACCAACTAGCCGCCTACAAAGGACAAATTATCACCCTAAAGAAGAAATTAGAAGAGGCCAAGAAGGCAAGAGCCCAAGCCGAGCAAGACGGCTATGATGTAGGGGTGGCAGAGACCGAGAAGGCCCTCAGGGTCAGAGCTGAGGTTTTGGGGGTATGTAGAAACTACTGCCTCCAGAAGTGGAATGAGGCCTTTAACCAGGCTGGGGTTGAGGCCTCTTCTGTACTTAGGAGAGCAGAGAGTGTTTACTACCCTCCTGCTATCCGTGCATCAAGCTCAACCAGTTCCAAGGTTGTGTTGACACCCTGTTTTGCAACCCGTATTTAACCTCACATGAAGGGTAAAAGGGTAATTTCACATTGGAAATATGTATCTTGATTCTGGTTATTAGATCTTTAATCTCATTTCACCAAAATGATCTTGATGTTGTAACGATCAAATCGATTGGTCATGAGCCCTAATCGGACCATTAGATTGAAAGTTATCATCAAATCAAGTTTTAATGGTTGAGATGCACTATTACAAATTGAGTCTGACTATATGTGATTATGAACAATTGATTTCAATTGGTTATAAATATAATCAATTTGAGATCGACGATGTGTCATAATTTAATTGGTTAGGACTACATTTTATGGTAGAGTTGCATACACCTAATTAACTAGATAGTTAAACATTAATTATTCAATGAGTAATTTGTGCAATTATCTTTTAATTAGAGTAAATTTAGAGCCAATTAAGTCTGAAATGGGAGTGATTGGAGCCATTTAATGTTAATTGTGAGCTAATTTGGGGACCTATTAATGTTAATTGTGCTGAAACCATTTTCTAACAAATGACCTCTGCTTACCATTTCATTGATATCTCTCAGAATATTTTGAATCTGTGAATGAGGTTATTTTTCCCAGAAACTAGACATCCAGGGCTTCAATTTGAGCACAAGAATGAGACAATTCCGATCAGAATTGAGGCAGATATGATTTTTCAAAGTTGGCTCTATAGGTTGTGACAGCAGCTACGGGAAAACCGAATTTTGGCTTGCTCCTCACTCCCACCAATCTTTCCATTTAATGCACCAGATTTCCCTAAAGGCTAAAATGAGGTCTAGGTTCATGATTCCTTGTCAACTCTCATTAAATGGTCTTCCATTCATATTTTCTCCACCACTACTATATAAACCCCCCTCTCCTTCATTCCAAAAGACACAAAAAATCTCCCTCTCTTCTCTTCTCTTCTCTTGAGTTCTAGTGAAGTTGAGTAGTTTTGTCATATCTTGGTCTTCCTGAGACTCAAGGTATTGAGTGAGACTCACTCTCCCTCTCTTAGCTCTTCTTTTCCTTCACCCTTAGGACCTCCATCAAGAATCCCCTCCTCCATTATATGGATCTTGAATGAAGGTATAATCTCCTTCCCTAACTGTTTGTTTATATTGCCATGATGAGAATTTAAGATTAAAGTATGATAATTCCCTTGAATATGTTTGAATGTTCTTATGTGTTCTTCACATGTTTTTAGTTGTTCATTACACGTTTATGCATATCACTAGATTTAATCTTAAATCCACATCAAAAATATGAAAAACATGTTTGTTTAGTAATTCTTTCAAATCCTTGAATCTAGGTTACCACTATCCACACACATTCACTAGAGTTTATTTTTCAATCCAAATGTCATGCTTAATAAATTGAATTAGGGTTTATCACATGCACACACATTAAATTTAACATACAAATTGATTGACATATTGGATGATGTGATATGAATGTTGGCCACCATAGTCTAGAAGACCGGTTTCACTGGGCAAGGTAGGTGCCTAACACCTTCCCATCTTGTAACATAGTCTCCGAGTTTAGATCAAGGGTTAGTAGATCAAATACTTATCCATGTAATTTTTGATTTTTAGATTGTAACTAGGAAACAAAATCATGTACTTTATCTTAGATTGTATCTAGGACCAAAGTCATGTAATTTTCCTATGATCAATGTAAATTCAATTTCAAATTAATAAAATAAGGAATTTTTCATTTATGGTTTTCTTATTTTTCCAACAATTAAATAAGTGGCGACTCTATTGTAAAACCCTTAATCTAAAAGGGGAAATATAACTAGTCAAACCTCCATTTTGAGAGGCAATAACACGACTCCACCCATTCACGTGGGTTTGGCCCAACATCCTATAAAAACAGGCCGGGGGCGCGGTCTCTCACAGGTTGACACCTCCTTAGCAGCATGGGGTTGCTGAAAAAGAAGTTGATGCTATCAAGGGATTGGCCCCTGATGCCACCAAGCCCCCAGCTGTTCCTCAAGATCCACCTAAAGAGAAAAAGGTGTCATCTACAATGAAGATAGTTCTAACAACTCTCTCATTGCCTACCAAGGGTGATCTCAAAAGCACAGACTCAGGATCGTCAGAGGCAACACTCTCCCAATCTACCAAGGGTCCACCAAAAGAGAAAATTGTAATAAAAAAGTAGTTTAGAGTAGTATTTTTAAGTTGTTGTTGTTGTTGTTTTTTTTTTTTTTTTTTTTTTTTTTTACTGTTATTCTTATTTCCAAAACTTGTAATTCAGTTTGATCTTTTGTAAGCAAATTGCCTTTTTCTAAGGCTAAGATCAATGATAATTATGAGTTTTTCCTTCATATTTGTGATAATGATATTGATCCTAACATATTTTTTGTTTTATTTAACACTTAACTGACATAGAAATAAGATATAGCTCTATTTAGTTATTTGCATAAGCGACAACACAGTTACTACACCCCATATGATTGGCTATAGAACAAGTTAAACCTACTAAATCCATGATCTTAACAAAGTGTAACCTTAACTTAAAAAACATATATAATGGTAGAGCATACATCCATATCAAACTCCCCCTAGTTCTCCACTTATCAGTAAGTCTAAGGAATTAGGGATGATAATCAATTGTTAAACAGATCATAAATATTCTTTCAAATACTTTAAGTGATGCTCATGAGAGTCCATTTGATCATGTCATTACAACAAAGATCTTTGCCATTCAACATGGCTGGGTCTATTTGATACCTAAATAAATAATAGGAAGTAGTAACTTACTCAAGACAGGTGGTCCGAGGAACCAGATATAACTCAGGTTCTGTTTAATACATAGAAAAATAGTTAAAAGACATCAATTTACCCAAGGTATATGGTCCGAGGAGTCAGACATGACTAAGGTTCTGTTTGATACTTAGAAAACTGTCATGAAGTATTAATTTACCCAAAATAGATGGTTTGAGAAACCAAACATAATTATAGTTCTATTTAATACTTAGAAAAACTATTAAAAGATATCAATTTACCCAAGGTATGTGGTCTGAGGAGCTAGGCATGATCAAGATTCTGTTTGATACTTAGATAGATAACTTAAAATATCAATTTACCCAAGGTATGTGGTCCAAGGAACCAAGCATGACCAAGGTTCTGTTTGATACTTAGGAAAATAATAGGAAGTATTAATTTACCCAAAGTATGAGGTCCGAGGAGCCAGGCATAGCAAGGTTCTATTTAACACTTAGATAGATGTCAAGAGGTATTAATTTACCTAAAGTATGTGGTCCGAGGAGTCAGGTATAACTCGGGTTCTGTTTAATACTTAGATAAATAACTTAAAATATCAATTTACCCAAGGTATGTGGTCTGAGGAGCCACGCATGACTAAGGTTTTGTTTTATACTTAGGAAAATAATAGGAAGTATTAATTTACCCAAAGCATGTGGTCCGAAGAGTCAAGCATAGCCAAGGTTTTGTTTAATACTTAGATAGATAACTTAAAATATCAATTTACCCAAGATATGTGGTCCGAGGAGTCAGGCATGACCAAGGTTCTGTTTGATATTCAAACAAATAGTAGATTGCATGACACATAACGTAATAAACCAAAATAGGGTAAAGAAAGCTTTCATTAATAATAATACTTTCTTAGGTTGTTTACATTTCAGGGGCATGGTACAACATATTCATCTAGATCTTCAAGATAATATGCACCTATTTCATCTACTGAAGTGATGCGACATGGCCCTTCCCAGTTAGGTCCTAACTTTCCCCAAGATGGGTTCTTGGCAATACTCAAAACCTTTCTTAATACCAAGTCTCCAGGTGCTAATGGCATTGACCTTACATTTAAGTCGTACCCCTGCTTAAGCTTGTGTTGATAGTACGCTAGTTGAATCATAGCATTTTCTCTTCACTCTTCAATTAAATCTAAACTCTTCTCCAATAGCCCATCATTGCTGCTCGAAGTAAAAAAGTTTGTTCTTAGCGTTGGAAATCCTGTCTCCAAAGGAATCACAACCTTGGCCCCATAAGTCATTGAAAATGGCGTCTCCCCAATGGACCTATAAGGTGTAGTTCGATATGTCCAAAGGACGTGTGGCAACTCTTCCACCTATTTTCCCCTTGCGTCATCTAGCCTATTTTTGAGCTCACTCACTATGACCTTATTGACAGTCTCGACCTGTCCATTCCCCTTTGGATATGCCGAGGTGGAATATCTATTTGTTATGCCCAAGTCACAACAATACCTCTTGAAGGCCATTGTCTGAGATGAGTGTACAAGGGATTCCAAACTGAGTGACAATATTTTTTCAG
Organism: Quercus lobata; assembly: GCF_001633185.2. Classification (NCBI taxonomy): domain Eukaryota; kingdom Viridiplantae; phylum Streptophyta; class Magnoliopsida; order Fagales; family Fagaceae; genus Quercus; species Quercus lobata. The sequence goes on along the minus strand of NC_044910.1, from coordinate 28,039,228 downwards.
ATAAATCTCTTAGCATCCATATCTCTAATATTCACTAATGGTTCAGTTTCAACCCATTTGGTGAAGTAATCCATGCCGACCAGTAACCATCTCTTATTCCCTGCTGCCTTAGGGAAGGACCCTACAATATCCAAGCCTTATTAAGCAAAAGGCCAATGGCTGGATAAAGGGTTAAGGACACCTCCTAGTTGGTGAATGTTTAGAGCAAATCTTTGGCATTGGTCGCATTTCTTCATATACTCTTGTGCTTCCCTCTGCATATTTGGTCACCAATATCCCTGAGTAAGGGCCTTATGAGATAAAGATCTGTCTCCGGTGTGGCTTCCACAAATCCTTTCATGTAACTCTTCTAGGAGTAGTTCAACTGCTTCAAGGTGTATGCATAACAAATATGTTCCAAAAAAATAGCGTTTGTACAACTTTTGGTCCTTGGATAGCCCAAACCGATGAGCCTTTCTCCGTACCTTGTCGGCTTCGGATTTACCCTCGGGCAAGGTGTCTTCCTTAAGGAATAGCATAATAGAGTCCATCCAACTAGAACCCACCCTAATCTGATGAATATGAACCACGTTTCGCCCTATTTCAGTAAATTTACACAAGTCTTCCACAAGGATAACTCGAGGTAAACTTTATGTCGAGGAAGTTACGAGCGTGGCAAGAGAGTCAGCATGTGTATTTCTACTTCTAGGAATTTGCGTTAAATTAAAAGACTCAAATCTTGATTGTAAGTGTCTAACCTGGTTCAAATATTCCTGCATTCTGAGATCTCTGGCTTCCAACTCTCCCCCTACCTGGCCTATAACCAATCTCGAATCTAAAAACATCTCCATTGTCTTTCCTCCCATTCTCTAAACCATAGTCATCCCTACCAATTGGGCCTCATACTCGGCCTCATTATTGGTGGCCGAGAAGCCCAACCTTAAGGATTGTTCAATAATGATCTTTTAAGGAGAAATTATAACTAGCCCCATTCTAGATCCTCTTTGATTCGCTGCACCATCAACATGTACTCTCCAGGGTTAAGGCTCTTGCAGGGAGACCATGCCAACTGATTTTCCATCCATGTTCTGCTTCTCAACTTTTTCTTCAAATGAGGTTTCAGCAAACTCAGCCACCAGATTGGCGAGGACCTGTCCCTTAACAGAGGTGCAAGGCATGTACGTGATATCAAAAACCCCTAGGATTGTACCTCACTTGGCAATCCTCCCTATGTAATCAGCACTCCAAATTAGAGATCTAAACAAAAGTTGGGTTACGACAACAATTGTGTGGAAAGGGAAATAGTGTGGGAGCTTACGTGCAGCATGCACCACTGCCAGAATAGCCTTTTCTAGCGGTAGGTAACGCACCTCGGCCTCATGCAGTGATTTGCTCACATATTAAATTAACCTCTGCACACCACCATCAACCCGTACCAGCACTAAGCTCACCGCATGGGAAGCCACCGCGATGTAAGCAAACAAAACCTCATCCACCTTAGGCCTGTACATAATGGGTGGCCAAAATAGGTATTCCTTCAACTGCTGGAAGGCCAGGACACACTCCTCGGTCCATTCAAATCCCTTCTATTTGTTTAACAACTGGAAGAAAGGTCTACACCTCTCTGCTAACCGAGAAATAAATCGGTCTAGAGCAACAATCATCCCTGTCAACTTCTGGACCTCTTGGGGATTCCGAGGTGACTATAAATTGTTAATTGCTTTATCTGGTCAGTGTTGACTTCAATTCCACGGTGAGTAACCATATACCCCAAGAACTTCCCTGACCTGACACCAAAAGAGCACTTGAAGCATTAAGTCGCAGCTTGTGTCTCCTCAAGATCTCAAAGATATTCCCGAGATTGTTAACATGCTCGAATTCCAACTTATTCTTAACCACTATATCATCTATATAAATCTCAATGTTTTTTTCTAGTTGTGGTTCAAACATCCTAGTCATCATCCTCTGATAAGTAGACCTTGCATTCTTTAGACCAAAAGATATCACCTTGTAATGGTAATTCCCAGTAGGGGTGACAAAAGTTCTCTTCTCCTGATCATCCAAAGCTAAAGGTATCTGATGGTACCCTTGAAAGGCATCTAGGAAGCTCATCCGAGGATCGCCTACAGTGGTATCCACCAACTGGTCTATTCGAGGCATGGGAAAAAAGTCTATGGGGTAAGCTTTACTCGGATTTGTGAAGTCCACACATACCTGTCACTTCCCATTCTTCTTTTTCACTACCACTATATTGACTAACCACTCAGGGTAGAACACTTTCTTAATAGCCCCAGCTTGCTTAAGCTTGTTCACCTCCTCATTAACAATATCAAAATGCTCTTTAGATGAGCACCAAGGTAGTTGCTTCTTAAGAAGGACAGCTGGGTTGACATTCAAACGATGGCAAATGAAGTCTAGATCCACCCCATGAGCTTCATAAACATTCCATGCGAACACATCAATATTCCTCCTTAGAAATGCTAACAGTTCTTCCTACTCCCGAGGAGGCAAGTGAGTTCCGACCTAAAAAACGTATTCGGATCACCATCTAAAACAATATCCTCCAACCTATCACATTTTGCCTCTTCTGACACTGTGTCCATAGAGAGGATCAGAATCCTTGATTACTATGAGCCCCCTCAGCAGAGGCCAAAGACTTAGCTTTAGGCTGATGCATAATTGCAGCCACCAGGCACTGCCTAGCCATGGATTGACTCCCAACTAGCTCTTTAATCTGGTCCTTTGACGGATATTTCACCTTCAAATGTAGAATTGAAGAAACGGCCCCTAGGGCATGAAGCCAGAGTCTTGCCACAATAGCCATGTAGGAAGAATAAGCATCCACCACAATGAAGTCCACCTCTACTACTTCTGAACCTGCTTGTACGAGCAGTCTAATCTGACCCCTTGGAATGACAATCTTCCCATCAAAGCTTACCAAAGGTGAATCATAGATTGTCAAATTCTCGAGCTTCAAGTTCAACCCTTTGTACAAGTCAAGGTACATAATCTTTGCACTACTACCCTAGTATACCAACACCCTCTTCACATCATACCCCCTATCCTGAGCGTGACCACTAAAGCATCATCGTGTGGCTGTATGGTTCCAATCTTGTCCTTATCTGAAAAACTCAACGCCGATCGGGTCTCTACTCTAGCCTTCTTCGGCTCAAAATTAGAGTCCTTGGCAAGTGGCCGAGCTACAAAGATCACCCTAGAGGGATGAGAACCAGTTCTCTCAAGAGCAACAAAAATGACATTAATTGTGCCCAAAAGGGGCCTAGAAGAAGCGTTCTCCTGAGCCCCTAACTTTGCTTGGTCTCCTTGCCCATTGGGTCGATACAAAAACTGTTTTAACCTTCCATCTCTGACCAGTTGCTCCAGATGATTTCACAGAGTTCAACAGTCCTTGGTGGTATGCCCTCGTTCTTGGTGGTACTGGCAATGGAGACTTTGGTTACGCCTCATGGGGTCTTCTCCTATCTTGTTTGGCCATTTGAAATATAGCTTATTCTTGATCTTCTCCAAGACTTGATGTACTGGCTCTCGGAATACCGTGTTAACCACCTGAGGAGTCGTAGACGCAGATTGCCTAGCAAAATCCCTTCGGGGCTAGTTATTATTGTATTTGTCCGACCTGAAATCCCTCATATCCTGAGGGATAATCTTAGCCTTTCCCTTCCCTTGCTGCTGGTCTTCCTCGAACCGCTTGTATTCGTCAATACGATCCATAGGCTGACACACACTCTTTACCAACTTCTTGGTGAAGGATTTTCTCAAATCATGCTCGGCAGGTAAGCCAACCTTAAAAGTCCTTATAGCCACGTCATCAAAGTCCCCATTGATCTCATTGAACATTTCCCAGTATTTGTCCGAGTACGTTTTCAAGGTCACCCCTTCTCGCATGGACATAGACAACGGGGAATCTAAGGGCCGAGGAACCCTACTACACGTAATAAAACGAGATCCAAATGTCCGGGTAAGCTCCTTAAGGGAATCAATGGAATATGCACCTAGGCCATCAAACCACCTCATTACCACAAGCTCCAAACTGAATGGGAATACCTTACACATCAAGGCCTCATTCTTGGAGTGCACAGTCCTTCTTGGTTAAAGCGACTTACATGCTCCACAGGGTCTGTTTGACCATTATACATGGTGAATGTGGGTTGAGTGAACCGCCAAGGAAGTCTCCCTCCCTCAATTCTGTGCGTGAAAGGTGATCTGGAAATTTGGTTGAGTGCTTTGCTCATCGCATCATTTCCTAAGCCTTTGGATGATGAGTTCCTGTTTCTGCACTCATAATGGTAGTCCTCATCATATGAGAAAGACTCACTAGAAGGAATCCTTGATCTAGGTCTATAACTACCATTATCTTCATCGTCAGAAGAGAAGTCAGAATTAGAAAGAGTTCGCCTTCGCCATTCATGGCGCAACTTCCTCTTCAAATGATCAATCTTTAGCTACATGTTCCTAGCATTTTCCTCATGAAAGGTGTGACTCCCAGTTCGAGATTGACTTCTACTAGTATGGGTGGTATGCACACTTCCCTCCTGGTCCCTTCTTCGTTCAAGATGAAGGAAATGATCTTGACGTCGAGACCCCATATATTCCTCCTAGTGTGGACGTAAACCCACCATATTTGAACATTAAACTCACCACAACACCAGAATTTCCCATAGATGGTGTCAATTGTAAGGTCACAATATGGCTCCCAAGCCTAAAAGATGGATGAACTTAGACCCAAAGGGCCCAATACAATGAATTTGTAGAGAGTGTGTTGAAAAACTGGGTTTTAATGAGTCAGATAACATGTAAAATGGATCCAAATGACAAGAAAATGAAGATAGACTAGTTTAACCTAAAGAAAATCGTCATCGACACAGTTCGAGGAGATCAGTTCTTATATACTTCTTATTAAGTTTGATTACAAGTTCAACTCTTGATTGCTACAATGTTTCTCTCTTAATTTTCCAATCTCTTTCTTCAGGATCTTCCTTCTGTTTTATACTATCTTCCTTTATTCATCTCTACCCTTTACGTATAGGACTGATTGCCAGTGTGGATCCTTGTCCCATCAACACCTTCTTGAAGTCTTTGGTAGTAGCTGTAAGGCTGAAAATTACTGTTCAGATATCACCTCTACATTAATGCGGCTAGTTGGTTAGGTGTAAAGCATTCAATACGGTGATAGCAATTTTCTCTTTAGATATTTTAGGACTTCCCTCTATCCTGTACTTCTGTGATGCTTATCTATATGGACTTCCCTCTATCCTGTACTTCTGTGATGCTTATTTATATCAATAGAATCTCCTAGAACGCTGCCCTAGATGGTAGACCACCCCTTTAGACCTCAGATCACCCTCATGGACTCTTATGATCAAAACTAACCTGTTCACTTACTAACACGGACTTCTCAGATAATGTTCACCCCTCCTCAAACTATTTCATGTCCTCAGATTGGGTCCTCAGCCCAATTTATTCTACTAAACCTAACATCCCTATAATTACTATCGCAAGTTTAACTAATTAACATATAAATAAATAAATAAATATTATATCCATGTATGCTTAAGATTTGATATTTCTTATCTCATTAAAGTTATGATATGAAAAAATACATTTGAAAGATAGATTTTTATATTTAATTGGATCATTTTATTTAATTTTTCTATTTATACTAATTTAATATATTTATTTATATTAAAATAATTATAATATCATCACAGCTTGATTTAGCTTTGACCTCAAAATTCTTGAACATTTTTTCTTTTATGGTTCATTGAACGATTCAGATCTAAAAATAATGGTTAATTGAGCATAAAGTAAAATACTAAGAGAGAAATAGAGGATTTCTAATTCACACATTACTTTGAAAGACTTATGAAAAACTTGTAGCTATTGTAAGAGAGAAATAGAGGATTTCTAATTCACACATTACTTTGAGAGACTTGTGAAAAACTTGTAGCTATCGTAGGCTCATAATGTTGTAGGAAAGCGCCTCCAGATAGCACTCCCACCTCAATATTGATTGTGAAAACATTATGATTATAGAAAGATCTCCAAGAAATAAACAATAGGAATGAAGCAAACCCAAAATCTGAAAATAAACAGACACACACAAACAAAAAAGCACCAAGGATTTACATGGTTCAGCTTTTGGCCTACGTCCACAGGCAACGACAAAGAAATTTCACTAATCAAAATATGGAGATATACAAGTTGGTATATCAATATTCTCACACACACCCAATCTCCAATATACCCAATAGCTCTCTCACAACCCAATACACCCAATATAGCATAGAGAAGACCTTGGATCCTATGCTAAACTAGTGAACTCTCACAATAATATGCACCCGCCAATCTCACCATTTCACTCTCTATTTTCTTCTCTCTAAATTGCCGAAGCACCTTCGCCTTATATAGGATGTCAAGTTGGCAAAAGATACTATTCCTCCAAGCAGTAGAATTTTATTCCATGAATCTTCCTTATGTCCACGTGCAAATACTAATCCAAGCAAAGACTACTTCAAGTAACTCTTAAATCTCAACGATAGAATTTTCTACAATTCCAAACCAGCCAATATACTTTGAGCACGTGAGTTCCAACATATCAATTCCAAATTGAATTGGATATCTAAGCCGGTTGGGAATTCAACACGCTATGAAAACTACTCCTAAAACAATTAGGAAGTAGTGTTGTACTTGAAATAGGAAATCAAGGCTTACATGCCACTCCAAAGCATACATGGATTAGGATAATCAAGCCACCAACTTCACACGTAAGTCGTAGCATCACTCCATAAAAAATTCCCTAATAAATCTGTGCCACACCACACCACTAAACATAAATCTAAACCGCCCACCCATATGATATTATTGTGTATGCCAAATATCAACAGGAAAAAATATATAATGAACGATAAGACAATGACTTTTTTTTTTTTAAATGGTTGACAAAGATCAGCAAAGAATTTAACCCATATAAGAAAGACTACTAACAAAGATCAGCAAAGAATTAAACCCATAAACCAAAAGACTTTTTAACCCACCAGTGTCTTGGCTCTTGTGGTTGTGGCATGTTTAACTTTCAATTCCAAGAACAAATATCTAGATTCTAGTAAGAAAAATTATTCAAATACTACGGCGCAGTGCTCATCCGTTCTCTCATATGTACCGTGGATCTGTTTTAGTTTTTCTAATAATATATAAGGGGCCAAATATGCCATGACCAAGTAAAATTATTCTTCATATTTGATGATAAGGGGAATACATATCCATCCATTTGGTTTTCAATAATAGTCCAAAGAGAAAAGTTATCTTAAATTCAGGAAAACATAAAATGTAACATTGCTCATGCTATTGATACCATACGTAACTCAAAATCCAAATCCAAATCAGTAAAATCAGTGCTGGCCAACGCTTGAATCCTTGACTACAGTCACAGGGCAAGAAGCATGTGTTATCACATAGTTGCTCACACTCCCCAGAATAATCCTGTTTTCCACAAGACACAATTTTAATACATGCATGCATACACATCTAAGACACATAGAAAAGATAGATCTGTATTCTATGAGAATGAAAGATTAGATCTTTTACCTTTGTATAGTACCAAGTCCCCTGCTTCCCATTACTAGAGAGTCCAGCTTCAGATCTTCAACAGCCTGTAGAAGCTTCTCCCTTGCATCTCCCCAGTACAATTTCGTAACAATGTTCACCTAAAACCACATTCATAACACACCCCAACCCAAAAAAGACAAAAACATTAAAGCCATATAATCGAAATTATTAACAACAGACAATCCCTATAAAGGCAAAGGGGAAAAAATATATAAAGAAAAATAAATAAATAAAACCTCTTTCTGTCTCGAAGCAGTGTCAAGCGTATCAAGAACTTCAATATCAGTCTGAACATCGTACTTCTTCATAACCTCGGGTTCTCTAAACTCAGACAAAGGAATAAGAGCTACAAAACAAACCCATATTATAAAAGATCAGATCAAATCCAGTACAGATATAAGTAATTCATTTGAACTTTTAGAAACAAAAACTGTAACAATTAAGAGACATACGAGAGCCAGATTGAGCCCAAAGCTCGCCGCGTGACTCGTCGAGACGGTTGGGATTGTTGTGGATGATGAAAAGGGTGTCACCTTTGTCTGCCAAATTATCTATAGCCCATTTTAGAGCGTTCTTGCTGCTCTTTGAGAAATCCATTGCCACGCCTATTTTCCTATCCTTTCCCATTGTTTTTTTTCACTCTTGCTTCTTTCTTTTCCTTTCTTCTTCTTCTCTCTTTTTTAATCAGAAGAAAAAGAATAACGCGTTTGGTGTGTGAGCGTTACAAAAGAAAAAAAAGCCAAAAGCCAATAATCTAAAGCGGAGACAATGGTTTTTGTCTGCTTTCTTTACAGGGATTGATTTTTTAATTGCTTAATGGTTAAGCAAGCTGTAAAGGCCAATCTTTATATAGAAGACAAGTTACTACGTACCAAATGGGTTCTTGAAAATTCAGCAAAAAATGGGTTCTTGAAAAGAGAACTTGTACGCTCCATTGTTGATACGTGTAACTGAATCAGGAATCAGGGCCATCCACGTTTGCACGCGACGCGAGTCTACTTGATGGTGGGTCCAAATGTAGGACACGCTTCCTCACCGTTAATGGTTGCGTGGAAACATTATAATGAGCGAGTTGATAATACTTTGGTAAATTCCAGAAAACTGGTTTGGGTTAATGACAGTTAAGTCCAAGATATATTAAAAATGCCCAATTTGGTCCTTAAAAGACAAAAACACCCTTACACTGTTATTACCATTTCTATTTCCTCTGTTACTTTTTTTTTTTTTTTCTCAATCCTGTCTATCTCTCTGTTTCCCCTCTTCTTCCTCATACCTCTCCTTCTCCCTCTCATCCTCTCTCTCTCTCTCTCTCTCCAAGCCGATCCACTCTCCTCCCTTTCAAGCCTCTGTTTCTCTCGTCCATGCCTCTTTTCTTCATAGTGGTGCGTGGTTTTGGTGGCTGTGAGTTGTGGTTTGGGTGGTTTTTGCGGTGGTGGTGGTTTGGGTGGTTTTTGTTGATGATTTTTTTGGGTGGGCTCTAATGTGTGGTTGGATGGTTTTGGGTTTTTGGGTTTTTTTTTTTCTTTGGGTTTTGTGGCCGGCGGTGGTTTTCGGTGGTGGTAGTGGGCTCTGATGTGGTTGGTTTGTTTTGGGTTTGTGGGTTTTTTTTCTTTGGGTCTTGTGGCTGGCGGTGGTGGTGGGATCTGATGTTTGTGCGGTTTGTTTTGGGTTTTGGGGTTTTTTTTTTGGGTTCTGTGGCCGGCGGTGGTTTTCAGTGATGGTGGTGGTTTCCGGTATGGGGTGGATTTGCAGTGGAGGATGCTATGGTTTTTTGGATTTGCAGTGGATGCTATTAGTTTTTTGGATTTGGGTCAAGAAAGACGAGAAAAGAGAACTGTAACGGAGGGTTAAGAGGGTTAACGGTGTAAGGGTCTTTTTGTCTTTTAGGGACCAAATCGGTCATTTTAAAAATATCTTGAACCTAACTGTCGTTAACCCAAACCTGGTGTTTTCTGGAATTTAACCTAATACTTTATTATGGTACCCTCTGGCATTTTCCATACACTGTGATAATTATTGTGCTTGTTCTTATTATAATAATTATGGTCTACACGTAGACTGTAGACTGTAGAGTTTGGAGACGCCAGTGGATACACTGAGCAGTTCCATGTGACTACCTGCTCCTCAAATATTCCCTTTAATTAAAGGGAATATTACTCCTAATTAAATATTCCATGTGACTAGTATTACTTTGATTAAATACTTTTTTTTTTTACTAATTTATTTGTTCTATTTAAAAAGTCAAATTTTTTAAAGAAATATTATTTATTATCTTATCTGCCTTATAAAAATTTATAAGTTTATAAAACTATCCTTAAATCAATTTATCAATTTTTTTATAAAAGAGTTATTCTTAATGAATAACTAAAAAAGTGTCTCAATTAGATAAATTTTTTTAAATATTTCTTAGTTTTCTTTTCAAATAGTTTTGAAAATAAAATAGGGGTATAATAGGAATATTAATAAATTAATGATTCTTATTTTTAGAAACAGAACAATATTTTGAGACAAACAAACTGAGACGGAGAGAGTAGTTAAATTCATCATAGTTTAAATTTAAACTAATAAGACAATTAATAATTTATCATAATATTAGAGTACAAAATCATTGGTTTAAGTTTTGTCTCAATTGTAACTCTTATTTAAATGATTAAGGTTGCGTTTGGCACTAGTTGAAAAATGTAGTTTTTTTAACTTCTTAACTTTTTTTTGCTATTATTTATGGGTTTTTTTGCACTTTTTGTTACTATTTACAAATCTCACTATATTATTTTAGCTAATTTTTAACTTTATCGATAGTTTTTTTTTTAATTTCAATTTTAATTAAACAAGTTCTTCCCAAACAACTCTAAATCTAACATTTCTTATGAATTATGAACATGAATGGCGTCAACCACATATAGCTATGTGTTAGAGGGAGCCATATTTTGATTTCTACCTATCCTAGCCAAAAAATTAGCAAACTCGTTCACTTCACCTTACACATGACGTGCATGAACAATCTATTGTCGATCCAACAATTCCCTGCAATCCAAACAAGAGAAGACAAACTTAGGAATAATGAATAATGGTCGTGGGCTTTTGATGCAATTTTTTTTTTTTTTTTTTTTTTTTTTTTTTTTTTTTTTTTTTTTTTTTTTGCTGAATTGCTTTTGATGCATTGTTAGAGCTTAGCAAATTGTAGGTTAGTATGTGCGCTTTGACAACCTTGCTTGGGATTGGCAACGACTTGCAAAGTTGCAAGATATTAAAGGTGACACACTAATAACGTTGGACAATCTTTGCAAATATGATACGATTTCTGCAGGTTGCTTAATTAATGCAAATAGGTTGTTGTCAAATCAGATCGACTCAATTTGACACCATCAATAAATAAGTTAATTTTGTGTTAACTTGCTTAAATAACAACTAACTAATAACCTATTTCATTATTTGTATCAAGATAAGTTAAGTTCCATTATTTTGATATGAACCTATTTAACAATTATAAATATTTTTCATTTTATACAACATAAATTTAAATTTTAAATATAGAAATAAATAATTAAAAGAATTTTAGTGGTTATAAGTAAATTCTTCTATGAAATCGTAGTGTCCTTAAACTTTTTTACCTAAAACAAAGAAAAACTGTCATTTCATGTTTTTTAGATTACGTATTTTTAAATTTGGATGAAACTTCATTGATTGTAATAAAATATTTAAATTGTATGTTAGTAATATTTTAATTGATGTTATTATTAAATATAATTTATATGAAATTCATTTTTTATAATTATTATAGTTTAGGTGCTTACAAAATATCTATAATCTATGATTTAAAATAATGGAAATTAAAGACATTTGGCATTTGTTTGACCTCATAATATTTTATCAAATAAGTTTTTAAGATCTCACAAATTTACATATCATTATTTTAATATATATATATATATATATATATTATTTTAATTGATTTTAAATTATATTTGTGGGGCCCAATAATCTCTGGGCCAGGCCCATTTGCTCGTGGAGAGTCCGAAGGCCCAAGCCGAGGAGAGCTATGGCCCAAGCCCGATAACATAGAGCACAAGACTGTTTTGGAATACAGCCGAGGACAGTTCAGTCCTCGGCAGATCCAAAATCCCACCGAAATAAAGGGGTAAAACTGGTATTGGACTAAACTTGAAAAGAGACCTAAAATATCTTGGGAAAGTTACCCTTATGACCCTTCCCAGATAAGACTCTGCACCTAGCAGAGCCGTATTCTTCAGCCTTATCAATCATCCCCAACAATTCTGGGATGAGACTGATGGGACAAATATCAGTCTTGTAAAGGTTGACCCTACACGTGGACGAAGGACAGTTAACGCAGACGAGTATAAAAGAAGAAAGTAAGTAAATCTGGGGGGACTCTCCCTTCCTGCCTCTAGAAAAAGAGACGACAGGGGCAGAGAGACCGGAACAACTCATGCAGATCGAAAGAAAAACCCACCGTTGGGGAACCGGAGTAGGACCTTAAAGCTCCTCGGATCAAGTCCGAGGAGTCCAACACCATGGGACGCGACACCACAGGGCCTAAATGTTCAAACCCAACTCTTCTTTCCATATGAATTCCTCCGAAATCAAGACCGGAATATCGCCCCGTGCCCAACGGCTAGCTTTTCAAGCCCACTCTCTACAAATCATATTGTGAGGGATCTTTCACGTGCGAGCCCAACATCATTATTGGGCCGCAAAAGAATCGTGTCCTTACAATTGGCGCCGTCTGTGGGAAAGCTTGCGCGTTGGCGCGGGTGGCGGTGGAGTCAGCTCTCTAGCAAGTAGAAATTCCTGGGGCTTCCTCCGTCTCCGGCGACATACAGTTGTTGCTCCGGCAAAAACTTCTGCTAGGGGCTACGCCTTGCAGTGCCAAGGGCGCGGGCATCTCTAGGGGCTTCCGGTCGAAAAATAAACCGAATAAAAAGAAATCTTACAAGTTTTGGACAGAACCAAGGCCTTGCATGGTCCACGGACTCAAGCCTGTGGGGAAACCAAGTACATAAAAGAAATCTTACAAGTTTTGGACAGAACCAAGGCCTTACATGGTCCTCGGACTCAAGCCTATGGGGAAACCAAGTACATAAAAGAAATCTTACAAGTTTTGGACAAAACCAAGGTCTTGCATGGTCCTCGGACTCAAGCCTGTGGGGAAACCAAGTACATAAAAGAAATCTTACAAGTTTTGGACAGAACCAAGGCCTTGCATGGTCCTCGAACTCAAGCCTGTGGGGAAACCAAGTACGAAAAAGAAAAATTACAAGTTTTGGACAGAACCAAGGCCTTGCATGGTCCACGGACTCAAGCCTATGGGGAAACCAAGTACAAAAAAGAAAAAAAAATCACAAGTTTTGGACAGAACCAAGGCCTTGCATGGTCCTCGGACTCAAGCCTATGGGGAAACCAAGTACATAAAAGAAATCTTACAAGTTTTGGACAGAACCAAGGCCTTGCATGGTCCTCGGACTCAAGCCTGTGGGGAAACCAAGTACGAAAAAGAAAAATTACAAGTTTTGGACAGAACCAAGGCCTTGCATGGTCCTCGGACTCAAGCCTATGGGGAAACCAAGTACATAAAAGAAATTTTACAAATTTTGGACAGAACCAAGGCCTTGCATGGTTCTCAGACTCAAGCCTATGGGGAAACCAAGTACATAAAAAAAATAAAAAATAAAAAATAAAAAAAAAAAAAACTGTTATTTGAACATTAAATTTTATCCGAGGAGAACTTCCCGTTAACAGTTGGGTTAATCCCTAAACTGCACGGATCCCCAACGCCAAAAGGATTGATGCAATATAGTGCAATATATCACCCAAAAGCACAATCGAAGTCCCTCATTATTCGGCTACACTCTCGGACGAATTATTCGGAGTACATCGACCTCGGTCATTTGTTTTGCATGCGTCGCTCAGTGCTCGGCCGTTATTCCGGTTAGTTTCCAGAGTTTAATTTACTGATAATTACCATTATGATACTTGATAACATCGATAAGTTTAAAGACGAGCGTGTATTTAAATGTTCATGCACTAAGTAGTCGCGGCAGAAAAGCAAAGTATTTAGAAAGGAATAAACTTATCTTTTATTAAGGCACAAAAACAGTACAGTGTACAATAAAAAGCTGAAATAAGCTTATGCTAAAGCTAACTACATGAGTGAAAAGAAAAAAGACAAGAGAATGAAGGTAAAGCCGAAGAAGAAGCACGGATGAGAGGTTGGCTACTGCTTCAAGACCTTGTTCTTCCTCAATGCTTTTGCATGCCCATAACTCAGGCAGCAAAAGAACCCAGCTTGGAGCCTCGCACCGCTAAAGGAAAGGTGCAGGGAGCCGGAAGTTGAGGAGCCTTCACCAAAAATTTGCCCGCAACGAGGCAGAGGTGCTGATGGCGGAGAATCTTTCTTCTGACGCACCAAAATTCTGGCATGAACAGAACCTGCTTCGGATTTTGACTAAAAGAAGAAGAAACGCCCTTTCCCCTCTGTCGAAACGGAATATTCCCTTAAATTTATGCCTCCTTTGCCCGTACCTCACTATTTTGAGTCTCAGGAGGGCACGGCGCCTTTGTGGCGGAGAGAGTTCCTTTTCCCCAACCCTCACCTCAAACATGATATACTAAGGGAGGAAACTGAAGGATCTGTGCGCAGGTACAGCAACTTTCTCTCCTATTTATTTAAAAAGATAAGGTGGTGGCATTTAATTCGCGCACCGTCCCAAGGAACGCTACAGACAAAATGTCTCCGGCTCGATTTCCAATGCCGTCTGCAACCCTGAGGTTAAAGGAGCCTCGTGTAGACGCACCTCGAACACTGGGATGCCAAAAAGTACCGCGTGACCTAAGACTACGGGAATACCTCTTAATTTGTGGGCCCAGTAAATTCGCGGCCCAGGCCCATTCAGCATAGGGGCCCAGGGACAGAACCAAGGCCTTGCATGGTCCTCGGACTCAAGCCTATGGGGAAACCAAGTACAAAAAAGAAAAAATCACAAGTTTTGGACAGAACCAAGGCCTTGCATGGTCCTCGGACTCAAGCCTGTGGGGAAACCGGATCAAGTCCCTCAAGCCTATGGGGAAACCAAGTACAAAAAAGAAAAAATTCACAAGTTTTGGACAGAACCAAGGCCTTGCATGGTCCTCGGACTCAAGCCTATGGGGAAACCAAGTACAAAAAAGAAAAAATTCACAAGTTTTGGACAGAACCAAGGCCTTGCATGGTCCTCGGACTCAAGCCTATGGGGAAACCAAGTACAAAAAAGAAAAAATTCACAAGTTTTGGACAGAACCAAGGCCTTGCATGGTCCTCGGACTCAAGCCTATGGGGAAACCGAGTAAAAAAAAAAAAAAAAAAAAGAAATTACAAGTTTTATACAAAACCAAGGCCTTGCATGGTCCTCGGACTCAAGCCTATGGGGTAACCAACTGCTCGGATAGGAAAATCCCCGGCCCGAATACTGTAAAATGTTAAGGCCAATAAAAGTGTTAGGATGATGGTGGGGCACTCCACTGTTCGGTAGCCTAAAGGGGCTGTTCATTTTTGCGGGTGTTATGTCTTCGAATGATTACTTCCTACATCGCGTGGAGCATCCAGTTCTAATCTCGGCATTGTTTCGGGCAAGTATCGTTATTCACAGGTACGCATTGCCATGTCAAGTAATTCTGTTAAAGTTATGGTAACATCTTTTTATTCGCAAGTATTTTAGCCTTAGCTGTCATCGATTCAAGTGCTATATTATTATGCCGAGCAGCGTTTGCAAATTTGTAAAAATATAGAGACAGAACATGCGAAGTAAAATAACAACAATTTTTATTAATATGAGAAATTATTACAACATACAAAGAGGGGCTCAAACAAGCCTATACAAAATGTGAACTGCCTAAGCAACGATAACATCTGCAGTACAGATAAGTAAACAGTCAGGCGTCTTTTAAACTCGTCTTCAAAGTCTCTCCAATCTCTGCCTCAATACTGTTCATATTACGATAAGAACCTTCTTTGGAAAAAGATGAAGGAGAAGGAAATAGTAAGGAAGAAATCAATGAGGAAGATGGAGGACATGAGTAAAGAAGGAGGAGAAGAAGAGAGAAGAGATGAAAAGAAAGAAAAGGAGCAAAAGAGGGAGAAGAGAAAGCACCAGAATGGATCTGGTGCTGGGAAGACTAAGAAAGGGAAGCGGAGAGGGCCACCAGTGAACGAAGAGAGGAAGAAGCAGAGACACTTAGTCCCTGCCTCGTTCCTGACTCCTAACACACTGGAGCCATATTAAGTATGCTCGTAAGAGAGCGGTTGGTTACAATGATGGGAATTCTCGACTCAGTCACGCCGAAAGTTGGACGTGATGAGTCCCTGCTTCAGATTTTGGCTGAAAGGAAGGTGAGACGAATCTTAAGTCTCCGCCACCCTTGCCCTAACCGGGCCATTTCGAGCTTTATTAGAACACGGTGCTTTGAGGAGGGATATGGTTCCTTCATCACTCGTTATAGTAAACGTATTTTGATGTGGGGAATAACAATTAGGTTAAGTGAACGCTAAGGGAGGTTGTGGGTTTCAGATCTCAGAAAGATGGAAGGGTGTCTGCACGAAAGTAATGGCCTCCTACTTGCCTTCTTATAGGAAGGGCAAAGTGGAAGGTATTAAATTCATTCAGGTTTCCAAAAGAATCTGAAGAATAAAGATGCGTCCGTTCCACTTCTCCACCTCATCAGATGAGCCGCCAGACGCAAATAAGGTCTCGTAAAGGGAATGTCATTAAAGGCGTGTCTTGGACAGCCAAACGGCAGGAGCGAGTCACGAGCAAATTAGAGGGAGCGCCTTGTAAGCCGATATATCTTCTGGGCAAGTGGAGAAACCGTCAACATTAATGGAGGGCTAAATTAAAGGAGCAGTAATAAAGGCTCGGCATTGCCAAAACCCCCATTTCCCACCGGGAGGTTGGACAGCCGGGTTTTGAGGGGCTATTGTGGGGCCCAATAATCTCTGGGCCAGGCCCATTTGCTCGTGGAGAGTCCGAAGGCCCAAGTCGAGGAGAGCTATGGCCCAAGCCCGATAACAGAGAGCACAAGACTGTTTTGGAATACAGCCGAGGACAGTTCAGTCCTCGGCAGATCCAAAATCCCACCGAAATAAAGGGGTAAAACTGGTATTGGACTAAACTTGAAAAGAGACCTAAAATATCTTGGGAAAGTTACCCTTATGACCCTTCCCAGATAAGACTCTGCACCTAGCAGAGCCGTATTCTTCAGCCTTATCAATCATCCCCAACAATTTTGGGATGACTCTGATGGGACAAATATCAGTCTTGTAAAGGTTGACCCTACACGTGGACGAAGGACAGTTAACGCAGACGAGTATAAAAGAAGAAAGTAAGTAAATCTGGGGGGACTCTCCCTTCCTGCCTCCAGAAAAAGAGACGACAGGGGCAGAGAGACCGGAACAACTCATGCAGATCGAAAGAAAAACCCACCGTTAGGGAACCGGAGTAGGACCTTAAAGCTCCTCGGATCAAGTCCGAGGAGTCCAACACCATGGGACGCGACACCATAGGGCCTAAATGTTCAAACCCAACTCTTCTTTCCATATGAATTCCTCCGAAATCAAGACCGGAATATCGCCCCGTGCCCAACGGCTAGCTTTTCAAGCCCACTCTCTACAA
This sequence comes from Quercus lobata, assembly GCF_001633185.2. Taxonomy (NCBI): domain Eukaryota; kingdom Viridiplantae; phylum Streptophyta; class Magnoliopsida; order Fagales; family Fagaceae; genus Quercus; species Quercus lobata. The sequence goes on along the minus strand of NC_044910.1, from coordinate 28,021,961 downwards.
ATCATATTGTGAGGGATCTTTCACGTGCGAGCCCAACATCATTATTGGGCCGCAAAAGAATCGTGTCCTTACAATATTCTATATTTAAACCTTTCATCATGGTCTAAAAATAACCTTTCATCAAATTTTAGAATCTTATCATAATTAAAATAAATAAAAAGTGATAAATAACTATCATAATTTTTAAAATTTCATATTAAATAAAAATAAAAGAAGTGATAACAATGATTATCAAATTTCATATTTTAAAGGAAAAAAAAAAAGGAAAGAGAAAAAATCATATTTTGCTAAACTTTTCCATATATTGCACAACTAGTAATATAATAAAATAAATGCCTTTGAATTTTTTTGACTTCCTTCATGCTTCTAGTATTGCTACATAAACTTTTTGAAAGCTCAATGATGTAAAATACTAAAACTTGTTTAGACCCCCAATTTTAAAATTATGGCTAAGTTGTTTTTAATCTACTCAACTAAATGTAGAATAAGAGTAAATAATGCGCAATTAACCAGGACTACAACCTAGTGCATGGACATACATAATTAACAACTAATTATAAAAGCACAAGGAATAAGAGAAGAGAGATGCAAACACAAGATAACATGACAATGTGTTATCGAAAATGAAAACTGAAGAACTCGCCGTAAAAACTTCTCTACGACCCTCCAAGCTAAAATGATCTACTAATGAATAAGTTGGATTACAAGGAAACCAAAAAGACCCTCCAAGCCTAATCTACCTAGAGTATTTAAGCCCTCCAAGCTCCAGCTACTAATGGACTTCTCGAAGTTTTGCCTTCACTAACTTCCCGGATCCCGCAATATCGCCTAATTGCACCGCCAAGCCTCACTGGCTTATTTTGGCAAAGACCTAATACTTCCCAAGCTCCAAAACACTCTCTACACTCTAAATGGGTGTGAGTTGTGTTTAATTACAAATCTCATCTCAAGGTATGACAATGGGAGATGGGAAGGAGAAGAGACTACAAAGGAATTCTCACTTAAGGATGAGTAGCTCTCTCTAATATGGTGGGTGTTGTAAAAACCTCTCTCCAGGGTTTTCTATCTATTTTGCCTCCTTGCAATTTTGTGGGTAATGAGGGGTTTTTTTTTTTTTTTTTTGATATAGTAATGAGAGTATATATAATATGGGTGAAAGGTATAAGAATCACACTTAAAATCCCAGCTATCAATACATCTCGCGAGTTGGCCAAATAGTGAGATTACTCACGAGATACATTGACTCTTCAACTTCCGGCACGTGCTCCTCATGTGACCTTCAATTGTCTTGATCAAATTTTCACCATTTAAGACTAAACTCATTACAATTAAATCCTACAAAATACAAGGAAATAAATTAATGAAATTACAATACTTGTTGTCATGAAATAAAGCCAACATAAATGTTATGTAAAAATCATAACTTAACACTTTTTAAAGCCCAATTTTTTCCATGTCATAATTCTAATATATATACTTTTAATTGATTTTAAATTCTATAAGGATTCTCTATAAGCCTCTTATATTTACACCTTCCACTAGAATCTTGTCAAATCATATATATATATATATATATATAAACACACACACATACAAGATGATTTCCGATTAATGACTACTATAATTATTAAATTCTATATTTAGAAAAATAAAATAAAATAGATAAGATCATATTTTATTGAACTTCCTCTTATATTGCATGAGCTTCAACCATATGGTTAAGGGTCGTCAATGGGCCGAGTCGGCCCTACCCGGCCCATTTTTATTTAGCCCATGGGCACAATGAGTTGGGCATAGTGGGCTATTAACTAGTTAACGGGTCGGATTGAGCTGAGCCGAAAGAGAAAACCTCAACCTATGACCCTGCAAATGGGCAATACCCATTTTGTCTTTAGCGAGTTGGGCTATCGGGTTGGGCCTAATGGACTACCCATGGGCTTGTGTTAGCATATTATTTTATTATTTTTATAAGGAAATAATCAATTTATAAGGGAATAATCAATTTATTTTTTTAATGGAAAGAATTAAAGAATTTAATATTTAATTACAAATTTTTTTTACAATCAAATCTATTTAATTTTTTTTTTTTGTTGATGGAAACCTATTTAATTTTTTTATTAAGGCTTAAAATAGTTTTTTATTTTTATCTTTAATAATAATAAAAAATGTCAAATGGTTAATTCAAATTTGCTAGACTACTAGAAAAAGATATATTTAGTAAACTAAGTTTAGCACAATTACTTTGAGTACCTTAGTGGTTGAGGGAGTTCTCTTAAGAAATTTCTCTATAATATCTCAAGATCAATCCTTCATACACTTCCTATATATTTTTGTTATAAATTATGAGTTATTGGGCTGGGCCAACGGGTTAAACCAACGGGCTGGGCAATGGGTTGGGCTACTGGGCTAGCCCACCAGGTACCCACGAGCATAAAAACTAGCCCAAGGCCTAACCCACTGGGTTAGTGGGCTACCCATGAGCCTTAATAACAACGGATTGGGCCGCCCAATGGGCCGTTGGGTTTCTAGGTCGGGCTGTGGGCTGTGGGCTATTTGATGACCCATATGATATGGTTTAATTTTTTTGGTGAACCTAAGGCATAGTACTTAAATTTTACCAAAATTACTACATTATAAATGACATTTATAGTTTCTTTATGTCTGTTATACATTTGTGCAAAGCTTTCTTGTGCATTGCACGAATTAATGACTAGTAAAAAGATGTTATTATGTCAATTTTTATTTTATAGACGGGTTGAAATAATTGTGTTTATGTCAATATAAAATGACTTTTTTATTAAGTATATTTATAGGTCATGTCGTATCATGTCAACTCTCATATTAAATGGATCAAATTAAAACTTAGAGGTTTTAATATGATGATTAAATGATTTGTGTTCATTTACCCCCATATAATCAAATACCCCTACCTCAAACATAATACAAACATGATCTATCAACAAGAATTTCCATCCCAAGTTTGTGTGAGAATGTAACACAGACTGTATTGCCTACATGTGGGGATGCGTTTTGTAGAGTTTGCTAGCGCATGGGCAAGCAAGCTATGGCTTAATTTGATATGGGTGGTAAAGACTAGTTGTGGGCTCGATAAGCAGTGTCATGTAGATGGCAGTAGCACAGGCCAAGCCCTCCATTCATAGGCATGTACTTGGGTTCGGTGCTAGGCACATGCATAGGGTTGGCAATTCGTTGCTAAAGGCCTGTGGTTTGTTGATGCATTTGCAAATTTGCTATACAATTAAGTGGCAACACAGCGATTAATTACTAGAAGTTAATTGCTTGAAATGTGGCTTGATGAAGACAGCAAGAGAGAGAAGCTGAACGAACAACTGTTATATATCGTAAGGCATTTGCAAGTACTATGGAGTTTTTTTTTTTTTTTTTTTGAAAAAGTATTATGGAGTTAGTGTTCAACACTCAACAGTTATCAATGAGAAGTTCCATGATATGTGAAGCGTGTACCACTCCCGAGCATCAAGTAGGTGGAGCTAAAAAATTTTGTATTTAATACTTTAAAAAACTATTTTATCTATTTTAATACACAATTTCATAATACCTCTTACATCAATTCTCTTTTTCTTTTTTTTTTCCATTAGCCAAACACTATTCATTTTTAATTAATTTCTTTCTCACTTCCTCTCTGCCACAAAACCCAACTATGTGATAAAATCATTTTTTTTTTTTTTTTTATGGATTCTTGCTATAGTGAACTACTAGTCTTGGAAATTCACTGTAGCAAGAAGGCAAAAAAAAATGCCTCTAAATTGGAGTTGAGGTTATTTTACCGCCACCAATATTGATTCTCTAATGTTATTTCTTGCTTCTCCCATAAAATTGTTGGGTTGTCAAGAACATGTGTAACAGTGTAAGAGAGGGGAGAGGGGAGAGGGGGGTAGGGGGAACAAAGTGTGCTATGTGAGTCATGTGACATATTCATGGTCATAAAAATATAACATAGACAAAAAAATTGCCAATTCAAAATTTGGTCAAAAATAAGTGAAAATCAGTCAAATTGAAACTGATTTTTTTTTCTTCAATTGACTTTATTTATTTCAAAAGGTGCATTTTTATTATTATTGTTATTATTATTTTATTGAGCTTAAATATATTATTGGTCCTTAAAGTTCATTCTATTAGTGATTTTAGTCATTAAATTTAAAAGCGATCACTTCTAATTTAAAAATTGCCCGTCATCATCCTAAAATGACTAAAAGTAATCACTTTAAATTTGGTTATAAACTAAAAACAATCACTTTTGGGTAAAAACTATCACTACTCAATAAGTCAATATAGAAGTACCACTAGATTACAAGATTATTGATTTATCTACATAGGATTACAATATTACAATTCTTGTCTTTCACCTTAAATAAAAATAAATAAATAAAAAGTGATTGCGAATTAAACCAAAATTCTTATGAAAATTGATAATTACATTGAGTGGGGAGTTTGGTTTTTTTTAACTTTTTTGGGTTTTGGATAAAAGATAGACAAGATTTTTTTTTTTTTTTTTTTTTGGGGGGGGGGGGGGGGGTGGTGGTAGAAATTAGAAATGCATGGACAAGAGTTGTTCAACACAAAGCGAGCCCAACTGCCCAGCCCATTCTAAACCTAAAAGAAAAGTGCAAAACCACAATTCGTTCATTGCCAGACACCCCACACTAACCTCAAGCACGGCCCACTTACTTTAGGTCCAAGCTAAGGTTGACCCATTATTCATTAAAACACTTTTTTTTTTTGTTTCTCGAGGAAATCATACAACTCATATTTTTCAAACTCCGTTGGCCTGGTTCTGTAATCTTTCTTCTTAGTGCCAAAACTGTACCGGATTGACGAAACCCGTTTGCTGCACAGCCCAAACTAGAAATATGAGTAAGCGATAAAAAGAATAGGTGCTTTTTAAAGATATAAAAGCCGAAAGGGACTATTTTCTTAGTATTGTCATCGAAATATGTTGATGGTGAAAAAAAAATATCCAATTCCAAAATCTTTGTGATTATGGATTATGGATAAATTTGTGAGGGAAAAAAAAACAAACAAACAAAGAATCCACTCTCGAGCAGATTAATTGTGATTAAAAAAATACCAATTTTTGTTGAGAGAAAACTCTCAACGTGCAGATTGGAGCATGGTGAAGGGAAAATCAGATTTTTCTATAGAAGAAAATGCTAGTCACGTTTTAGGTTTCTTACCCACGCCCCACGGTTACAAACCTTCAAACACTTCAACTCTGTTTCTTAGACATGTTTGGTAAGTAATTCCAAACAATAGTTTTCAATGTTTAAATAATGAAAACCATAGTTCTAAAAAAACAACACGTTGGTAATTATGTGTTTTTAGGAGTATTTGAATTACGTTGCTCATTTTAGGGTATTTAAACACTGAAATTAGAAAACTACTCTTACCAGTTCTTTAGATTTCAAACGACGTTACTCTATAATACTTTTGTAAATATTTTGAAAAATATAGGACCTACTTTATTAGGGAATACATCAAGTTTCTTTCTTCAATTCCAACGAGGGGCTCACTCATCCGTTCTTAAAAAAGACACACACATATATTCCAAACACACAATTATATTTTTTCACACACTGAAATATATTATTTAAAACATGATACCAAATATATTTTTTACTTTATAAATACTGTAAACACATATTTTCACAATATTTTTTAAATCACAACTTTCATATCATTTTAAACAACAATGTTAAAAATTTTCACCCGAACTGACTAGTTTTTTGTGTTATTTTCTTTTACTTTTTAAGTTTTGTGAGCTTCACGTGACTGGCCTGACTAGTATTTAAGTGAAGCTCAGATTTTTATGCTGACTTTTAAGCCTTCTACCCTCCACTGCACGTTATCACCTAGTGTGTTTTTTTTTTTTTTTAATAATTAGCTTATGCCTTTTTCTTCTTTCATTATATAGATACATTTTAATTAATTATATTATATTCTTGAAAATTAATTGTTAATTTGATAGCATTTGTATTAAATATATATTTTAGGCTTAAAATTGACATACTAATTGAAATATGGACTTATAATTTTAAGATCCTTAATAATTTATATGAGTTTTAATCAATAGCATACTTATATATATATATATATATATATATATATAAAATAATGGAACCCCCAAAACGGAATGCTAAAATAGGTTTGTATTAAAATATTCAATTCCAATGAATAACTCAAAATGGAGTTTGAAACGGTATTCATAACATTATTTATAATGCTATAACTAATATTTTTTAAATTAGATAAGTTTATAATTGAAAACTAGTAAATTCCACATTGCTAACTCATAAGACAATTTTTTTTTTCTACCTATACTCCAGCCCCCATTAGTTTAAAATCCTAGAATTATTGTATTCTTGCATGTCTACCACAATCAAACAATAACAACCAACAACAAGATTTTATCTTTCCATTAGAAATTAACTAATTTTTTAGTACTAATTCAAGATTATCTGACGCATGCATGTCTATGGTATGATCATGGATCAACCATTTGAATATCAATAAAACAGTAATTTGGACATTACCAAAAGAGACCAATTTTCTAGGAATTGCACAATAACCATGTGAGATTTTGAATTTATGGCTAGGGTTATTTATGAAATTTTACAAATGTATAATTATCATTTTAACCCTAGAGCTTAGAAAGTGAAAAATGATATATAAAAATTAAATTAATTAAAAAATTTGTATGAAGGGTTGCAAAAGGCGTGTATTATACAATGATCTAACCATAAAATTTTAGTTGTTATAAGTGCATGTTTCTCACAAATGACGTCAATTAAATATTTTGTAGGTCTAAGCTATTATAAGTCCAAGCTATTAGAGAAGTTTGCATAAAGATAATAGGGTGAAAGTCCAGAACGCTAGTGTAGTTTTCGGTAGGGGTGTCAATTCGGATTAGCGTGTCGGGTTCGTGTCGTATCGAGGTAGGGGTATTAGACTAAATGGCTCAACCCTAACCCGACCCATTTAATAATTGTGTCAGGATCCTTCAACCCTAACCCGACCTGTTAATAAGGCGGGTTGACCTGACCCAACCCATTTGACACGTTTAATAAATGAATCGTGTTGGGTTGACACGAATGTAACACAACCCATTTCAACCTACATAATATTAAATATAACATCCATCTATAAATTATTATTTTTTATATCCCAAAAACCAGTGCATACACTTTATGTCTTCGACCCACATTCAAAATAATATAATTCAATAAAAATATAACATTCATCTAGAAATAAGTTCTTTACACTCCAAAAGAAGTGCAACACTTCAACCCAAATTCAAAATAACATAGTTTAACAAAAATAAAATAACATAGTTCAACAAAAATATAATATCCTTGGAACTCGCTAAATGCTAAGTATCAATATTGAAAGAATTTGAGCAAATAGTAGACTAATCCTGACTATGACCACGATTATTATCCATAGATTCTTTGTTGATGTCCAAGTTCATAACATCTTCCACAAGCTCATCCAATTTCATTTGTACAAGTTCTATGCCAAAAAAAAGTATTAGTAATTACAAAATATGATCATGCCTCAACAGTTTGACAAGAACTAAATAATAATAATGTAAGAGTAATAATAACTAATGAAACAAATAAGATTACCTTTCTCATTTGTAATTACTTACTTTTCTTTTTAAATTTAAAATATATGTTGGATATAAAAGGTATTTGAAAAATCTAAAATAAAATAATTATTTATTTGTTATACGAGTTAAACGGGTAGTGTTAAGTGGGTCATTTTGGGTTTGACACAAATAAATTGGCGTGTCAAACGTGTCTATTACGGGTTACGCAGGTTGACCCGCTTATGACACGTTTCTAATCGTGTCGCTTTCGGGTCGACCCATTTATGACCCAAACCCATTAAGGCCCAACCCTAACCTGAAAAAAACCGTGTTGGGTTCGTGTCGTGTTTGCGGGTTGGGTCGAACATTGACACCCCTAGTTTTCGGCTACCGGCACTCCGATGCTCAAGTTAGACTTCTCCTTTTTCTTTTTCTTTTTTGTAGTGAAATAACTAATAATTCACTCAAGAATGTATTACACTATTACCTTTTTCTCCTAGGTTGGTTCCTTTTAAAAGTTGTTGACACTATTATACCCTTTGGACCATTTCTTCATGTGATAATGAGGGTTGTTTAGATTTGTAACTATTGGCGTGTAATCTGGATGTATGATGGCTTAAGTTACGTTCTCGCTCCTCAAAAAAAAAAAAAAAAAGCTACGTTCTCAAGTCTCAAAGTGGGAATTTTCAACCGATTATCTACCTGGCTAACGGTATATACATTTGAAATTCTCACATTTTTATCTGATCCTAACCTGGGATATGCCTGAAGTGTCGAGCAAGAGTGCACTACTACATTGGACATTAAGTAGAGCAGGTTTTAGCTTGATGCCGAACAAGGTAGATCATTCTATGCTCTGCTCAACCTATCTCTATCATTAACTTTTGTTGTGCAAATAGCACCCCAAGACTCAAATCAATATCAGTAGATAAGCAAAAATTAAATAATAAGCACACACAAAGAACACAAAAATTTACATAGTTCAACAAACTACCTACCTCCAAGGCTATGACGGGAAAATTTCACTACAAAAATAGGGAGATACAATAGTGCATAAGAACTGATGAGTACAGGAAAAATCATTAAAGTCATCCATTAATATAGACGACCTTGCATCATTAGTAGGCCATCAAAGATAACCACTCAACACATTCAATAACGACCATCAAATGTCTTAAACTCTCATTAAGACAAAGAATGTTACAATCAAGGTAATAATCACCCTAATTTATGTACAACGGCTACCTAAGTCACCTATAAAAAGGGACAATATGTCTCACTAACTAAGGTATGTCAAAAACTACTACAAAATACTACAAAACATTATCTATATACGAAATATATGGGCTAATACAAACTTAAGCATCGAAGGCTCCCCCACCGGGCTCAACCCGGTGGTCTCTTTGATCTATCTCTCATTTATCCTACAGGTTCTACAAGATCGTCTAATGCTTCAGATTGAACGAGTGACCTTATTGACGATTTTCACATCATCAATTTGGCGCTGTCTGTGGGAAAAGACAAGTCATTGTTCTCTTCCTATAACAAAGGGTCACTTAATTCATTCAAAATATATGAACACCATGATATTGTAGTTAGTCTCGGTCAGCTAGATGGAATGTGGAGTAAAGATCCTCTAATAGAAGCAGATCTACCCGCGACAAAAGCGGTCTTGCAGTGTCTTCCAACCCAAAGGGACAAGCAAGTGAAATTTGGAGGCCAAATCAAATCACCTCGATGTGATTTGGCAAAAAATGTCATCATGTTACTATAGGTCAATGATCCTGGCCACAAATGAGATGGTTCGTGTCGAGAACCCAAGGTAATTCTTATACCTTTATTCAAAAATAAAAATAAAAATAAAAATAAGAAATAAGAGCAAAGATAAAATCGCCCCAAAGATACATGGCCTAACCCACTGAACCTTTCTTTGAGTATGTTTAAGGGATTATTCTCCCTAAAGTTATTTTTCTACATGATACTATTACGTTTGCCTACGATTTTAAATTCCTAGATTACTCCAAATAGGTCAACCATAGTAATGGTAGTCCCAACATTAGCTTTGTTTTTCTATATTTATTTTAGATCTCAATTTGATCATACCGAAATTACTATATATGGTGATATATATATATATATATATATATATATATATATAGGAGGAATGAGAATCATAGACTTGGCTAAAAGCTTTATAAAATAACAATATATAAAATAAAAAATTTTAAGCTACAATTGATGAGACTTATTGTGCATATATATATATATATATATATATGAATATATACCTGCTGCTTAAGATAAATACAGTCGACCCAATGTGGTGCAAATCCCATTTTGATCGTTCACAATTTCACATGTGCTGTTCAGTTGCATTCCTGATGATAGACACGCTTGTTTGGCACATAATTCAACTATGTTCATATTGACACATGTATGGTGCCACTTGCTAGTTATCACCCTTTTTTTCCTAAACATATCTTGCTTAAATAGGAAAGATGAAGTCAATATATTACTGCCTTGCAAGAGGTAATAAATCTCAATGCCTGAACATTAGGGAAAATTTATTATCTTACCAAAATTATAATTTTGGACGTTTAGAGGCAAAAGTCAAATTTTATTTTCTTGTCAAATTTAGAATCCTAATTTTAAACATGAAATTAAGTTTAAAACAAGGAAAGAAAGTCTAAACCCAATCGGTATTGGGTATGTGTTGAAGCCAAGGGTAATTAATTCCTTAAATGCTACAACCTACACACTTCAAAGAAATTAATGGCTAAGAAGTCACACTCACACCGGTCTCTTTGAGATCCTTCTCATTAAAGCTAAATTTAAGTTATATATTATGGCTTTAATATCCAAATTATGGCTTTTCTAAAAGGGTCTTATTATATTTCCTGCTATAACTAAAACAAAAATAGACTATTTGTGTCCCTTTATGGTATTAGATTAATGGTACACTAAAAAAGAAAAATAAATGGTACTCTGATAATATCTTGGTCGATATTCATGAGTAATAAAGCCACAACATAAGGCCATCCCCCAAATTTATGTGTATTTATTGGTTGCGACAGTATAGTAGAAAATGCATAACATGGTTAGAATGCTCTACAATTATGCACGAGTTATTAGTCTGTCAGTTGGTTAATGGAACTTTGTTTTTCAAGAAACAATTTCGAAAAGATTTAAAAGAAACCTTTAGGAATAAAATGCATGAATGGTGTATTCGGCCTTGCACACAGAATAATTTTCAAAGTGAATGCAAGGTGGGACTGAGGTTGAAAGACCCAAAGAACCGCAATAGTTAAGCATAAATCATTTTCAAAATATTATGAAATTTTGTATCTTGAAATGTTCCACAATAAAACAAACAAAATTTACTATTCAAACTTTTCCATGTATAAATATATGTTGCTCTGACTTTGAGAATGGAAAATTTAAATGATTCCATCTATACCTAACCATACCTTCGAGCATTCAAAGGGAAAAATATGGGACTCTCACGGTATCACAATCCACATGTACAATTCAATAGAAGCAGCTATACAAGTACAATGTTTTTATTTTATGCTCGCACTAGTAACATCACCAGAGTAAGTACTGACTCACATATATGATATACAAGTAGAGCTTACTGTCTCTAAATACTAAATAGTATCAAATTATTTCCATGTGGTTCTATTAAACAGAAATTAGTTAAGGACCCTGTGAATGCTCCTTAAAGGAGTTGGCCAAATGTATATTTTGACTCGAATGACATGTACTCTATATTAAGCTCATAATTTGAGAACAATCAAGAATATTAATTTGTTAGTATTTTTTGGAGCAAAATGAGCCTAGTAAAGCTTGACAAAATGGATCAACAAAAGGCTTGACATAAGAAAAATCATCCAGTAGAAAAAAGTCATGGCATAGGCACAACTGTTGAGAATGTCATAGAGGTTTTCTTGCCAAGTCAGGTCCCTACCCCTCTCATTTATTTTATAGCATTACTTGCTTAGAATAGAGCAAATTTTGATTAAAAAAAAAATAAAGCAAAATCTAAAAATATTTCAAACCACACTATGGGGAAAGATATTAGATATCTCACCCTCCTTTTAGCGCCATATTTACGAGTCAGTTATGCGACACTTATTATTGCTCCACCATAGTTGCTATTGTTTAAATAATTTCTATGTTAAAAGCCAAGAGTTAGACAATCATATGCTATGTAGTTAAACATTTGTTGACAGATTTCATAGTCAACCAATGAAAGAAACATTTTTTCATAAAAAGAAAGCAAATGAGATGATAGATTTTTATATATGGTTAAATGGATATATTTTACCATGTAAACCGAATTGGTAGGTTATTTCTACAAAAAAGGACTTGGCAACCAATGTGCATGTCATTCAGGCTGGAATACCAGAATTTATTCCCTTATTTGTGTGCATTGATGTACTTTCATGAATTATATGCAGTCATATCATGACCTTCTCTTATCGTTTCATAAGGTTGCCATCCTTGTAAATATATGTTATGCTATATAATTGACGAAGGTAAAATAAGACACAAGTTTCTCGTAAATGGCCTATATGTCATTTACTAGTAGCAACCTCGGCTTAAGGTGTCAATATATACCTATTTATTATCAGCAGATTTTTCTTTTGAAAAAAATTTAGAAACATAAAAATTGATAATGGAATTTCATATCTTGAAAATATCACACCTAAAGATGATAGTATTTTCCAAATTTATCTCTCCAAAATTGAATTGCTATCACCCTACACTATGAAATAATTTATCCAGCTAATTATTTCTTTCATTCTACTCAATTATTTTGAAGAGTAGCAATGCCTTTTTGGGACCACTCTATAAGTTTATACATAATGTTTTATCATGAACATACTGCCTCATCTCTATTTTTACATATTCATAGACATTGGTCTATAAGTTTCTAAATTTTGTTCTATTGAATTAGACATGAAATTTTATGAAGGTTTCATTTGGGACTAAGATTAAGCCTAAAGGAACAAACATACAGGTACAAACCATGACAGTCCATTCTTTTGGTCATCATCCAACAACAAGAATTGCACTGTCATATTTGAATGGGGGCAATAATGTGGTCTAGTCACCTACAAAAGAATGAAGCAAAAAAGATCTAAGCCTCAAACATGAAATAAAATGTTAACCTACAAAAGAATGAAGCAAAAAAAATCTAAGCCTCAAACATGAAATAGCATGTTAAGCTTAACAAAAGAGATCTTAAAACTTGTCAAGAGGACTACAACAATGAAAAGATCGAGGTACATACACAAGAGTATCGTGATTTAAGATCTCTTGTCGAGGTAACTCATTTATTTCTTTCTCTTTAATTAGCCATGCCAAATATTATCTTATTATAATTAAGTGCATATCAAGCTTGCATGATCATTACAAGTATGCATATATGGAACATATTGAAAATATTGCAATAAAATTGTAATAAAATTGTTACAATTATCACAACCAGTACAACTATATTATTAGTAGCATATGTTTCATTGTCATGAATCTGAGAAGTTCTATTAAGTCTCCTAGACTTTAAATGCTAGATGATCGTGTTCACAGTATAGACATGAGTTTAAGTCTCAATAAATTTCCACTAACTCACCAAAATCTTTTTAAATTGCTCTTAAAACTATATACGGTGCAAGCACCTAACAAAGATCAGTTTAAAGAAGTATATAGTCAAATAGCTTCAATTTTAATATATCATAGAATACTTCTCTATGATTCATATAGAATGCACTTCATCAAAAGATATCTATTATAGTACAACATGCAATTTACCTATTTGGTTATTATTATTTCTAACAAAATGCAGCAAGTATTATTGAGGCCAGTGATAAGATTCCCTAATCTAAGGGATGTAAATCACATGATGAGGACAAGTGATAAAATTCCCTAATCTAAGGGATGTAAATCACATGATGAAACCAAGTGATAAATTTCCTTAAATGGATGTAAATCACCCAAAAATGGTTAAGTGATAAAATTCCTTAAATGGATATAAATCACTGACGAAACCAAGTGATAAAATTCCTTAAATGGATGTAAATTACTGACGAAGCCAAGTGATAAAATTCCTTAAATGGATGTAAATCACCCAAAAATTGTTAAGTGATAAAATTCCTTAAATGGATATAAATCACTGATGAAACCAAGTGATAAAATTCCTTAAATGGATGTAAATTACTGACGAAGCCAAGTGATAAAATTCCTTAAATGGATGTAAATCACCCAAAAATGGTTAAGTGATAAAATTCTTTAAATGAATGTAAATTACTAACGAAGCCAAGTGATAAAATTCCTTAAATGGATGTAAATCACCAACAAATGCGAGTGATAAAATTCCTTAAATGGATGTAAATCACCAACGAATGCGAGTGATAAGATTCTTTAAATGAATGTAAATCACTGACGAAGTTAAGTGATAAAATTCCTTAAATGGTTGTACATCACTTAAAAATAGCTAAGTGATAAAATTCCTTAAATGGATGTAAATCACTTGAAAAGATAAGCTAAGTGGTACAACCCTAAAAGGATATGGATCACTTCGACAAGGCTAAGGGAGGTAGACCATATGGCAAAGGTCAAACAAAAAGTTCACGTAGCAATTAATGGAAGACAATCATCATAGCCTGAGCAACTTCGTCAGCCTCCTTTTCTTTATGGACTCAAAGTCCAGGTTCTCCAAATCAACCCCCGGACCATGTTTCACAGAGTACCTCCTCAGCAGTTCAAAGCTTTTGCAGTACCAGCTTAACAAAACAGTATTGTATTCTTCAATGAGCTAGAACACTTAAACGGCCTTAGCAGCCACGGTCTTGATCTTCTGATTGGCAGACTAAAGCCACTCGTCCCTTTGCACCGTTAATAACTTCTTGGTCAAAGCTTTAACTTTCTCCTTTTACAAAATGCAATCACTTGACGAACAACATCGGAAAACATCAAGTCTTCCCTAAAGCCTCATCGACAAAACAACAAAGGCGTGGCCAAGGTAATATAAACACTTTAGCATTAAAATTTAATTGATAGAATGAAATTGTGCAATCAATGGATGATAAAAATTCTTCACACAAGAATATAAAATCTTGGAAGAATAACATCATCCAAATATCAAAATTCTTCAAGCTACAAAAGAATGATGAAGGGATCCAAAGAGGACACTAAAACCTCCCACATGTCATCCAAAGAAATCAACTCACTTTCAAGCTATGATCCCTCGAACGTCCAAAAAGACCTTCAAAAGGTAGATACTAAGAGGTCGTCATAGAAATACTAATATTCCTGAAAAAAAAAAAAAAAAAAAAAAAAAAAAAAGTTGAAAATAAAGAAGCCTAAATCTAAACAAATCAAGAATATTCCCTAAGTTGGACCAGCATAAAGCAAAATTAGACTTAGGAATGGGGGGCAACTAATGAGTCCAGAAAAATCATTAAGGTTGTCCATTAATATGGACAACCTTGCATCATTAGCAGGCCATCAAAGATAACCGCTCAACACATTCAATAACGACCATCAAATTTTTTAAACTCTCATCAAGACAAAGAACGTTACAATCAATGTAACAATTACCCTAATTTATGTACAACAGCTACCTAAGTCACCTATAAAAAGAGACAATCTGTCTCACTAGCTAAGAGATGCCAAAAACTACTACAAAATACTACAAAACATTATCTATATACAAAATATATGGGTTGATACTAACTTAAAACATCAGAGGCTCCTTCACCAGGCATAACTCGATGGTCTTTTTGATCTATCTCTCCTTTATCTTGTAGGTTCTCCAAGATAGTTTAATACTTCAAATTGAACGAGTGACCTAACTGACGATTTTGGCATCTTCAAGAACACTTTCAAAAAACCTAAAACTGAATTACACCATAACACACTCTCACAAAAACAATAAAAATAGAACCTAACTGCCTCCCTTTTTTCTCTTTTTCTGATGCGGCTATACCTACTAGGTTATTGGAATTCTCTACACGCACGGCTGCACTTAATATAATATATATTGCTATGTTAAAGTCGGCCAGTGAGGTTTCCTATTACAACTTGTATTTGGTTTAAATGACCGAATTGGGCTTGGCAATTCAAGCCACACGGGCCCAATATCAACAACTTTGCTCTGTCTTCTGCCTACCTCTGTCATGTAGCATGACTTTTAATGATAAAATAAAAGGTAAAAATAGTATGAAGGAAGTTTTATTTATTTTTTATTAACATTTATTTATTTTTTAAGTGTTAAAATTTAGGCCAAGTTGGCCAACTGGATTGCCCATTAATGGGCAATTGGGCATAACCTCACTAGCCCCATTATTACAATTTACAAATAGTGGGTTACAAAAAGAGCGTATAACGCCTCATTTGTGTAACTAATACTAAAAATGAAGGAGAAAGTCTTCGTCTCCACCGTTCTCATGCACTTTAGGTTCTCTCTAGCTAGCAAAATGCTTAAATCATGGATTTTGTGTGCCATACTTGTCTGGTAAAAACAAGCACCACCATAAGCAACTAATATAGAGGTTACGATGACATGGATTACAACATGGATTTAGATAATAAAAAGGCCCGGAGATGGTAAGTTTTTTTAACACATAATGATAGGACTGTGACTTGGTGACGAACTTTGACAGGGTGTAGGACCTAGCATATGATTGATGATTTTATTTTTGATAGGATATGATTAACGATTTCATAAACACTTTGAACGGCGAATTTGACAGATTGAAACAAGAAAATAGCTTTAAAAAATTAAGATGGGGTTTAGTCTGGTTTCCACTAAAAGAGTAAAGAGTAAAGAGAGACAATGGCAGCAATGGACTAAAGAAGTAGCTGCCAATTAATAAGGGAGACAGATGGTCAAATATTTTTCTGAAAAAGAATCTACTACACTCTTCCGTAGACAGCGAGACACCAGCACCGTCAAAAAGGCAAACGACAATCTTAAAATCTTAAATATTATTTTTAGGACACAAAACCCATACTTCACCGCTAATCAAGGGGACATGTTCCTCGATATTCTCACACCCATGCTTCCCTTCCCTTCTAAGATTTGTTTTTGTTTTGGATGAGATCAACCTTTCCCATCCTTCTAATTCCCCATTACCATTAGTATATACTAGTTCTAGTTCATAATTGATTCGCTTCTAAATTCACCTGGTTTTGTACACGCGCCACCACGTTACGCTCGCTCCTCTATATGGTAAATTTATTTCTTTTTCTTTTTTTTTTGAGCAAGGTAAATTTATTTCTTAATTAGTATAAGAATTATTCTCATTGATAAAAGATGGATTTTGGGATTATTTTATCTATTTGTTGGTCTAAGAGATGGCCAATTATGTAACCCCATCTTATATAAGTCTTTATATATATACATTATTTTATTTTATTATATTAAGGTTAATTGTACAATACGTTCCTAATATCAAAGATGTTGTCGTCAAGGACTTATCTCGTAAATGTAAGTTATCAAACTAAACCATGTATATGATGTAATTCATTCATGTTTTCTCTCTCTTTCTCATTTCGTGCTTCTACGATCTCTAGACTATTTTTCTAATTTCCTTTAATTCCAACACTCATTAAATTTGTCTTGATTCTAATTTGTAAATCATATATTCATTAATAATGAATAAAGAAAATTAATATTCTTTCTAAAATGTTCATTGTTTTATATTAAGTGGTGATAAATATTTTGAACATTTATCAAAAGATAAATCTTTTAACCAGAGTCATGTTTATTTTTGTAAATATAAATATAGAGTTGGGAAGTAAAACTTCATTGATTCAAAAATAAAAATAGTACATTTATTTAGAGCAACGGATGGTACTTTTGTAATTTGCAAGTTATCTAAATTACCACTACCTCAATGTTATGAAGCAGTAACACTGCAATGCCTCTTAAAATTAGGGTTCTACTATCATTACTTTAATTATTTACCAAAGTCCCCTTAACATTTCTATCTCAGATTTGCTATCCTATCACCCAATCAATAAAATAAAAAAGCTAAATTATTAATTTGGTCCCTCAAGTATTAAGTGTGTCCAATTAGTTCCTCAATTTTCAAAGTCAAGTCAATATCATCATTGGATCCCCTATTCCTTTAAATTTTTAATAGTTGGAATTGATTTGATTTGAAATATTTTACCCTTTCTATAATAAGCTTTTAACATGTGCTCCATTTATCACATAAATTAAAATAAATAAATAAATAAATATATATATATATATATATATATTAATAGGTAAAATTTAGAGAAAACTCAATTAGAATTTGAAATTAGAATCCAATTTTGCACCATGTGTCTAAATTTATATGGGAATTACACCATAATTATCCACTTAAGTTTGTGCCATGTGTCCACTTAAGTTTTTTAATCTGTGTGTCAAGTGAGTTAATGAGTGCAAAATACTAAAAATCCAATATTAATGAACTATAAAATAAATAAATATACAAAAAAAAAATCAATCACATATACATAATAAAAATCGCCACACAAGAAAGATCACCACACATATCTTATTAAATTTTTTATAAAAAAAATTATCATAAGTAGTATTAAATTTATGTGAGAATTTCAATATGTGACTAATTATTTATATTTTTATAATAAAAATTGTGTTTAATTTTACATGTATCTATACGTATGTATGTGTTACATGCTATTTTATAAAACATATATTAATAGGAAAAGTTTAGAGAAAATTCAATTAGAATTTAAAATTAGAATCCAATTTTGTGCCATATGTCTAAATTTATGTGGGGACCGCACCATAATTATCCACTTAAATTTGTGCTATGTGTCCACTTAAGTTTTTTAATCTTTGTGCCAAGTGAGTTCATTAGTGCAAAATACTAAAAATCTAGTATTAATAAACTATAAAATAAATAAATAAATAAAAACCAATCACATATACTCAATAAAAATCACCACATAACAAAGATCACCACATGTTCTATATTATTAAAAATTAGAAGAAAAAAAATTATCATAAGTAGTATTAAATTTAGGTAAAATTTTTAATATGTGAATAATTATGTGTACTTTAAAAAAAAAAAATTGACTAATTATTTATGTAACGGCAAAAAAGTAGTTAATCAACTTGTGGAAATAAATGAAAATTTTACTGTTTGCTATCACAATAAATTTGTTTAGAGATAGGAAGTCAAATCTGATTATGATATCCAATGCGCGAACTAAGAAAGTTTACGTCATAGAATTGAATAAGAAATGATGCTTCTTCTATTAATTCACAGTTTAAGAACTGGTTAAGAAAAAATACAAGTGTTGGTTCTCGAGTCTAGTCCGAGATTGGGGTTACAAATGGATAGATTCTTTTCTTTCCTTTTTCCATTCCCCCGGCATTTGGATCTTCCTCTTTCTTTTATATCCAGCTACAACTTATCTAAATCTTACACTTAAAGGACTGAGATTGCCCTCTTAGAACTTTTGTCTCATCCAGAACATACTAGCAAGCTTTACCCTATAATCTTAACTGTGCTACCATTATTCATGGTCATTTCCTCATTAATGCGCCTAGAAGAGTGGTTGTCTTGTTTTTAAAGCAAAGAGGATGACTTCTATACCCTTCTTTCTTCATTCTTTTCGTATTTCGTGTCAAGTCTACTTTCTTTCCTTTTTAATATTTTAACTTTATGCGCCTCACATAACTAGTGCTCATCCCCAAGGTTCGAGGTGCGTCCTCGAAAATAACCTTAACTACCCATCCAAATTAGAGGTGGGATCCTCGTCCCCACAATTTATATTTTAATGATAAAAGTTTTGTTTAATTTTAAATATATCTATACGTATGCATGTGTTACGTGCTAATTTTAAAATATAATAATTTGGCTAATTATATATTTTTATAATAAAAATTGTGTATAATTTTAAATATATCAATGCATTTGTATGAGTTACATGCTAGTTTTAATAATGGTAAATAAAAATGAGATTCAATGATGAAATTGACACAATTAATATTTACGAGTTTAAATTGTGGGACAAATAGGTTGAGGGGATGGGAACATATCACCTGCATTGGGTTGATACGCAATTCAAACAATGTAGCCACCGATAATAAAGTGAAAAAATCATTTAAAATTTTTTCTCTCCAACTTCATAATTTGAGCTATCAAATAAAGCCCCCCGACACGTTTCACCCATCACTTATAGAGAATATTCTTACAAGGGGTCAATACCATTTAATCAGACAAAATAGCATTTAGGTGGGATTCCAAGTTTGAATTGCATATGAAGAAGAGAAATTTCCAGATAAAATATAACTATTTCCTGATCTAATATAAAAGAAGAAAATTTGAGAGTTTTTTAGGAAGAGAGCTCCTTTAGTCTTGGCTGCGGGCCCACGTGGGCATCCATGGCCTTGAGAGCATGCACGCGAGCATGGCCATGACCTTTTTATACTTATGTATTATAACCCAGATCAATAATTATATAAACTGTCACTCTCATAAAATGTACGGATTCCATAGAATAAAAGTTTTATATATGCGTATATTATCCAAGGGTGTTGTATGCAACTGCAGTAAAAAATACCCATCCACCTCATGAGCACATGATCATCATGTACAAAGGAATATGGTGACAATTTTATGTGGCCTAATCCAAATACCTTTAAGCCATAACTTGTTCACTACGCTCTAATGATAGGGGATTGCCCCCCACTACCAATTCTGCAGTGTGTAATGGTTTTATTCTTAATGCACGCACTGTTTTCTCTAGTTAACATATATCCATTGGACAAAGAATTGATAATTGTGCTTAGCAGAAAATAACCATAATATGATCATGTCTAATATATTTGGTTTGATACAATTGATAAATAAAATTTCCAGATGTGATTCTAGCTTTTTTAAGTATTGTGTGGTGGCCCTTGGTCAAATGTAAATTCTTACATGCCAGCATTGTACTTGGTTTTGAGGATGGAAAGAAAGGAAAGAATGGTATATACACTATTTCTTATATTTGGTTAGAAAGAAATGGAAAATAGAGGAAAAAGGAAAACGAAATCCTCTATTATTTTCCTGAAAGTGAAAGATAAATCAATTCTGTAAATTTTCGTGTTAGTGTGAGTCTGTGAAATACATAATATGTCATCTTATCCATCCTAATTAACCAAACATATTTTATCTTCTCTCCCCTTTTTCCTTTCTTTTTTTTTTCTTTTTTTTTTGCTTTCCATTCCCATTATATATATATATATATATATATATATATGAGAAAATTCCATTATACATAAATATATATACCACAAGAGCGCTGCAAAAAAGTAAATAACCCTTTTCACATTGAAGATTATAACAGCTAGCTATAGATGATCCATGTGCATCTACGTGCCATGACAAAATTATTCTGCATTCTTAATATATATATATATATATATATATATATATATACGTGGATGTAGTCTGCAAATGGAGAGGATCATCCTCACCACTCGGGAATTGAAAAAGAAAAGAAGAAAACAGAATAAATAAAACAATTGCAAGAGAAATATATGCATGCACCTATATTTAAAAAATGGAAACGCTTATGGGATCTGTTCCTGTTCATTCTTTCTATTGATTTCAATCTTCTTCTTTTTTAATCTTTTTTTTTTTCTTTTTGTATTTGTTAATAATACTACAACTCTTCAAGGTTTGACTCTAAGTGCACCTTTCTTTTCGCCTCCCATTTTTGCTTTTATTCTCTGATGGTTTCCTTTTGATTGCATGCACCGCCCACAATTGTCCTTACTCCACTTTTACAACCTTTCATCTAATCACCTTGCGTGGCTAAAATTATAAACCAAAATGTCACTTATTCTCAGCCATTTGTTGAAGTCTTGAACAAATGTCTCGAGTCTTGAGTCACGACTCTTGTTAATCAAAGTTGATGTAAAGTTTTAATATACATTTTTTTTTTTTTTTTGAGAATCTTAATGCACGTATATATATACATATTGGGGTATCACTTTTATAATAAATATAAATATAAACCTATAGATTTGTTCACAACTTGTATCCAGAACTCATTTTTATAGCTTCCAATCCATCGAGATGTAATCATTTGTATAACTAGTTAATTACTACCAAATCTATAGGTAATAATTAACCTAAGAGTTTAGCCAAAAAAATAAAACTCCTTAGGCATATTACGTAACATTTTATTCCCTAGCATTTATTTATGCCTAGGATTTATTAGCATCCATAGCATGTGAAGGTACGGAACCTTTTTGGCAAGAATTTGGACTAAAAAGTAAAAACAGTAACATGAGGGAACATTTTCAGATAAGATAAAATAATTCAGCAAAAAATAAAATTATAGAGATATATATCAAACAAATCAATGAATCATTACGGCGTTTCAAACAAACCACCTAAAAATCTCTTATTCGGGTCCTACAAAAGGAATTTCGGTGATGAAAAAAAATAAAAACTATGGGGAACACGAGGTTAGGTACAGTACATGTAAGCTTACCAACTTTATTAACACAACTAGCTTCGAAAAGCAAAAAAGAAAAAAGAAAAAGAAAGTAACTAGATAAGTAGATACACAGTGATAAAGCAAGGAAGAAGATGTTACCGTATAATGCTAGCAACCTTAACGTTCACTCAAAAAGAAAACCCAAATAATTATTATGCTAACACTAACACATTCCAGTGATTCATCACACACTCACTGCTAGTCACTCCCAAGAGACCCACTTGCCCATCTGGACACCACTGAGTTTACCACCACTCACGGCTTCAATTATAAAACCCACAACATTATACGTCTCTCAAATTATCCTTCTGTCTCGTCGTAAAGATCCCATAAATGATGAGGATATTCAATTTTTTTTAATTGTATATTTTAATTAATTGAACTGGTAAAATTTTGTATTCTTAAATAAAAGGTTTGAGTATCGATACTTACACTAAAAATAAAAATCACATCTTAATATGATGATAAAAAGAAATTATCAAGAATGGATCTCAAAAGTTAAAATTATCTTTTAAAATTAAAAAAATATATATTCATTTTTGGGTTTTTTTGGTATTTTTAATTCATTTTCATTAAAGAACTAAACAAGAAAATTTAAAACCACTTGCAAGTTAGCATCAAAAAATTAAAAAATATAAATCTTAACATGATGATAAAAGAAATCATTAGACCCAAAAGTTGAAATTATCTATCAAAATTAAAAAAGAATATTCATTTTTGGCTTTTTTTTGGTATTTTTAATTAATTTTCTTGAAAGACCTAAACAAGAAAAATTTTAAACCACGCGCGGGTTGGAGAGATGGACCATATTTAGCGGTGACGGGGATGAGATCCAAGATAAAAAGGTGCGATCTTGTGTTGTCAAGTGTTCATCAAGGTGAGTGTTACAAGACATTCATTGGGCCACCTTGTCCGCTGGTCTACTAAGTTTATTGCACCTATTGGGTCCCACCAATGTGGATAAACTTCCGTTTAAAGTTGGCCTACGAGTGACCAACCCTAACCAGAAAATAAAAGCTTTGTCACTGTTTAGGGTGAAAAAATCTGAGGGATAAAGTCGTCTAGCTAAATGGTACTATGATTTTGCTGTTCCATTTTAGAGAGAGAGAGAGAGAGATTTCTTGATTGTCAATGTTATGGCATGCTTTGGATTAGAGATAAGTGGAGTGGATTAATTTTATGAGGACAAAATCAAGATATATATATATATAGTATAACTTTTTTTTAAGAGACTTAGAACCTATAGCATCTGTTCTTGATAATATCTTTTTATCATCAAATCAAGACATTAATTAGTTTTTCGTGTAGGCGGAAATTGAATACAAGATCTCTTATTCAACTATAAAAAACTTTACTAGTTAAGGTAACTGGAACCCACAATATAACTCTTTTTTAATATTACACTACTCAAAAGCCTTTTTCAACCAAAAAAAAAAATACCCAAACACTTTTCATTTGAATATGCATACCAAACTTCATGTGGGTTACATGTTTACTATTTAAGTCATTAAGTCATATTTTATGTATAATTTTTTTAAAAAAAAAAAAAAAAAAAAAAAAAAACCCTTGAAACTAATACTATCATTTTAATGAAAAAGTTATTTATCTATGATTATTTTGATATTTTACCAGTTGTATAAGGCGATGATAAAATCCAACGATAAATTTGTCACACAAAAAAAAAAAAACACGTCTAACAAAATGTTATCATGGGGTGTAATACTAACACCACTAAAAATTATATCAAATGTAACTTGAAAAACCAACCATTTTTCTCTCTTTCCCCTTATGTCCTAAAAGATATCATTTTTATTTTTAGTTCTCTTGTGTTAATAAGTTTCTATGTGAACTTTTTCTTCCCCTTTAATTCTCATGTGAACTAAGAATCAATTGGTCTTTTTATTTTTTGTATGATTTTTGTATGTGTTTTTTTTGGTACGATGTTAATTGATGCTAATATGTTTTTATGTAATCCTAATTCAATGATCCATTTAAATAGATTAAAAGATAAAACAATAACCTAACCCCCAAATAAAATGGGTTAATCCAACAAATGTCATTTACACCTGTCGATGCACGTGTGTGATAAAGTGGTAATTAAGTATATGTTTAAGCTGCGTTTGGATTGCGCTGAAAACTAGCGCGTTTGCATTTTTCAGCTTTTTTTTTTTTTTTTACGCGTTTTTTAGATTTGCGGTTACTGTTCATGTACTGTTCAATGAACAATAACCGCAAATTTTGATTTTTTCAAACTTTTTTCAGCCGATCAGTGCACATCGTACACTACTGTTCACGGACCCACAAATTTCACTTTTCAGCGACATTTTCATTAAAAATGGGTCTCACGATACTATTCACACAGTTAAAAATTATTTTGTTACAGTATTTTTCAGTTTTCAGTTTCAATTTTCAGTTTTCAGCGGTATCCAAACGGACCCTTAATACTAGTTATGTTAATGGATTATAATTTTTATTCTATTCTTTTTCTATGATATTTTTATAATTTTTTGATAATGAATTATTTAAAAAATAGTTATGTTAATAGATACATTTAAAGCAATTATTAATAAACCATAATAGGAAAGTTTTGACACCACTTTCATGATTAACATCATTTATTATTTTAGGCAAAAATGTAAAATTGACCCTCTAACTTTCACTTTTTTTTTCTTCATTTAAGTCCTCTAACTTTCAGTTTTGTTAATTCAGTTTTCTAACTTTCAATTTTTGTCAATGTAGGGCCCCGTTACATTTCTGTTAGTGGCTGCCATTAGACCCATTGAAACAACGTCGTTTTGTATTTTTTTTTTTTAATTCGGAATTAAAAGAAAATAAGAAAAATATGGGAAAAAAAAACATTAAGGGGAACGACGACACCTTCCCTTGAATCAAAACAAAACAAAGAAGACCCAAATCCCTAACCCATCACTAATTCAGTCAAGGCAAAGCAAAACTTGACTAAATCAAATACAAAAACAAAAAAATGCCATGTTTCTACACATGGTATATGGTGGAGGCTAGACACATTCCCAGACGGTAGCAAAAAGTAAATGCACGAACTCATTGCATGTTCCACCTTGCCTGAAATCATTATAAGAACACAAAATTTATATAGAAAACAATAGGATTCATCATCATCATCATCACATATAAATATAGGTTCTTCTATCGTAACTTACACTAAGGGGGAAGCTGAGACTTGGAGAGAACTATAGAGTTATCTTTGAAAGTTTTAGAGTAAAACCCACCTTTTGGGTGGGCAGCTAGATTCAACTTGGCTACAATCTTTGATGCTAAACCCATGTTTGCTTTCCTTTGTTTTGCCTTAATCGCACTCTTTGATCAGATCAGATCACAATTCAGATCAACCTAACCTTATATAATATAAACTTTAAAACACCAATTGACTATTATCTACTCTTTATCTTGAATCGGTGATGGAGTTCTGAATCGGGGATGGGTTAGGGATTTGGGTCTTCTTTGTTTTGTTTAAGGTTTTTTTTTTTTTTTTTTAAAGATTTTTCTTATTTTCTTTTAATTCCGAATTAAAAAAAAAATGCAAAATAGCGTAGTTTCAGTGAGTCTAACAGCAACTACTAACAGAAATGTAACGGAGCCTTCCATGGACAAAAATTGAAAGTTAAAGGACTGAATTGACAAAATTGAACGTTAGATGACTGAAATGAAAAAATGTGAAAGTTAGAGGGTCAATTTTGCATTTTTGCTCCCAATAAAATATTTCTAAAAATAGTTCATAAATCAATGCCCTAAAGCATTGGTTAACATTTCCCTTAAAAAATTAAACCTAGCTAGAAAAAAAAAATGATGATTTATCAATAGAGTTTGAGGAATAGTTGTGTTAGTATCATGGAAATGAACTCGCAAGGAATTACGCGAAGGAGAAGCTTAAAGTAGGCAAGTAGGCAAGTGTGGCAGCCGTGACTTGAAGGAGCAAGATTCTTTTCTTTTTTTTTTTATAGATATAATTTTCCAATACTTTTTTCTATTCTTTTTAAAAATTTTGATAGATATACATGGTAGAATTAAAATCTATGTTGTCCACTCTATGAATCATTAGACTAAAGCACTAGTTGATTTTTGGTGAGGTAGAGTTTGAATTTCAAATCTCTTATTCGACAATAATAGCCTTTACAAATCGAACTAATTGGAACCCACTCCCAATACCGAATTTTAAGATGGATATTCAATTGTGAATATCGTCTAACTAACCTAAGAGACTTACATGGAATTATCACTTAATTTAATTTCATGGGAATTTTTTTTTTTTTAAATCTCAAATAAACTTCAATGATATATAACTGATTCAAAAATGTTTGAACGTAAAAATTACAAGACTTTAATACTAAGTACAAACTAATTAAATAAAATAAAAAATTTTATTTCATATTTACAATTTAATGAAAATACTATAAAAGAAAATTACATTGAATAAAACATAATCTACATCAATCCTTAGACTAAGTTTAGAGTCTAACTTATAAAGTAAGAAGGTGTTACACAACCACCCACCTGATCCAAAAACCAATTTTATAGACTACAGTGATCCATATAAGCAATTTACTCAATCTATCACACAAAATAAAAGAAGAAAGTAAAAGTAAAATTAAACACACAACATCTACCCATGCATGGGGATCACCAAAATGCATGAATATGGAAGAAGATTAAAATGTGTACCCTTATAAATCAGGTCCCCTACATGATGAACGGGGATATTTTATGGATATTCCTAAAGAAATGGTTCAAACCTCAACACTGGAAATTTTCACATTTCAACTAATAATTAATTATTTCACATGACAATTCTTATCTCATATAAGGAAGATGCAAAATTCTAACCTAGATGACATGTTAGTTGTATGCAAGAACGGAAATCAAAGTTTACTTTATTTCTTTTATTTATTTCATGCTATGCAATATTAAGGTTGTGTTTGGAATTGGCTTAAAAAGTCAATTTTTTTTTTTTTACAATTTTTTTACTATTTAGCTTATTTTTACTACTATTTATGGGTCTCATTGCACTTTTTGGTACTATTCATGGGTTCCACTGTACTATTTCAACTACTTTTTAGCTTTATTTACAGTACTTTCAGCAAAAAGTTTTTAGTTTCAGCTAAATAAGCTGTTCTCAAACGAACACTAAGTAACGTGTCAAAGTTTTCTATGATGATGCAAGAACATTCATATTTTATGTAGAGAAACTTTATGATTATGATAGATTCATATCTTAATGTCCTCCTCAATGCAAGAATCCATAGATATGAGCTATTCAAACACCATAATCCCTAATCTAAGCACTAGAAAAATCTTGCAATAATAATATGGAAAATTAAGGTAATATGGCCTAATCTATCATGCTAATGCAATGACCTAATGTAACATTTGAAATAGTACAATGAACAGATGCATATCAACAAATTTTTTATGATGCATGAACAACGTAAAATGCATGATGAAAATTGAAATTAAATGTGAAAATATATCTAGTCACATTTTAAGAAGCATGATGCAACAATCAATGCTTTGATGCCTAATATTAGATCCAATCTATAACATTAGCATTTAATTAAGGCAAAAAAATTGATGCTGGCTGCTAATCTAGGTCCTGATGCCCTTAGGTAAGCTCTAAGTTAAAGTTCTAAATCCCATTTGTAAGCTCCAAATAGGTCCTCTTTTGCCCTCCAAACCACATTTCTTCAAAAATCCCCATAATTTAGGCTATATATATATATATATATATATATATATATATAAATAAAGATGAAATAATTGTTCTAATAATGTTTGGGCTTGCCATATATTTGGTTTTGGAAAAATTAGGCTTTAACAATTGATAAAGTCGATCTATTATAGTTGAATAAGGTATTTTAGTTTAAATCTTCCCTATAGCACAAAGAAGCTCATTTGAATCTATTAAAAAAATAGTGATGTTATAAATATTACAAATACTAGCTACCATATATAAACTTTATAAAATAATTTGTCACCAATCACAAAGATTATTAAAAAAAAAAAATCAATCTTACATTCATTTATTGTTTTATTAAAGTAACGCTAATCACATACATAATCAATTTGTAAGTTTTTTATAACAAAACAATTTTACTTCTTTTTGAGAAAGAAAAATAGGGGTGTTTATGGTTATATTAAACCCCTGGACAGAGCACACACGCTTAGGGATATGATGCCCACCAACGGACTCCTGTTGGTAGCGAAAATCGAATCTGAGCGTGTTAGGCAGAGCGAACGAATCATACCCAGCTGAGCCAAGCCCCCGTTGGCACAAAACAATTTTACTTTATCATATTTTTTTTCATTAAAAAAAATCATTAAAAGACTCCATAGTCCATACCATACCCATTAAATCTTGATTAGTTTGAATGATATTTATTAATTTATTTAAGACATCGACAACCGTTAGACATGTTACCCACAAATCATAGACAAGAAGTGCACACGCATGCTTTAATAGCTAATTATGTCCTCATTTATAGCAACCTGTATAGTGACAAATATATAAAGAACATTCTAATTAATTCTGGAGGGGGTTGGTTGGTGTTGGTCTAATACTCTAAAACTCTAAATGAAAAATGTTCCCACTTCCCACTCATAATTTTAAATAGCAATTGACATATTAAATAGATTCTCACCCAAAAGTAAATAAATAAATAAATATTTGATATACATTATTAGGGCTTCAACTTGCAATGTTGCATGCGCCGCCCTTGTCCCAAAAGAATGAAAAGTGTTTAAGCATGGCTCCAAAAAAAAAAGAATTTAAAAAAGGAAGGTATGGATTGTCAATATATGCCAACTATATGTGTGTGTACTGTCTCATACATCATGCACGCAGACACAATGCTGTTATTTTGTATAAGTAAAATTTGACATGTTTCCAAACTCTAGCTCTATCAAATCTTCAATCTTCATGTTCAAGCCGCTAAACTAAGATCCCTTTTCTATTTTGGAATTTGTTACAGAAAATGGAAATGGACAGTCAAATAATGTGAAAATGGTGTTACACACTATGGTAGTCGCCTCTCTCTTTCGGCGCGAATGTTCAAAATTTGCGCCATTGAAATTTTGTGCTTTTTTACACGTGAAAAAGAGAGAAAAGTGCTTTTATAAAATAGTTAACGGAGTACACACTGCATAGTACAATCTTAGGGTCATTGAGTCTGAGTTGCAATAAAAAATAAAAATTTAAGAGAGTGTAAATTAATTTAGTGCCAAGGTATTAGGGGTTATTTGATAACATTGTTCTAATAATGTTGTTTGTATTTTTTGGAAATACGTATGAATGAAAAAGTACGTGTAATGTTATTTAAAAACTGAAAACATGTGTTTAAACACATGTACTAAACACGCCCATATTTCATTGAATTGCATGAATGTTGATTTACTTATTCTCATGGATTTATTTTACTTAAAAATAAGTTGGACAAAAATATGGTTATACCTAAAATACAAAAGTTTAAAAATTCATACAAAAACAAAATAAACTAAAATAAAAACTCAAGCCAGAAATGTGTCCACGTCTTCTTCTTTCCTTCGTCTAGAAGTCATTATGTTGTCGCTCTCAGGTGGAATAAGCGAATCACGTACTTTATTTTCCTTGTTCTATTATTCATTTTATGGTCAAACCTCTATCGAAAGTTATTGATTTAATGATTACTGTGGGTGTCAGAAACTCAATAAAAAAAATAAAAAAAATAAAAAACGCTAGTTAATTTAACAATGGTTTAATCTATAGGTAACTGACTTGCACAATTTATTTATTAATAGAACAAGGTCAAAATTTCACAGTGAAAAACTCAAACAATTGATTGATCAAAGCAAGATTGCAAAAATATTACAAGCCAAGTTATACAACTCCTTTCCTGAGGTGCTGGGAATTACAAAGAAAAGAAAAACATCATACAACTTTTTCTCTCTCTTCTCTAGGTTTTTCTCCTGATATTTTTCGACCCCCTCTCTTTGGCTGCCTTCACCCCTTTTATAGGCATTTTTCCTATCCTTATCTCTCCAGTTGGCCTGCTTCAAACCAAATTTTTTGGAGATATTTGTCCCATCCTCCCTTGGTTCTCTCCCCTTTTCATCATGAAACATGACTTTTGGGAGTTTGTTTGTACTGTTTAGGTTATCTTATGTATATTTAATACGGAAGAGATTAGGTAGAGAACCTCTCATTAATGCAGAGATGACGACTTTTGTGATCCTTATCCTTTCAGGAGGTTTCCCGAGATGGTCTTGGTAAGAGCGTCACCTCGGCCAAAAATAGAAAGGGTAGGATCGATCTCCCGTGGTACTTCTTTCATTTACCAAGGGATCACCCATGCTTATGATCTTGGAAAAGTGTTTCCGAGTTGGTAGTATGCTCGGAACTCCACGAGAATAGTCTTGAAAGGTTTCCCGTTAGTACTTATTGAAATGGACTTGGCCCGTTTCCTCAAGCATGATCATTTGAGCATCTAGGCTTCGGCCTTGAATCAACTTCATCCCCCCACAATTACAATATAAGATTTTTATTTTTTATTTAAACTAAATTTCTCCTCAAATTTGGTTTGGAGAAATATTCTCTAACCATGTTAAGTGATAATTCAAATAATCATTCATTTGCATTTTAATTACATATCTCATTAAATCATTTGGACGAATCACATAACTATTAAATTGGTCATGTACTTTTACATTGTTCTAAAAACCAAACCTACCAAAGGACTATAAAAAGAGAGTAGTTCTTATTTGGTCTTATGATCAGACCGAGGTATGACCAGTGGTTAGACAGTAATGTCATAAATAATAAACATTTTAGTTAAATATATGTTACATCACTTATTAATAAGTGTTTAATTATTGAAAAAAAAAATCCACCTATCAATGTGAGACTTTCCATTTTAAGAATAAAAGACAAAATGAAAGAGCAATTTTTTTAATAACTAAAAACAATTATATATGACAATAAGAGTCATGTAGTTCAATTGCCTAGCACATCCTAGTGTTGTCAATGAAGATGTTCATTGTTTAAATCTCTTATTACCTATTGTAAGGACACAATTTGAGTCCCTAACCCAAATGGTAAATGAACTTAGGCCCAAAAAACTCAATACAATGAATTTGTAAAGAGTGGGTTGGAAAACTAGGTTTTAATGAATCAGTCAACAAATGAAGTGGATTCAGATCACAAGGGAAAGTAGATAAAATAGTTTAATCTAAAGAAAAACTGTCCTCGACACAGTCTGAGGAGATCAGTTCTTATATATTGATTCTCAAGTTTTATTACAAGTTCAGTTCTTGATGGTTACAATGTTTCTCTCTCTATTTTTCGATCACTCTTTCATCTGGGGTCTCTTACATTATATACCTCCCTTTGAATGATCCTAGCTCTCCACTTGTCGATCGTCCAAACCACTACTTGAGTACTTGTCCCATCGGATATCCTTACAGACCCTCTATGTGTTGGGGTGACCAAGGAGCACTGTTCAGGGGTCTTCTCTACATAAATGCGGCCAGAAAGTTAGCTATAGAACATTTAATTCTGTGGTTGCAGCTTTTCCTTAGATATTTCTCAACTTCCATTTTGTCTTGTACGTTCACATTGCATATCCTTATCAACAGAACTTCCTAGCTTGCTCGTGAAGTTCAAAGTCTTACTCCTTCCTCATTGTTGATCTATTCTCGAACCACTATGCCTCCTCGGACATGGCCCAAAGCCCAATATATATTTGGGCCTATGTCCCTACACCTATTATAACTATCAAATTATTATATAAAAAATTTTTTTTAAAAAAAAAAACAAATATATATTAAAAGTTGTGTCCTAAAAATCGTTATTGTACCTAGTGATATTTTTTTCTATATGCAACACGTGGTTACAGTCTACTCAAGTCAAGTGACTACCGTTTATTAAAGATTTGAGCATATCATATAATTTTTCTATAACCAAGAGTTATTTCAAATTAAACCTTACATTAAATAAATAAAAAATCAATTAGAACCTTTAATCTTTTAAATTGTTTTCATGCGCTCTCTCAATGACTATTAACTAAAATTAATAGAAATTCAAATAAATTTTGACAAAAACCTATTTAAATATTGAAAAATTCAATGTAAAATTATAAGAGATGAAACATTTAGATTGAAAATAGCTTTTGATGAATTATTTCCAACAAAAAGAGTTCTGAGACTTCATTGAGTGGTCTTTTCTAAGTATAAAATCAATATTGATAACAACCAAGAAGTACTACTAAAACTCATGATAAATAACAAAGACTGTTGGTTTATAGATTAACCCCAGTTACTTAATTTAATTACCCAAGTTTATTAATTAGGTCAAATTACATGCAAATCGTGGAAGCACCAATAAATCACTAAAATAATCTAAGAGTAGCGGAAATTAAATGAATACGGTGATTTGTTGACAAATAGGAAAAACCTCTCACAAGACAAAAACCCCACCGGTTAATTTTCAGGTCACCACTCTCAAGAATCCACCAATCAAGAATCAAGTGTTTACAAGTATAAGGAATCTTACAATTATCTAGGACTATCCCAAAATACTACCTACAATTGAACCTTTGCTCCAATCCCCAATTGGACTTAATATTGTTGAGACTTCTTCCTTTGCATGGATCCCAATGTGTGACTAACTCCTAGCAACTGATTAATTGTTGTTGGTTGCAAAGTTCTTCACTCCAAAGCACGTGGAAGCATTTGGTTATAAAACCCTAAGGCGCACAAAACGCGGTAACTTCTCACAAAGTGTATGAGTTCTTTAATTGAGTCGTTGTATATTTTATGACTTTAAAATAAAGCTTTTATATGGTTTAGAGGTTTAGTGAACAAAACCTTAGCAATCCAAGTCATCATGGGCCGAAATTCAGATTTAAGAATTCTAAAATCGTAGATCTTGATAAATGCTAGTGTCGAACTTGTGTCGAGAGCAATGTCTAGTGGCGGCTCTACATGCAAGCCAAGGTAGTCACAAGACCACCCTGACTTGCAAAAAAATGTATATATACATTTGCCAAAAAAATATTATATGTTAAATTAACCTATTGTAATTACTCTAATAAAAATTTTGAACATCCTGACTTAAGAATTACAAAAATTTGGGTTCAACAAAAATAAGAGTAGTGCTACTACATTTACAACATTTTCATAATAATTTTACAATAAATCTAATGTAGTAAGCTGTTCCTAATTTTGATTTGGGCCAAATACTATTATTATTTTTTTACCTACTAATAACAGCTTTTTACATAAGATTTATTGTAAAAATGTTGTGGACGTAGCATTATTCCAAAATTAATTTTGCCTCTAAACATAATTCTTAATCCCTTTTTTTTAAAAGCTTAAATAACAACAACAAATATTAGCTCAAATAACAACAAACAAAAACCAAACAAAAACAAGACAAGATCAAACAACAATAAGTGAAAAAATTATTCAACAAAAAGCCTATTATAAAACAAAAAGATAAAATTTGTAACTTGTTCAACCTATTCAAAAAAAATAGTTTCCAATTTCATTTTTCTTTAAAAAATAGTACTAAGAAAAATATTGTGGTAATTTAAATTTCTTAGTGACCACCCTAAAAAAAATTTCTAGAGCCACCACTGCAAGTGTCAAAGTTCACTGTTTCAGCTTTTCTTCACTTATTTTTTGGTTCAATTTTCATGTCTTTAATGATTCCACTTGTTGTGTTTGTGCAACACATTTCTTGATACATTAAACACATCTTAGATCTATCTAATTACAAGTAAAATGCATTTTGTCAAAAGATATATCAATGCATAGAAAATATGACCCTAACAAAAACAAAGAGAAGAGATGAAGTACAATTGGCAAACCTGCAAGGAAATGTTATTGATTGCACTATATGCAACTTGTGAAATTACTATAATAATCACTTTTTTTTTTGAGTAAACAGTAATACTTATTAGAATACACACAAAAATAATAATAATAGTTATGGAGCCAAGGAATCTGACAACCCTGGCCCACTTTATACTGGGCCCAAGATTCATGCCGAGGAGGGAGAAACGGCCGAGGACGGACAAAGAAAGCCCAAATGGCCCAGAAGCATTGCCAAGGATGATTCTGCTCTCGGCACCCCAAATCCCAAGGGGAGAGAACAGCGCACCGGCAAAGGCAGCCTCCCAGAGCACTCCCAAGAGAAGGGTAAGTACAGTAGGATACCCATAGGCGTATGGTGCAGAAGCAATCCAAGGAGAAACTGTCACCTCCGTATTGAATGCACCAAACTAACGTTCTGGCCGCATTAATGAGGAAATAACCCCTAAACAGCGCGGCCTTGGTTGCCGCAACTCACAGAGGGTTTGGGAAGGTGGCTGATGGGACGAACACTCAAGTAATGGCCTGCATGATCAACGGGTGGAGGGTCAAGATCGACTGGAAAGGAGTATATAATAGGAGAGGCCCTCCAAGAATGAGGGATCGCTTAAAAAGAGCAGAAAGAGAGAAAAGGAAGGAAGCTGTGGCAGTCTGCATGATCTTGAAAACCCCTGTAACCTAGTACTGAAAGAAGAAGAAGAAGAAGAATACTCAGTTCCTCGGATGAAACGCCCGAGGAAAAAATCCCATACTTCAACCCATTTCCTTGTTACTCAGCCCACACCTAACTGTGTCTAGTGATTGTGGTTTGGACTAAGACCTAGTTCTTAAACCCATTATCTAAAAATTCATTGTATTGGGCTAGTTGGGCTTGAGACCTTTTGTCCAATAGGAGGAGCGCTCGAACCCAGTCCTTATAATTGGCAGCGTCTGTGGGAAGAACTTGTGTGTTTGGAAGGACAACAATTAGGCATGGTAGGATTAGGCCCTCATCAAACAGGCTCCCATCAGCCCGAACCAGCCAAATCCCAACAACAGGGTAACTTTCCTAACCCCGAACGTGATCGAAATGAAGAGAATGAAAGGTTTAAAGAGGGTAGCGTAAACACCACTCAGACCAGCAAGAGCCACTCTCACGCGGGCAGTCACATGCTTCAAAGACAAAATAACAACCGGGCCCCGCAACTAGAAGAAGTTAGGAGCCATATGTCTCAGAAATAGAACTATAGGCGGTCCATGCAGCGAAAAATAGACAATTTGAAGAGAAAGCTGCACCATGCATTGCAAAGGTAGTCTCATTCTAGGCTTGACATGCCCTCCGACGATGAAAGTGACGATGACTATAGACGAATATCGAGGACTCCCCCAAGTGAGACCTTCTCCCATGAAGAAGAGCACTACCGGAGGCGTAGGCACAGAAGCCCATTTCCTAGGGCCTTGGGAAACGATGCCATGAGCAAGGCATTGGATCAACTCTCCCAGTCGCCTTTTACGCATCACATAGAAGGGGTCATACTTCCTCGACGGTTCCAGCAGCCAACCTTCCCCATTTACGACGATAAAACAGACCCTATGGAGCATGTGAGCCAGTTCAACCAAAGGATGGCTGTCCATTCTAGGAACGAGGCGTTGATGTGCAAGGTTTTCTTGTCCAGCTTAGGACTAGTGGCGATGAGGTGGTTTAATGGTCTAAAGACAAACTCCATAGATTCGTACAGGCAGCTAACCCAAGTTTTTGGCTCACGCTTCGTTACGAACCGCAGAGCCCTTCGGCCTTTGAGTGCTTTGCTGTCGCTATCCATGCATGACGGAGAAACCTTAAAGGCCTACTCAGATAGATATTGGGAGATGTACAATGAGATGAAAAACAATTTCGATGACGTTGCCATTATCACTTTCAAAAGTAGTCTCCTAGCCGATCACGGTCTGAGGAAGTCTCTGACCGGCAAATCCGCCACCAATATGCACCAACTGATCCTCAGACCGGCAAATCCGCCACCAATATGCACCAACTGATGGATCGGATCGACAAGTATAAACAAGTGGAGGAAGACCAGCTGTAGGGAAGAGGAAAAGAGAAGGTTATCCCTCAGGAGAGGAGGGATTTCAGGTCAAATCGGTATAACAACAACCGCCCGAGGAAGGACTTCATAGGGCAACCAGGAACAACCAACGCACAGGTTGTCAATGCCATATTCGGAGAACCAATACAACGGGTGTTGGAGAAAATCAAGAACGAGACATATTTTAGGTGGCCGAATAAGATGGCAGGAGAACCCTCGAGGCGCGATCAGAACTTTTATTGCCAATACCACCAAGACCACGGGCATACCATGGAGAATTGCAAGAACCTCTGGAACCACCTGGACCAACTAGTCCGGGAAGGGAAGCTGAAGCACCTTCTGCATCATTCTAGTGGTCATCAAGGCCATCAAGAGGCTAGGAGGGATGCTGCCCTAAGGCCACCCACAGGAATGATCAACGTAATCGTGGCCGCGCCAGGGAGAACAGGCACACGCCCTGCACGAGTGTTATCAGTGGCTCAACTGCCTGCCGAGGAGTCCCAGCTAGAGCCGAAGAGAGCCAGGATGAACTTTTGTCCCGTCTTTAGTTTTTCAGAGAAGGACAAGGTCAGGACCATCCAGCCCCATGACGATGCGTTGCTGATCACCCTCAGAATCGGGGATTACAATGTGAAAAGAGTGATGGTGGATGGCGGCAATGCGGCCGAGGTTATGTACCCCGACCTCTACAAGGGGCTGGGGTTGAAACCAAAAGATTTGATGCCCTACAACTCCCCTCTGATGAGCTTCGATGGGAAGCTTGTCATCCCAATGGGCATGATTAGGCTGCCTATTCAGACCGGCCTAGAGATAGTGCAGGTCAACTTCATCGTGGTGGACACCTACTCCCCCTATACCGCCATCGTCGGTAGGCCTTGACTGCATATCTTAACGGCTATTGCTTCCTCATTGCACCAGAAGGTGAAATTCCTGTCGGGGGACCAAGTTCTTGAAATCCGCGGTTGCCAACCCACAGCGAGGCAATGCGTGATAGTGGCCGTCTCGCATCAGCTTGATGCGGAGTCCTCGGCCTCCGTGCTTGCTCACTCCCAAGTGCAGGAGATCGTAGCAATATAATTCTCGAAGTACCGAGGTCGAACCACAAGAAGTAAGGTAAATTCAAAGACAATATAATAAAATAACAATTTGGATGAAGAAGAAAAATACTTTTACTTGGTGATTGTTAACAAGAATAATAATAAAAACTGATTTAAATCAATAATGTAAATACTAGGGCATCAGGGTGTTTCCCTATATTGATATGAAATTCTTTATGATCTAAGAAAATATCTATTTGATAATTGATTGTTCTTATACAATTAAAAACTTATGATTCGGTTGAACTGAGATAATTCAAGAACACATGATAACCTCGATTGATAATGCGGTTAGAAAAGTTTTTAGAAAAACCCATTCACTTTAAATCCTGATTTTTATTTGAAACTATTAGAAATTCATCTAAACAATAAGAAAAACATGATTGAACTTATTGAAAGCATGAAAGAACTAATACATCAAAAGAAATCTAATTGAACAATCAAATATGTCGTTGATAAAATCCTAGAAAGAATCACATTGAATATTCATACCGTATAGAAGAAACATAACCCCTAGCCCTAGCAAGGAGTTTAGGCTGCCATTAGAGTAAGAAAAATACAAGGTTTTCTCTGCCAAAATTCGTTCTGCCCATCCTCCCTTCAAAACCCTAATGTCTAAGTGTCCAAAGAAAATAAAAACATTTACTATTTTAATTTCCGTCCAGGTTTACAGCGGTAACTTGTGAGTTAATTTAAGACTTCAAAAATTGAGAATTTCGAAAAACTCAAAACTGGAAAGTTGTAGATATTTAAGTCATGGTTCCAACCCATATGACCTTGTATGAATTGGATATTTGAGGAGAGAGATATGCCCAAAATACTAATCAGTGCTCAAATCAGATTTTTCCTTTTCAAATTCTGCTTCTTTGATTTCTTTCCTTATTTGAAGCTTCCAATCATGGTAGACGATCCAAGCACTCCAGCTGCACCTCCTTAGACATTTAAGCATGGTCCTTTAGCTCCACTTTAATTCTAATTTGGCCCCCATTCTCTCACAAATTCCTGTAAACTCATCTTTCTCACATAATTTCCTGAAAGTAGAAAATTACACACAATGAATAGCATTTTATTCAATAAATTATGTAAAGATAAATAATGGGGACTAATACAAATCATGGCTTAATTATACAAATTAAGCATAATAATAAGGAGATAACGCCCATATAAATATATAACAAGTATACATTTTAAGGTGTTATCACTCCGCTAAGAAGAATTTATAACAATCAAAGGCCCCGGTTTTGCCCCCTGACACAGCTGCTGGGGAGGCAAAATGCGAAGATTTAGAAGAGGTGGCTATTGGCGATGACCCGGAGAAATTCTTTCGGGTAGGGGCTCAGTTGCGTCTTCAAAAGGAAGGAGGAGCTGATTGAGTTTCTTAAAAAAAATATTGATGTATTTGCATGGGATGCCTGTGATGCCCCTGGATCGACCCGGCCTTCATCTGCCATTGCCTTAATGTCAACCCGGCTATCACTCCCAAGAAGCAACCGCCCTGTCGCCTGTCAAAAGAGCATGCCGATGCGATTAGGGATGAAGTGGCGAAACTTAAGCGCGCTTGGGCTATCAAAGAAGTTTTTTACCCCGAATGGTTGGCCAACATTGTAGTGGTCAAGAAGAAAAGTGGGCAATGGTGAGTTTATGTGGACTTCACAGACCTAAATAAAGTGTGCCCTAAAGACCCGTTCCCTATGCCTTGGATAGATCAGCTAGTGGATGCGATAGCAGGCCATCCTCGGATGAGCTTTCTAGATGCCTTTTAAGGCTATCATCAAATACCACTAGCGTTGGAGGATCAGGAGAAAACAGCCTTCGTGACACCAACTGGGAATTACCACTATAAGGTAATGTCGTTTGGTCTGAAGAATGCAGGATCCACTTATCAAAGAATGATGACAAGAATGTTCGAGCCACAGTTGGGCAAGAGCATCGAAATCTATGTCGATGACATGGTGGTGAAGAGTAAAGTGGTGTTCGAGCATTTAGGGGACATTGGCAGCACCTTTGGCGTCTTGAGGAAGCATAAGCTACGCCTGAATGCTTCCAAGTCTCATTTGGCATAGGGTCAGGCAAGTTTTTGGGCTGCATGGTTACTCATAAGGGAATCGAGGTCAATCCCGACCAGATCAAGGCTATAAATGACCTAAAACCACCACAAAATGCAAAAGAGGTCCAAAAGTTTACTGGGATGATTGCAGCCCTCAATCGATTCATTTCCAGGTCGGCGGATAGAGGTAGACCGTTCTATCTCTTGATCAACAAGTGGAAGGGGTTTGAGTGGTCCGAGGACTGTGTTGTGGCCTCCCAGCAACTCAAGGATTACCTATCCCGGCCACCTATCATGTCCAGTCCCGAGGCCGATGAGGTTCTGTACGCATACATTGCTATAGCCCCCCATGCCGTGAGGTTGGTGCTAATACGGGATGACAATGGCATCCAAAAACCGGTCTATTACGTGAGTAAGTCGCTGGATGAAGCTGAGGTCAGATACCTACCCCTAGAGAAAGCCATGCTGGCTGTGGTCTACGCTACGCGAAAGCTTCCTCATTATTTCCAAGCCCACACAGTGGTTGTTTTAACCCAACTACCTTTGAAGTCTGTACTTCGAACCACTTATTACACTAGAAGGATTGCCATATGGAGCACAATTCTAGGAGCTTTTGACATCAAATACATGCCTCGGACCTCTATAAAGGGTCAGGTCCTAACTAACTTAGTAGCCGAATTTGCTGAACCCCCAATAGAAATAGTGGCAAAGGAGCAGAACATGGATGGAAAATTGGTTGGAGTGATCTCTACACCAGGACCCCCATGTTGGAAGGTGTACTTTGATGGCGTAGCAAATCAAAGGGGATCTAGAGTGGGGCTAGTCCTAATATCTCCCGAGGAAACCATCATAGAAAAGTCCTTGAGACTTGGGTTCTCAGCCACGAACAACGAAGCTGAGTATGAGGCCATGCTACAAGGAATTGCCATGGTATAGAAAATGGGAGGAAAAGCAGTGGAGATGTTCTCGGACTCAAGACTAGTAGTGGGCCAAGTAAAGGGAGAATTAGAGATCAGAGACGCAAGGATGCAAGAGTACTTAAGCCGAGTCAAATGCCTATAACCGAGTTTCAACTTTTTCAGCTTGTCGCACGTCCCCAGGAGTGGAAACACTCATGCAGATTCACTGGCCATGCTTGCCACCTCCTCAGCAAGGGATCTGCCCTGAATTATTCGCGTCGAGCATCTGGACAAAGCGAATAAAGTAGCCAAAGGCATGGTCCATGTTCATGAGGTTAGAGTGGGCCCTAGCTAGATGGACCCTATGGTGAGGTTCCTTAAAGATGACGTCTTGCCCGAGGAAAAGTCGGAGGTAGAGAAAATACGAAGAAAAGTTCCTCAGTTTTGGTTGTCCGAGGACCACAAATTATACAAACGCTCATATTCCGGGCCATATTTACTATGTGTCCACCTTGAGGCATCAAACTACTGCTTGAAGAGCTACATGAAAGGATCTGCGGGAGTCACACAGGAGGAAGATCTCTGTCGCACCGAGCCATTACCTAGGGATACTGGTGGTCGGGGATGTAGAAGGAAGCCCTGGAATATGTTAAAAAGTGTAACCAGTGCCAAAGGTTCGCCCTGAATATTCATCAGCCAGGCGAGATCCTCAACCCTCTGTCCAGTCCATGGCCGTTCATCCAGTGGGGCCTGGATATTGTGGGACCTTTCCCAAAGGCAGCAGGAAATAAGAGATATCTATTGGTTGGCACAGATTACTTCACCAAATAGGTCAAAGCTAAGCCTCTGGGCAACATCAAGGATGTGGATGCTAAGAAATTCATCTGGAGAAACATTGTTACACGATTCGGAGTCCCTCGCACCCTCATTTCAGACAATGGACTCCAGTTTGACAGCAAGGCCTTCAGAAGATACTACTGCGAGCTGAGGATCATTAACAGGTACTCAACTCCAGCCTATCCTCAGGGAAACGGGCAGGTCGAGGTTGTCAACAAGGTTATAGTTAACAGGCTTAAGAAAAGGCTGGATGACGCCAAGGGAAGATGGGTGGAAGAGCTACCGCACGTCTTATGGACTTACCGGACTACACCGCAGCAGTCAATAGGAGAGACACCTTTTGCCATGACCTATGGGGCCGAGGCTATTATCCCTCTAGAGGCAAACTTCCCAACACTGAGGACGAGCTCCTTCACCCCGGACAGTAACGACGAACTACTGGGGAAGAACCTAGATCTGATCGACGAACGAAGAGAAAGGGCAATGGTCCAGTTAGCTTATTACCACCAGAAGCTCAAACAGGGATATGATGCCAACGTGAAGCTTAGGCCGCTAGCCCCAAGGCACTTAATGCTGAGGAAAGTTGTGGGTGCTGCCAAAAACCCATCCTGGGGAAAGCTTGGACCCAACTGGGAAAGGCCATACCGAATTACTTCAATTGCGGGAATAGGAGCATACTACCTGGAAGACTTCGATAAGAAAGCTGTACCCCGTCCATGGAATGTAAATAACCTGAGAAGGTATTATTATTAATACAAACATTTATCTAGTTCAAATTTTAAGTCCATCCTGATTACACGTCTCGCATTCTGGCCACCGTCTAAGTACTAGACAGAACTAAGGTCTTGCATGGTCCTCGAACTCAAACCTATGGGGAAACTAGCTACTCCAAGAAAATATAAGTACTAGATAGAACCAAGGTCTTGCATGGTCCTTGGACTCAAACCTATGGGGAAACTAGCTACTCCAAGAAAATCTAAATACTAGATAGAACCAAGGTCTTGCATGGTCCTCGGACTCAAACCTATGGGGAAACTAGTTACTTCAAGGAAGATCTAAGTACTAGACTGAACCAAGGTCTTGCATGGTCCTCAGATTCAAACTTATGGAGAAACTAGTTACTTCAAGGAAGATCTAAGTACTGGACAGAACCAAGGTCTTGCATGGTCCTCAGACTCAAACCTATAGGTAAACTAGCTACTCCAAGAAAATCTAAGTACTAGACAGAACCAAGGTCTTGCATGGTCCTCGGACTCAAACCTATGAGGAAACTAGCTACTCCAAGAAAATCTAAATACTAGAAAGAACCAAGGTCTTGCATGGTCCTCGGACTCAAACCTATGGGAAAACTAGTTACTTCAAGGAAGATCTAAGTACTGGACAGAACCAAGGTCTTGCATGGTCCTTGGACCTATGGGGAAACTAGATACTTCAAGATTCGTAAAGGTTGTGAATGTGGCCTAAGTACACG
Organism: Quercus lobata; assembly: GCF_001633185.2. Taxonomy (NCBI): domain Eukaryota; kingdom Viridiplantae; phylum Streptophyta; class Magnoliopsida; order Fagales; family Fagaceae; genus Quercus; species Quercus lobata. The sequence continues at coordinate 27,979,526 of NC_044910.1, read as the reverse complement.
CTCGGTACCTCAGAACATACACTCAGCTAGGCCTGTCCAGACCCATCCGAGACCCGACCCACCCTGAGGATCCGACTGGCGACCGATCCGAAACCGACCGACCTGACTATTCCGGCGGTCGGCGGCGGGTCTCGGTCTCCAGAACCCGAAAACGGCAGGTCGGCTGGCTGGTTTTCTCTCCAAAACCCGAAGAAACCTAACCGAACCGAGATCTCAGCATTTCCCGGCGTAGTTATTTACATCTGGCGAGATCTCAGCTAGATCTATGGAATCTTCACTGGATTTGGCAAGATCTCGCCGAATCTGATGAGATTTCGACTAATTCGAAGAAAATCAGACGAAAATGTCACCGAAATATCACCGATTTCGCCATTAAATCGCCAGATTTTGGCCGATTTTCAGATCTCCAACTCCAACTGAACCGACCACCATCCGTTGAAGGTCCGATCCGCCCGATCCGATCAACCATGCCGGTCGGCAGCGGGTTGAATTTCTCACCAACTGATCTGGACGGGTCGGTTCCAGGTTGGGCACAAACCCGACCCGGACCGACCCGTGGACAGGCCTACACTCAGCCCCCTAAAAACATGGGTAAACGCAAACCAAGCGTCCCCATGATGCCGGTAATTTTGAATTTAGGGGTTTAATTTCAAATATATTATGTACACAACCATTCATACCCGTTAGGATAACCAATTCACAAGGCACGAGATTCGCAGTAATAGCAATAGCGGTGGTGACAATAAATGCATAATTCAAAAGAAAAAGGAAGAAAGGAATTTCATATATGTAGTCGAAAAAAATTTAATTACAAACCATTCCAAGGTCCTTAAAACAAAAGAAAACTAACTAAAAACTAAAATGGAACCAATACAAAAGTTGGCCGGGACCCTTATTTCTTCAACTTTATTTTGGCCCCTTCCTTGGGGAGCTGGGCAGGATTGGCCCCAGAACCCTGGGAGACGTCCCCTTCCTTAGGGAGCTGAGTAGGATTGGCCTCAAAACCCTGGGAGACATCAGCCGGGGAAATGGTCTGAAGGGGCTGAACCAAGAGAGGTGGCTTCTCGGTGTAAGAGTCTTGAGCACTGACTATAGATCCAGCAGCTTCCTGGGGCGCCTCAAGATTCGAACTTCCACGTGTTTCCGTCACCCCAAGAAGCTCGTCCCCCTCGGTTGGCTCATAAGGGGCAGACATGGCCAGGGCAGCCTCAGACCGAGCAACCTCAGCCTCCTCTGGAGCATTCACAGTCTCAGAGTTGACAGGGGCGGTCTCACGGATGGCCGGAAGATAGTATACCTTCTCCGCCTTCCACAGATCGAATGAAGCCTCCACCCCAGCTTGTTTGAGGGCTTCATTCTAGATTTGGGAGCAGTAGAGCCGACATACCCCAAGGATTTGAGCCTTGAGAATGGCCTGGGTATCAGCCACCCCAGTGTCATAGGTTTCCTCCTCGGCCTTGTCCTTGGAGCTCTCGGCCTCCGTCTTAGCAAATTCTGTCTCCGTCATAGCCCTCAAGGGTTCATCCCTGGCCCATTCCGCAACACCCCTAGCCTTCTCTGCCTCGGACAGCTTCTTCTTTAAATCATTGATCTGCTCCTTGGCAATCTTCAATTGTCCCTCAGCTTCGAGCAAGCGCCTCGTCTGATCCTCGGCCTGCTTTTGGGCGCTGGCAAAGCCTGATTGGGCACTATCCTGGCCCTTGTCATCTCCTTCAAATCCTCCCTGGCCTTAGAGAGGTCAGCCTCAGAGTTCTTGAGGGTCCGCACAGCATCCACGCGCTTGTTACGTTCAAGCTCCAAGGACTTGCTCTGCTCCTTGGCCTCATCCTCTAGCCTGTAAGTGGCTTGGATTGTTGCCTACCAATTGAGACGAACACACGATAAATGGGAAATCAAGGAGCATAAATCAGCGAAATCACAAGTGTAAGAAACCTTACCATGCCCAAATACCTCTTGATGTTGAGGAAGACCTCTTGCCTCCTCAGACCCTTCAACTCGTCCATATCAACAGGGACCAGCAAGGTCCTCTCCAATGCGTCGGCCACATATGTGGCTTCGTCGCCCTGGAAATCCCTTAAGGAAGCGTCGTCCATCAGCGGCTCCCCATGAAGCATTGGGGCAAGAAGCCAAGCCTAAGGCGCAGGTTGGGCATCGACCTCTTTTCCACGGCCTTAATGCCTTATCGTTAGTTGCTTTTGAGCCCGCGGGGCTTTACCCTCCTCTTGAGAGGAGCGAGACTTCCCCCATCCATTGGCTCTTTGCCCTTGGAACTCCTCTTCCTCTTTGGGTCGGTAGGCTCAGGCCGAGGAGGCAGAGTAGATTGGGGAGGAGCGGGAAGTTTGGATCAAGGAGAGGGTGGCTGCGATCGAGATGGAGAAGACCTGGTCTGGACAGGCTGAGGCTGTGGTGGAGGAAGAGGAGGGTTGGATTGTGACTTCCCTGGGGCATCCTTCCCCGGCTGGCCCTCAATTAGGTCGAATAAGCTTGTCTGAGGCTTCCTCTTAAAACCCATCTCTGCCTGAGAAGATATCCCTGCTAATAAGAGATCCGCCTCAGACAAGTCGGGGTCACCTAAGTCACCAAAAGGATCCTCGGACAAACTGGCTTGGCCAAACACATCGAATCCTTCTTTGGGCAGGCCCAAATCACTCTCGACCTTCGTTGCTTGGTGGGACGAAGAAGAGCCGGCCAACGGGATGCCCTCTAGAACAGGAGATCCTTCAGGAATCAGAAATTCGTGCTCTACGACAGTCATTTTCTGAAGCCAGTGATCGTTAGCTCTGATCACGTGCTTCGGGGCAGCGAATGACTTCTAGATAGGGTTGTACCCTAAGATCTTGTGAGCGGCTTTGACTTGGTTGTTCGCCTCGACTACAAAAATCGCGGCCTTGAGAATAGTCTCCAAATCTCCCCGGTTGGTTAGGTGGAAGTGTCACTGAAAGGCATGTGGATCTGCAAAAAAAAGACATGTTCATATTAGTAACCGAACTATGCAAATCATGATGGCAAAGAAGATTATCCCTCTTCTACTCTCGGTACCCCACTTGATTCCCCCTCCATTGTTGAACAAGGAAGGCCATCGTGCCACTCCCCAGACACAATGAGAAAGTCTTTGTTCAACCCATTGCTGGACTTGGGGAGGCACTGAATAAGTCGAACCCTGCGTCCCTCATCTTCATATAGTAGGATTTGCCCTTCAGGAGTTGGAAGTTGTAGCACCAGTTTACGTCGTGATGGGTCAACCTTAACCCCATTTTCTCGTTTAAGGCATCTACACAACCCAAGATCCTAAACACATTAGCAGCGCACTGGGTGGGAGCTCATTGGAAGTGCCTAAGGTAATCCCTCATTACTGGCCCCATGGGGATTCTCACACCCCCTTTTATAAAGGCGAGTAGGGGAATCACCACCTCACCCATGTTTCTCCTAAAGTGCCATTCCCCTTCCTCATAGTGCCTCAAACCTACATTGGGGGGTATCCTATAATCGGCGATGAATTTTTCCATCACCTCTTCGGTCTCAACCAACTTTTTTAATTTACCCATCTATAGAAACCACCAAAGAGACTCAGGGGATGACAAAAGAAGGGGAGGAACGAGAGAAAGATAAATTTAGAAGAGAGAAAACGCGAGTTAGAGAGAGAAGAAAACTTACAGAAATGAGGAAAAGCTCCTTGGACAGGCTTTTTATGCTGGAGAGAGACTTGTGTTTGGCTGGAAGTTTGACTGAACCAGGATGTGTGCGCAAGAACTCTTAAGTGCAAAGGTAAAGAGACAAATCAGTTCAAATAGGTATTTATACCTCCCATTAAAAGTAACTGTGCGGGTTTTCCCGCCCATAAAGGTAAGGAAATCTCCACCATTAGATCACCATCGCACCATTGAACGTGGGGAGCATAGAACTGCCAGCATTTAATGAAGACATGCTTCGTATACCAAGGCGCCAGGAACGTGTCTCGGGCAAACGAAGAGGCTTTGGCATTGATGGAGGACAAGACTTGATAAGCCATGACAGAGGCCCGATGTCACCAAAACCCTCATCTCCGTCCGAGGAGCCGGACAGCAGGATTTTGAGAGGCTATTTTGGGGCCAAGGAATCTGACAACCCCGGCCCACTTTATACTGGGCCCAAGACTCATGCTGAGGAGGGAGAAACGGCCGAGGATGGACAAAGAAAGCCCAAATGGCCTAGAAGCGTTACCGAGGACGATCCTGCTCTCGGCACCCCAAATCCCAAGGGGAGAGAACAGCGCACCGGCAAAGGCAGCCTCCCAGAGTGCTCCCAGGAGAGGGTAAGTACAGTAGGATACCTATAAGCGTATGGTGCAGAAGCAATCTAAGGAGAAACTGTCACCTCCGCATTGAATGCACCCAACTAATGTTCTGGCCTCATTAATGAGGAAATGACCCCTGAACAATGCGGTCTTGGTTGCCACAACTCACAAAGGGTTTGGGAAGGTGGCTGATGGGACGAGCACTCGAGTAATGGCCTGCATGATCAACAGGTGGAGGGTCAAGATCGACTGGAAAGGAGTATATAATAGGAGAGACCCTCCAAGAATGAGGGATCGCAGAAAGAGAGCAGAAAGAGAGAAAAGAAAGGAAGCTGTGGCAGTCTACATGATCTTGAAAACACTTGTAACCTAGTACTGAAAGAAGAAGAAGAAGAAGAATACTCAGTTCCTCGGACGAAACGCCCGAGGACAAAATCCCATACTTCAACCCATTTCCTTGTTACTCAGCCCACACCTAACTGTGTCTAGTGATTGTGGTTCGGACTAAGACCTAGTTCTTAAACCCATTCTCTAAAAATTCATTGTATTGGGTTAGTTGGGCTTGAGACATTTCGTCCAATAGGAGGAGCGCTCGAACCCAGTCCCTACAATAGTGTTTTAAACCGGGTTTATAATACATTATATAACCAGAGTACAACTATATTACATAATTGGGTTTATGTAATGTATTATAAACCTAGTTCAAAACACTATTATTATTATTTTCGTATTTGTTCTAATAAATATTATTGTTTACTAAAAAAAAATAAGGATATTTATCCCACATTGGTTATATATGTCTAGTGTCCGCTTTTTATAACCCCAATCTACAACTGCAGAAGTTAGGTCATTTTGTAGTTGTACTCCAAATTTAATTATTATCATATCATGTTATTCACAATGAAATTGCATATTTTATAAGCCCGTGTATAAATAATATCATATTCCATACTGTATAGTAAAAGTTATGTCTACACTCTTTATTTATACCAAGTAGACACCTCTCATTTCTTTTAATTATTTTCCGTTTTACTCGTTATGTTATGTCGAAGTATATTAAAACAATTAATACAATTTATCTAAGTGAAGCTCTATTTATATGTTTCAAAAGGTTAAAGAACATTGATTCAATTAAAATTCTACCAACAAGAGTTTCTAGAATTTCTTTTAGTAAAATAATTTATTATTTTAATAATCTACTATAATTTTTGTAATAATAAAAGTTAGATCTTACACGTTATGTTTGTGCTTGCTCAATGTTAGTTTTACATGTTGTATGACATAATTTGCCATGTGATATATAATTTTATTAAGAAACAATAACTAAATGAATGTTAATCACATAAATCTCAAAATTTTCATCTAAAATTCTATCTCGTAATAACACTTGCGGCAATTTGAAGTGAAGTTCTTCCAATATACTCAATTCTATTTATTTGTCAATCTTGTATACTATCTCTAAATTATCGATAAAAGATTTTCAAATACTTGCATAAATGGAGTTATCATTAAAAAGTTAATACCAATTTTAGAACGAAACTAAGGAAATAATATAAGAAGTGAGACAAAATTTAATAAAGAAAATAAAATTCAATTGTATTATGACTTACATTCTTTTCAAGTACATTCTGTATTCTTGTAAATGTTACTTTCTTATTTAAATCATCTTTTTCAATGTGGATTTCATTCGAATGGTTATATCTCTCATTTAGTATGTCCATTCAAATAAAACCATACAAACAAACAAAGCATTAAATTAATATCTAAGTATACCATCAACACGTAACACTCTTAAACTATCCCAAAAACAAAATCTATCTTACACGCTAACTTATACACCTTGAGTAATACCCTTAATTTAAAATTGTATAAACATCTAACACCTTAAGATGATTGGTGGCTATTTAGTTAATGGACAAGATTTAAGTACAGTACTTAGGTGCTGCTCCTTATATAGGTTTCCCTCTTAAGATTCTGCCATGTGGATTTTTTTTGTTATGGAATGAAAGTGTATTATTTAATTAAGTAGCCACATGGATGAATTTAAGAGGAAAACATAAAGAACAATACCTAAGTATATCTCTCATTTAGTATGTCCATTCAAATAAAACCATACAAACAAACAAAGCATTAAATTAATATCTAAGTATACCATCAACACGTAACACTCTTAAACTATCCCAAAAACAAAATCTATCTTACACGCTAACTTATACACCTCGAGTAATACCCTTAATTTAAAATTGTATAAACATCTAACACCTTAAGATGATTGGTGGCTATTTAGCTAATGGGCAAGATTTAAGTACAGTACTTAGGTGTTGTTCCTTAGGTTCCCCTCTTAAGATTCTGCCATATGGATTTTTTTGTTATGGAATGAAAGTGTATTATTTAATTAAGTAGCCACATGGATGAATTTAAGAGGAAAACATAAAGAACAGCACCTAAGGTACTGTACCTAAGTTTTGTCCTTAGCTAATATATAAAAATTTTGTATAAAATATTGTGCTTTAAGCCTTACATAATCACCACAAGGATATTCTCTAAATTCAATAACTAATAGCCATGCAAATTTTCTAAGCATTAAAAAAAAAAGTAGAGTTAAACATAAATAAACTTACACGATAATTAGATTGGTATTAGTAGATTTAACTTGAGAAGTTCTCATGAGTCACAATGACATTTAATTCCTGTTCACATTGATGCTTTGAGTTAGAATTCCCATCTCACCTTGAGAGAATCAATTCAATTCTTTTTAATTATGATTCTATTTCTCATGTTTCTTGTGGTAGCCCAAATGAGCCTATAGTGGCGTTTCACAAACGTCACAACGCCACTATAGGTCCAATTTTTTATAGTGTAGGTTGCACTCACCAACAAAATATAAGATTAATTTCGGATAACATTTTGGTGGCTTTTGAAACCTTACATAGTATGAAGAAGTATAAGGAGGGCTCATGTGGGTATATGGCACTAAAACTAGATATGAGTAAGGCTTATAACCGAGTGGAGTGGTATTATTTAGAGGGGATAATGAGGAAGATTGGTTTTAGGGAGAGGTGGATAAACCTTGTGATGAGTTGTGTGAAAACAGTTTCATATTCTGTTTTGGTGAATGGAAAACCATGTGGGATGATTTTCCTACAAGGGGGATTAGGTAAGGAGACCCACTTTCCCCTTTCTTATTCCTTCTTTGTACAGAAGGGCTGAATGGGTTGATTAAAAAGGCTGAATTACAAGGCGATATCCATAGCTACTCCCTTTGTAGGAGAGGCCCTAAACTAACACATCTGTTCTTCGCAGATGATAGTCTTATTTTTTGCAGGGCTACAATGGAAGAGTGTGAGAAGGTGATGGACTTACTAAACAAGTATAAGGAAGCCTTGGGACAAAAAGTAAATAGAAGCAAGGCCTCTTTGTTCTTTAGCAACTCTATACTGGAAGAAGTCAAGCACGAAATAAAGGTGAAATTGGGGGTGCCGGAAATCATGCACTATGAGAAATACCTTGGGCTGCCCTCTCTAGTTGGTAAAGGGAAAAAATAGAGTTTTAATTATATAAAGGAGAAGGTTTGGAGGAAACTTCAAGGGTGGGAAGCAAAATTACTCTCCCAAGTCGGAAGGGAAGTACTCTTAAAGGCAATTATTCAAGCTATCCCTACTTACACTATAGGATGCTATAAATTGCCAGTAAGTTTGTGTAATGAGATTGAGTCCCTTATTAAGAAGTCTTGGTGAGATTGAGTCCTTTATTCAATGACTCTCTTTTAGTAAAGCAAGCTTGGCGACTCCTGCATAATAAGACCTCACTCTTTTATAAGGTATTTAAAGCTCGCTTCTTCCCAAATTCTTCAATAGTGGAGGCTGCCGATTCAAGGTTGGGTTCCTATGCTTGGAAGAGTATCTTTAGGGGGAGAGACATTATTCAAAGGGGGGCAATTTGGAGGATTGGAAGTGGAGAAAAAATTAATATATGGCAGTAACGTTGGCTGCCAAGAAAACACCCTCCAAGGTAGCCAACTTGTCCATTAGAGAGTTTTGAAAATCATATGGTTGATTTGCTCATAGACCCAAACACAAGAAAATTGAATGAGGAGTTGATTGATGATTTATTTGTGGAAGAGGATGCTGAGTTAATCAAGAAGATTCCTCTTAGCTGAGTTGCAACTGAGGACACCTTGTATTGGCCATACTCCACATCGAGTCACTACATATGCAAGTCCGGTTATATGTTCCTCAAACAAGAATCAGAGATGGAAGCAAGCCAAAAAGTCCCACCAATTCGTGATAAACAGGTCTAGAAAGAGATATGGCAGCTGCAAGTTCCACCAAAAATTAAAAATTTCCTTTGGCGAGCATGTTGTAATGCTCTTCCTACAAAACAAGTGTTGATGAAGAGGAAAATTACAGCTATCCCAATCTGTGAGAGGTGTCTTTCTATTGTGGAGGAGTCCGAGCATGCTCTTTGGTCATGCTCGGAGTTGGAAGTGGTTTGGGGTGATCGTGAAGAATGGTGTTTCAGGTCTGAGGTTGAGTTTACAAATGTGAAAAAGCTATTGTCATGGCTGATTGTAGAAAGAAAGTCACTAGAGTTGTTTGCTTATACTGCTTGGATGGTGTGGAATCAAATAAATAAAGCTCGTGTGAACCAACAAGTTGTTCCGCTCCATCAAGTGGCTGAACAAGCGAAGCAAAAACTGGCACAATTTAGAGCTAATCTGCAGAATACTGAAGTGCAGGTTACAGACAGCAGTATTGAGGGCTCAAGATGGAGAAGTCCGCAAGCTGGTTTGGTGAAAATAAACTTTGATGGCGCTATTTTCAGTGAATCTAATTAGTTGGGAATTGGAGTGGTAATCCAAGATAATAATGGAGCTGTGTTGGCTTCTTGCTCAAAAAAAATCCATCAAGCTTATAAGCCTGAGGAGGTTGAGGTGTTGGCTGCTCTGAAGGCTGTGTCCTTTGCGCTTGAATTGGGTTTCTAAAGTGCTATTCTTGAAGGGGATTCTCTCTCGGTCTGATTAAAGCTTTGAAATCAGCGGAGTGTAACTTATCTCCAACAGGTTTGCTGATAGACGATATGAAAAGGGTTGCTAATAGTTATGTAAGATTGTTGTATTCTCATATTAAGAGAAACGGCAATAGGGTAGCTCATAGTCTAGCGAAAAATGCATATTGTTTCGATTTTACAATTGCATATTTCCTTTTATTTTAAAATCTTTTTTCAAGGAAGAAAAAAAAAAAAAAGCTTACAGTAGTCAACAATCAACATTAATTTACAGACCCGGTGTTAGCTTTTTGAATAGGTTTTTAATATTTTGATGATTATTTGCTGATTTTAAGGTATGATTGGATTGGTTTAGGCCTCCCTAATTGAAAACCGTGATTATTCTAGTAAAAACGAAAAAAGAGAGAGAGATAATTAGATAAATGTGATTACAGATACAAATGAATGGTTTTTTAAATAACCATACATTGTTCAAAAGAACCTGGATCTATATAATAAAAAAAAGGATTCATGGAGTTTTTGAGAATTACAAAATATTATAACTTCTTTTACGCTAATCAACCCCGCCTGTGTTCTTTATCGCACAAATTTCATTAGCTAGCGGCCTAGCGCCGACCATTGAGTTTGAGTAGTGATACCGACACGCCCGCAATAATGATTACAGAAAACGACGGTCGTTGAACAAACCGAAAGAAGTGAGAAGTCTGACCAAAACAAATAGACAGTTGAGCTGCCGACTTATCTGTGCTGCATGGTGTCAGGCGGCTCAACCTCAATCTTTACCGTTAGTTTGGATGAAGGGAAAGGGAAGGGATAGAAAATTCTTTGGGTATTATAAGGGTACTGAAAAAGGGTTCGGTTAGAGCACATATTAAACTTTCTATTTTTTGAAATATTTTTTTAAGAATTGAAAAAATTGTCATTACTTTTTTAATTCTCGAAAAAAAAATTTCAAAAATAAAAATTAATGTGTGTCCTAAAATCCATTGAAAAATTATGTTATCTCTTCTCATATTCATGATAAATCCTATTATGAATTTAATAAATGGACCCCATTTTAAAATGTGAGATGAGGAAGTATTTTTCTATGTGTTTCAAAAGTAACTAAAAATTACTTAGGAGGAGTATATAGTTTAAGAGTGTCAAAAATTTTAATCTCCAAAACTCATGGAAGGTGTAGAGAACTTTTTTTTTTTTTTTTTGACTCTATCAAAATTAAAATCATAAATAAGTTTTCCTAATAAATCAATTACTTACCTCCAATGTCCAATCCTAAATTTTAATATTGTCAAAATAGACAATGACTATCTGAAACATGATATTTATTTTGATACTCATGATTTTTATTATTTTCATAATTAATTTTTTTTAATAAGTTTTACAAATAGATGAAAATTCTCCCATTAAGGTATTAAATTATATAAAAAATGTTAGATTCTTTTTCTAATGCATGTATCCCTTACAAAATATTACTAACAATACATGTTATAGTTGTTTTTGCAAAAATGAGTTTTTTGAAATTAAAATTGATAAATCATGTTTAAGATTGACTATGTCACAAGTGAGATTAAGTGGATTAGTCATATTACCAATTGAACACAAAAACATAATTAGTAGTTGTAAGGACGCGATTCGTGGCGGACCGTAACAGTGTCGGGTTCGCGCGTGAAAAGGCCCCTAACAATATCATTTGTAGAGCGTGGGTTTGGAAGGCTAGGCCTTGGTTGACAGGCGGTGGGCTTTTCGTGGTGTACATACAAGTTTCGGTTTTCCTTCACCCCTGGAGTCTTTCTCCTGGAGGTGGGTTGGGAGGCTCTGGTTTCTGGCCATTTTTCCCAACCCCCTCCTTAGGTTACTTCTTTTTCCTTTTATATTCGCCTGTGTTCATTGTCCTTCGTCCACGTATAGGGTCAATCTTTCCAAAATTGATACTTGTCCCATCAGCCCATATTCAAAGTCGTTGGGAGTGGTTGTAAAAGCTAAAGACTGCGGCTCTATCAGGTTCAGAGCATTAAATGATAATAACAGCAGCTTTCCCCGGATATTTTAGATCTTTTTTCCGAGTTTCAGTTTTATACCGTTTTTACCCTTCTTTACGAGGGGGAACTTTGGGTCCGCCGAGGACTGAACTACCCTCGGCGGTACCCAAAGTCTATTTTGTTGAACTTGGGCCATAATCCTCCTCGGCTTGGCCCATAAGTCATTTACGCCCTACATTAGCCCCTCAAAACCCGGCTGTCCAACCTCTGGGCTGGACAGGGGGGTTTTGGTGACGCCAAACCTCTTCCTGTGGCCCAATCCACTCGGCCTATTTAAACACGCTGGCGGTTCCTCATATGCCCAAGAGATTCACCGGTCTACGAGATAGTTTTTAATTTCGCGCTTGAAGCGTTCTCATTGTTTGGGGCATCCAAAACGAGCTTTGAATAATTACTATTTACGAGACTACTTTTAATTCGACGGTTTATTTTGATGGGGTGGGGAAGTGGAACCGGCGTGTTTGGGTTTGCTGATTCCTTTGGAGATCTGAACCCATTAAATGCCCCCCGCTCCGCCCTCTGTATAAATAGGACAGGAGGAGGTTATTGTTTTTACCAAAAATCCCTTTTCATCCCCCTGTGACTCTGGAATACTTAGTCTCCCTTAGGATTCGGTTTACTCGCTGGTTTATACACCTAATCGTAAAATACTTTACCATAACAACAAGGGATGCAAAAGCCCCACCCCTCCCAAAAACGCCACGTTCCGATAAAGCTTATCATGGCTCGATCGGGACAAGGATGGCGAAGACTCAAAATCAACCTCATCCTTCTTTCAGTCAAAATCCGAAGCAGGGACTCGTCACGTCAAACTTTCGACGTGACTGAGTCGAGAACACCCAAGATCGTTACCATCCGGCTCCTCACGAGCGTACCTAATATGGCACCGGCGTGTTAGGAGTCAGGGCTGAGACAGGGGCTAAGTGCTTCTGTTTCTCCCTCTTTTGCTCCTTGGTGCCCTCCTCCGCCTTCCTCTTATAGTCTTCCCAGCACCAGTTCCGCCCTGATGCTGTTTCTTTTCTATCTTTTGTTCCTCCCTTTGTCTCTTCATTTCTCTCTCCTCTTCTCCTCCTTCTTTACTCATGTCCTCCATCTTCTTTATTCATTTTCTTTTTTAAAGTGAGTCCCTCTCTCAGTATGAGCATCAATGAGGCAGGGATTGGAGAAACTTTGAAGACGAGTTTAAAAGACGCTTGACAGTTTACTTTTCTGTACTACAGATGTAATGGTTGCTTAGGCAGTTCACATTTTGTATAGGCTCGTTTGAGCCCCTTTTTGTATGTTGTAACAATTTTTCATATTAATAAAGGTTGTTGTCTACCTTATTTCGCATATTTCGTTCCTATTTTTTTTTTTAGATCTACAAATGCTGCTTGACACGATTATATAGCATCTAAATCAATGACGACTAAGACCAAAAGACTTGATAATAAAAAGACGTCGCCATAACTTTAATAGAAATGCCTGGCCTAATAAGGCCGACCAACGAAGAGTAATACTTACCCCATGCTAGCCGAGGTGAAAAACGAAGGCTTGATGCCGTGTGAGAAATAACCGTCCGAGGACATATCCCCCGCCAAATGAATAGCCCTCTTATACGATTAAATGCTGAGGCGTCCCACCATCTTCCTTACCCCTTTATTGGCCTTAACCTTTTATGGTGTTTAAGCCGTAGACGAAGTGACTTAACGTTTTTATCAAGTAGCCCATCTTACGAAATTCAAATCTTTACTTACCCAAGTAGTTGGTTTCCCCATAGGCTTGAGTCCGAGGACCACGCAAGACCTAGGCTCTGTCTAAAACCTGTAATTTTTATAATTCTTTGTACTTGGTTTCCCCACAGGCTTGAGTCCGAGGACCATGCAAGGCCTTGGTTCTGTCCAAAAACTTGTAATTTTTATAATTCTTTGTACTTGGTTTCCCCACAGGCTTGAGTCCGAGGACCATGCAAGGCCTTGGTTCTGTCCCAAAAACTTGTAATTTTTATAATTCTTTGTACTTGGTTTCCCCACAGGCTTGAGTCCGAGGACCATGCAAGGCCTTGGTTCTGTCCCTGGGCCCATATGCTGGATGGGCCTGGGCCGCTGATTTACTGGGCCCACAAATTAAGAGGTGTTACCATAACCTTTGACCACGCGGTACCTTTTGGCGTCCCAATGTTCGAGGTGCACCTTCTCGAAACTCTTTTAATCTCAGGGTTGCAGACGACGTTGGAAATCGAGCCAGAGACGTTTTGTCTGTAGCGTTCCTTGGGACGCTGCGCGAATTAAATGCCACCGGTTTACTTCTGGGTATAAATGGGATAGGGGATCACCTCACTTGCACATGAACTCTCCCTTTCCCTTCAGAACTATATTTCTTCGATATCCGCGATCCCTCTCCCTAGTGCCACTGCCCCAAAGCAAGATGTCTGAGGCTTGGATAGGGATGAAAGGTCTCCGCGCGCTCCAGAGGCACCGAATCCTCAAGGTGATATGGTATGGACAAGGATGGCACAGATTCAAGCCAGTCCTCCGTCTTGATGGAGGGAAGATGGTATTCCTCCCTCTTTTAGTCAAAATCCGAAGCAGGTTCTGGTCATGCCCGATTTTTGGTATGTCAGAAAAAGGGATTTCCACCATCAGCACTGTCTACTTTGTGGCAGGCAGATTTTTGCGGGGGCTTCCCGACTTCCGGCTCCCTGCACCTTTTCTGTAGATGGTGTTAGCCTGAGGTCAGGTTCTTTTGCTGCCTGAGTTACGGGCGTGCAAAAGCATGGAGGAATGGTTTCCTTAGACAATAACTCGGCGCAGTAGCCAACCTCTCCTCTGAGCTGTCCCCACGGCCTTCTCTCCACTCGCTTGTATTTTCCTTTACTTATGCAGTCAGCTTTAGTGTAAGCTTGTTTCAGCTTTTCATTGTACACTGTACTGTTCCTTTGTCTTAATAAAATATGTGTCTACTTCTCCATACACATCTTTCTTCTCCATAACAACTACTTTATGCATGAACATTAAATGCAAGCCTACCCTTAAGGATATTCCAGGCAGAAAAAATGCTTTAACACAGGTTCCTACTAATTTAAACTCACAAATATTATCAAGTACAGCAATGGTAACTTCCAATAAGTTAAATTCTTGGAACTAACCGGGATAAGCGCTGAGTACTACGTGATGCATGCTAGACCAATGTCCGAGAACGATAACCTCTAAATAATTCGTCTAAAAGGGTAACTAGGTAGCGAGGGACTTTGGTTGTGCTTTTGGGGTAATATGTTGCACCGTATCGCACCAACCCCTTTGATACTGGGGGTCCGAGAGTAGGCCGAGGAATCCGCGCAATCAAGGTATTAACCCGTCTGCTAACGCGGAGTTCTCTTCGGAGGGATTTCGAGGTTTACAGGCCATAGTTTTTTCTTTAAATAGTTGATTCCTCATCCAAGTAGTTGGTTTCCCCTGAGGCTTGGGTCCGAGGACCATGCAATGCCTTGGTTCTGTCCAAAACCTAGTTTTCATTACATCCAGGTAGTTGGTTTCCCCTGAGGCTTGGGTCCGAGGACCATGCAATGCCTTGGTTCTGTCCAAAACCTAGTTTTCACATCCAGGTAGTTGGTTTCCCCTGAGGCTTGGGTCCGAGGACCATGCAATGCCTTGGTTCTGTCCAAAACCTAGTTTTCATTACACCAGGTAGTTGGTTTCCCCTGAGGCTTGGGTCGAGGACCATACAATGCCTTGGTTCTGTCCAAAACCTAGTTTTCCACATCCAGGTAGTTGGTTTCCCCTGAGGCTTGGGTCCGAGGACCATGCAATGCCTTGGTTCTGTCCAAAACCTAGTTTTCATTACATCCAGGTAGTTGGTTTCCCCTGAGGCTTGGGTCCGAGGACCATGCAATGCCTTGGTTCTGTCCAAAACCTAGTTTTCATTACATCCAGGTAGTTGGTTTCCCCTGAGGCTTGGGTCTGAGGACCATGCAATGCCTTGGTTCTGTCCAAAACCTAGTTTTCATTACATCCAGGTAGTTGGTTTCCCCTGAGGCTTGAGTCCGAGGACTATGCAATGCCTTGGTTCTGTCCAAAACCTAGTTTTCCACATCCAGGTAGTTGGTTTCCCCTGAGGCTTGGTCCGAGGACCATGCAATGCCTTGGTTCTGTCCAAAACCTAGTTTTCCACATCCAGGTAGTTGGTTTCCCCTGAGGCTTGGGTCGAGGACCATGCAATGCCTTGGTTCTGTCCAAAACCTAGTTTTCCACATCCAGGTAGTTGGTTTCCCCTGAGCTTGGGTCCGAGGACCATGCAATGCCTTGGTTCTGTCCAAAACCTAGTTTTCCACATCCAGGTAGTTGGTTTCCCCTGAGGCTTGGGTCTGAGGACCATACAATGCCTTGGTTCTGTCCAAAACCTAGTTTTCCACATCCAGGTAGTTGGTTTCCCCTGAGGCTTGGGTCTGAGGACCATGCAATGCCTTGGTTCTGTCCAAAACCTAGTTTTCATTACATCCAGGTAGTTGGTTTCCCCTGAGGCTTGGGTCTGAGGACCATGCAATGCCTTGGTTCTGTCCAAAACCTAGTTTTCCACATCCAGGTAGTTGGTTTCCCCTGAGGCTTGGGTCTGAGGACCATACAATGCCTTGGTTCTGTCCAAAACCTAGTTTTCTCTTTGTGCGGGATCTTGGCCTTAGGGGAGTTAGCTCCTCAGCCAAGCCCCTAGAGTTTATCCATACAGTTAACGTTACAAAGTGCCTAGTTTGCTCTTTATGGGGGACCTTGGCCTTAAGGGAGTTAGCTTCTCAACCAAGCCCCTAATCAAGAAACGTAGTTCCTAACGGAACTTTATACTAGAATTTTATAACTAACGGTTAGATATAACGAAGAAACTCTACCGGCCCACTTCCTATACCAACACACAAGCCCTTCCCATAGACGGCGCCAATTGTAAGGACGCGATTCGTGGCGGACCGTAACAGTGTCGGGTTCGCGCGTGAAAAGGCCCCTAACAATATCATTTGTAGAGCGTGGGTTTGGAAGGCTAGGCCTTGGTTGACAGGCGGTGGGCTTTTCGTGGTGTACATACAAGTTTCGGTTTTCCTTCACCCCTGGAGTCTTTCTCCTGGAGGTGGGTTGGGAGGCTCTGGTTTCTGGCCATTTTTCCCAAACCCCTCCTTAGGTTACTTCTTTTTCCTTTTATATTCGCCTGTGTTCATTGTCCTTCGTCCACGTATAGGGTCAATCTTTCCAAAATTGATACTTGTCCCATCAGCCCATATTCAAAGTCGTTGGGGGTGGTTGTAAAAGCTAAAGACTGCGGCTCTATCAGGTTCAGAGCATTAAATGATAATAACAGCAGCTTTCCCCGGATATTTTAGATCTTTTTTCCGAGTTTCAGTTTTATACCGTTTTTACCCTTCTTTACGAGGGGGAACTTTGGGTCCGCCGAGGACTGAACTACCCTCGGCGGTACCCAAAGTCTATTTTGTTGAACTTGAGCCATAATCCTCCTCGGCTTGGCCCATAAGTCATTTACGCCCTACAGTAGTAATTTTGTATCTTAAAAAGTAAGAAAAATATTTTTTAAATGAAAATTGTCAAAAATATAAATATTATTCAAATAATATTAAAAAATAAGAGGAGACTCCAGTTTAAATTGTTGCATTAGGCCCAAAATGTGTTTAGCCAACCTTGCATGGTGTTTTTGTCATTATACAATATATTTACATTTTTTTTTTTTTTTGGTAATTACACTTTTCTCCCTTGAGGTTTGGAGTGAAGTGTCATTTCCTCAAACCTGAATGGAAAAAATATTTTCCCTCTTAACATTGGTTTGACCAAAATATGAAAGAGAGTAAATATGGTGCATTAGGAATAAAAAGACATCTAACCATAAAATGTGTCATTTTGGGTGTTTTTTTTTTAAAAAAAAATAGTTACAATATGTTGCTAATCCCGCAGTTCAAACATTTTTCCTCCTAAATCTCCAAGCATTTTGTGCATGAAGAGATGTCAATTTTGGTAATTGACACGGTTATTGCAGCAACTTTCAAACCTAAATGATTCAAAATAAATATCTTAGGACCATTGCCAAGAATTAATGTTACTATTACTTTTTTTTTATATACATAATGTTACTATTACTAATGTTGATAAACAAGGTGATCAAACATAAGACTCTTCCTAGAAAAAAGAAAAAGAAAATTTTGTTCCCTAATTCTAAAATCAATTATTTTTATTAAATGGTATTTCAAAATATTTTAAAACTATCTCATTTTCTTATATTTGCTAGCAATCTTGAAATGAGTTGGAAAACTATCTTTTGACTTCCTTATTTAGCTTGATGTGAAATATAATTATTTTTATAAAATTTTAGTGCAAAACAACTCTATCTCGTATCAAGTTAAATAAGAGAAATTAAGAGATAAAATTCCCTTGATCTATTTCTTTTTTATACCACCAAATACATGAAGGTGCAAAAAATTATATTCGCATAAATGTTTGTTCGGTTGAAAGTGTTTTAGAGATGATGGAAAATAGGAGAGGGAACATATAAGAGAAAATGCCTTTTTTTTGTTTGTTTGTTTGGTAATGAGAGAAAATAGAGTGGAAGGAAAAATAAGGGGTGGAGAGTTTTCTCTCTTTAGGAAGGTAAAATGTCAAAATTGCACCAATTTTTTCATAATTTTATTTTTAATAACGAGGACATAATCATAATTTACTCTCAATTCTCCCGCTTTTTCATCCTCTACAAAACACACAGTGAAAAACATATATATATATATATATTTATTTATATATATTTCTATTCTCTCAGCATTTTTTATTCTCTTTCATCTCATCCAAACGTTTGATGAAAGCAATTGAACCGTTGAATCAAGAAGTGCTAAAGTTACGTGCACTGTTATGTAATTTGTCATTAATATTTTGACTTTTGAGTAAGCACAAGGAGAAGGGTTCTTTACGTTATTGAATCATTTAGAAAACTTTTTTTTTTAAATTTTTTTATTATATCACTGCACACTTTTGACACGATGGTTATTTTACAAGTATAGGTATTTGTAGAATGTGGAGAGCAAAGATCCGGATTCAAATCTCCGATTAGAAAAGTTTCACACATATACACACTTAAATTATGTTAGAATAAAATTTCTACCTTGTATTTAAAAAAATAAAATTTTTGTTTTTTTAATAAATTTTTTGATTGAGAAACTAAACATTATTTCTCCATAAGGATAGGATATTTCCACGATCCACCAATCTTACTAGTTATGTTATTTCCATGTTTTAAAAATATAAAAATCGTGGATGGAGATTGATATCACGAAAAGTTTGTCAACATCATCTTTATTGTCTACGATGCTTCCGTTTCATGGTAAGCATGACTAACTTAAAACGACAAAGCATCATTATTCATAAGCTTTATTTGGTTCTAGCTAATGAAAAATTAATTAATTTGACGTGTTTTAGAATCCCTCCCAATCGCATTGTCAACCTTCTGACCTCACAAAATTTATATGCTTCTTACGGAATGTGGTGGATCATGATCTCTTTCAGACCAGGGTATATCTAAAAACTCCAAATGCATGCTATATTTTGATTAAAAATCTTAAAACTAGGACAAAATTATTATTACACAAGGCCAAAAGTAAAAAGGTCATTTTACACTATTATAGAATTATGGAGGGTTTTTTTTTTTTTTTTTTTTAAGAGAAGACTTATGGAGTTGATATAGCATAAAATTCACAATATGTTGGACCTTCATGAGTGAAATTGTCCTTTATTCAAGCTAGACCAAAGCTTAATTCTCATTTTTTTTAGCAAACTTTAAAAAATAAAAATAAAAAACTTTTGATGAGGTTTTTGAGGAGTAATCTTGAAATGGAGTTGAAATGGACTTGATCTTGATTGGTCCCTCAAAATGAATATTTAATCAATTCAGTTTCATTGGTCCAACCTAAGAGGGAGTGGTAAATCAGTTTCAATAATCAACTCATGATGTTTTGTGCTTTCTTTGAATATGTGATGGACATAGAAATGTGTTTTTCTCTTCTTTTCTTTTTTCTTTAGTATTTTGAATGATTGTTGGGTGCCGTAAATTGTTATTGGCTATTAAGTCCTAAGAGATCGATTATCGGATTTAACAAGGTAGGTGTCTAACGCCTTCTTATCCCACCACTTAGCTTTTGATCTTAGATCAAAGGATATATACTCACTTATTCAAGTAATTTTCATTTTTTAGATTGCAAGACGATGTATTTTGATTCCTTATACTTTATAACTGGAGAGACGTGGCATTGCAATCTTCATATTACATATTGAAATAAAGTATTCTAATTTTTTAGCGAAACAAATTTTTAAAAAGAGTTTCCTTGATTTTTGTCAAAAATAAATCAAGTTGGGATTCCATGTAATTTCCACACTCCGCTCCATGGACTAAGCCTCAGAAAATCTTCCATTAAAAAATCACGTAACATTATTCGGATCAGGTCGAGTCGTCAACCGGATCAAACACAACTAGGCTCCACAAAACCCAACAGAAAGAAAGATTTTTGAGGGTGTAAAGGGAAAAACATATTGCCTAGTGTGATGCGGTGATGGATGGATGGAACCCAACTTGACCAGACTAGTTTGTCACATCTAATTTTGGTCATTTGGGAGATTTTAATAATATTTTTGTTATTTTGGAGGTTATAAGGGTTATTTTTCTTGAGAGAAATGATTTTTTTGGGGGGGGGGGGGGGAATATTTTGCACTTATTTAAAGGTGTAAGCATTTATAGTCCCCAAAGATGTGTTTTTTAATCAATGAAAATGATTTCAGGTTGATCAAGTTTTTTCCTGTTGTGCCAAATGTTTAAAAATGAGGACAAAATGTTTTTATGTCGAATCAAATGGAACCTTCATAATAGAAGCACAACCAAAAGGCTGAGAATCACCATGAAATTCCCTTGTTTGGTGACTGAACTCTCTTATTGCTTGGTATATGAGCTGAAGGAAAGTTTTTGTACCTATCAAGTCAAAATTTATTACCTGACTGATCGCCACTTCTTTTGGGTTAAATGCAATAGGAGAAAGTCTCTATTGTACACAATATCAAGGCAAGAACCCTAAGAGCTAGTCTCTTTAACTGACCTGAAGGGATGGTGCATTATCAGAATCCTCAATTTATGGGGAAATTGTCACTAAATCGGCCCAAGAAAAACCTATAAATACCCTCCCAGTTTGGAAAGATGAGGCATGTTCATAAAAAATTTTTCCATATTTTCGTTCTCCAAAAATCTTAGCAATAACTTAATTTTCAAAGTACCTCTGACCAAGCTCTTTGGTTGATTATAAGCCTAGGAATTTATTACAAACCTATAACTCACCCTTGAAAACTGGCTTGCAAGGGGAGGATGTCCAAGAGTTTATAAACACATGGCTAAACTTATACTTAATCCATGTGGGATACTAGGACCATAACATACCATCACGCTCTGCAGCTGACGCCCATGATGGCTCACTTTAGCGACATTGACCCGATGGTAGCCTTTTCTCTTTTAGTGGCTCCACTCACCTATAAGTTTTTTTAATCTAGCCTCTAGGTTGCCCCCTTAGGGATCCAACCACAAAGCCGCAACTCATTTGATTCCATACTCAATGAGCTACGCCTGATTACTCAAAGTGGTGGTTGGCTCTGATACCAAATGTTATAAACCCAAGGATAGAACTCACCCTTGAAAACCAACTTGCAAGGGAAGGGTGCCCAAGAGCTTATAAACACACGATTAAACTTATACTTAATCCATGTGAGACACTAGAATCATAACATATCACCACACTTCGTAGTCGACGTCCACGACGACTCACTCTAGTGACATTAACCCAATGGTAGCCCTTTCTTTTTTAATGGCTCCACTCACTTATCAGTTATTTTAATCTAGTATCTAGGTCGCCCCTTTCAGGATTTGACCACAAAGCCGCAACTCATTTGATCTCATACTCAATGAGCTAAGCTCGATTACTCTGAGTGGTAGTTGGCTTTAATACCAAATGTTATAAACTCAGGGGTAGAACTCATCCTTGAAAACCAACTTATAAGAGGAGGGTGCCCAAAAACTTATAAATATATGGTTAACCTTATACTTAATCCATATCCATGTGGGACACTAGGATCATAACAAAATTATAGGTTGCTTGATTTGTGTAGGTTTGATTTAGGTGGACTTTAATGCTTGACAACTTGCTTAATTGGTATCCTTTGTATAATTCCCCTTTTTGCAAGAGAATTTTACCCCTTACAAATGAAAGTGATGTTGTATCAATAATAACTTACCACATTAATACATTATAAAAATATATCATTGAAAAATAATGTTTTGTGAAAGAGAAAAAGGTTGTGATTTTAGGTTGTAAACAGATTAAGTGAAGATATAAAACCTCCCCCTCCCCCTATGGTTTCTCCATAAAACACAAGCCCATCTAAAATTTAAAGTGTAACACTTGAGGACCCATTGTGATATTAATTTATGTGTAAACTGTTAAATATTTTTGAAAACCAACACTGAGTTACTTGGGTGTAAACCGTTAAATACACATTGATGGGACCAACGAACTCTCTTGCCCAGACGACCTCATCAAATACCTCTGTTTACCTAGCCACGGCATGGACAAGGAAAAGCAAACCATTAATGAGAAGCTTCAATGCCTTGGACAGTTACCGATTAGCTGTCAAACTGTTGGTAACTCATCAAAACCCACATTAATAAGTAATGAGGAGTTACGAAATGAGCTCTAAAGCCACAATTAAGATCCCAACGACTAGAAACTATGAAGCAATATATACACACTCAAATTTTATTAGCACACGTAACTCTGATATTCCAAGTTTTCTTGCTTCCTAAAGAGTTGCTATATACTGACTTTATCATCGAAGACTCTGTGACAGGCACTACATCGGTGACCACCTGAGGAAGGCTCTTCACCACACCCATAGGTACAGCACGAGGTCTTTGCTTCATTTGGACGAACTTGTATTGCTGAGGATTTTCACACCATCAGTTTGGCACCGTTTGTGGGGAACGAAATTTTCGTACTTAGGTCCGAAAGCATAGTTCCACTCAATTCCCAGGTTCAGATGGAGTCTAACCAAGATTCTGCAGCACTGGCCCTACAAATCCAGACATTTATAACTAGTGTTGAAGAGCTTACCAGACAGAACCAGGAGATGAGGCTGTGACTTTAGCAAGAGGAAAACCAGTCTAGGACCAACCAAGAGGACGATGGAGATAGTCAGAGAAGGAATGACTGTCAAAGACCAGCCAATCCAAAAGGACCAAGTTCGGATCTTCTCCGGAAAATGAGAAAGGAAATGGACGAGCTAAGAAATGCCATTAAGGGAAAAATGGATCGAAGCCTGGATAGAAGGGTCAGGACGATGGATTCACCCTTCACGTCGGTAGTCCTGGAATGCCTAGTGCCGTTGAAATTTTGCCTACCACAACTTGAATCGTTCGATAGACTGAAAGACCCTCTAGATCACCTTAACACTTTCAAGATGACCCTGGGCCTTCAATAACCTCCTGATGAAATACTGTGCTACTCTTTCCCCACCACTTTCAAAGGAGCTACGAGGGAGTGGTTCACGAAGTTACCAACATCGTCCATCGATAGCTTTGAGTAGTTGGGCAATTCCTTCTTACGCCACTTTGTCAAGGGACAACGCTCGAGAAGGCCAGTAGACCACTTACTTACCCTTTAGACAAGGAGAAAAGGAGACCCTGAGGTCGTAAGTGAAACGTTTCACTCGAGAAACTTTAGAGGTCGACGAAGCTGATGACAAGGTGCAATTAACAACCTTTAAAGTTGGATTGAAGTCTAGGGAGTTCGTGATCTCACTCATGAAGAATCCCCCAAAGACGATGGCAGAGATGCTTTTGAAGGTGTAGAAATACATGAACACCGAAGACGCCCTAGTAGCGATAAAAGATGTAGAGAAGTCCAATGAGAAGGGAAGGAAGGAAGATGATTAGAGAGGACGAAAAAGGGAGCGTACAGATTGTCAAAATAGCGACGAGAGTAAGAGGAAAGACGATAAAGCTCCTCGAACGGTAAAATTCACTCCTTTAATTATGCCTGTTGACAAAATTCTGGCACAAATTAAAGATAAGCACTACTTCAAATGGCCAAGGCCATTACATTCATCACCCAATGTACGTGATAAGAAAAGATATTATTGTTTCCAAAAGGATCACTGCCACTACACGGAAGATTGTAGGGACCTGAAGGAGCAGATAAAGGAACTCATACGAAAATGGAAGTTGCAGAGGTTTGTAAAGAAGGGAGAGCCCAGCAGGTCCAAGGATGATGACAAGGACAAGCGCGAAGTCTCACCAAGGGATGAAGACCACGTATCCCAACGTCCATCAAGTATGATCGAGGAGATAAAGACGATCACAGGTGGGTCGTTCAGATCCTTCAAGAAATCATATCAGAGGCAGGTGAACAACATCCATAGGACACCACCCTTGAAGCAAAGACAGACGGACAGGGACATGTTTTTCTCAAAAGAAGACGTCAGAGGAGTGAAGCAGCCACATGACGACCCCTTGGTCATAATGCTTATGATAGAAGGGTTCAACACCAGGAGAATCCTCGTGGATAATGGTAGCTCTGCAGACATCATCTACCTCTTTGCTTTTCAACAGCAAAAGTTGGATCCAGGAAGGCTGCGCCCTTTTGAGTCCTCTTTCGTCAGCTTCAATGGAGATAGGGTGTATTCCAAAGGCATAATGATGTTGACAGTCATGGTGGGGTCTTATCCGCGACAATTGACTTGTCAGTTAGACTTCCTAGTAGTAGATTACCCCTTCTCATACAATGTGATCATCGGGAGACCCACACTTAATCTTTGGAAGGAAGCCACATCCACTTATTGCCTAAAGGTAAAGTTTCCAATGGAAAATGGTGTAGGTGAAGTAAAAGGAGATCAAGTATTGGCTAAGGAGTGCTACCAAGCAGTGTTGGTTGCAAAAAAAAAAAACCACACATGGATGATTAAGGAAAAAGAAGAGGAGAAGGAGGAAGCCCTGAAAACTATAGAGCTGGTAAACGGAGAGCCAACGAAGACTACAAGAATAGGGATGACCATGAGTACAAACATGAAGAAGAAACTAGTCTAACTTCTTAAGGAAAACCTGGGCATCTTCGCCTAGAGCCACAAGGACATGCCAGGCATATCCATAGAGATCATCCAACACAAGTTAAATGTTGACCTCGAGAAAAAGCTCGTCCAGTAGAGACGACGAGTGTTTGCTCCAGAACGAAACCAGGCGATCATGGACGAAGTAAATAAACTATTAACAGCGGGCTTCATCCACGAGGTCTACTACCCGGACTAGCAGGCAAATGTCGTCTTTGTGAAGAAGACAAATGGGAAATGGAGGATGTGCATGGACTTCACAGACCTGAACAAGGCCTACCCAAAGGATAGCTTACCCTTGCCAAGGATAGATCAGTTGATGGATTCCACAGCAGGACATAAGCTTTTGACCTCTATGGAAGTATTCTTGGGGTACAACTAGATAAAAAAGGCAGAGGAGGACTAGGAGAAAACTGCATTTATCATAAGCCAAGGGCCCTACTACTACAAGGTGATGCCCTTTAGGCTAAAAAATGCAAGAGCAACCTACCAGAGGTTAGTTAACAAAATGTTCAATAAACAGATCGGGAGAAACATGGAAGTGTACGTGGACGACATGCTAGTCAAGAGCAAAGAAGAGTATGCCCACCTAGACGATCTCCAAGAGACTCACAACTCTCAGACAATATTAGATGAAGTTAAACCCCAACAAGTGTGCCTTTGGGGTGGCTTTAGGGAAGTTCTTAGGGTTCATGATGTCCCAGAGAGAAATAGAAGCAAACCCAAAGAAAGTTCGAGCCATAGTGGAGATGACGTTGCCCAAGACCGTGAAAGAAGTCCAGAAACTCACAGGGAGGATAGCAGCGCTCAACAGGTTTGTCTCAAAAGCAACAAACAAATGTCTGCCCTTCTTTAAGACGCTGAAGCGGGCCTTCACTTGGATGAACGAGTGTGAGAAGGCTTTCCAGGAACTTAAGTGCTACTTGAGCAATCCACCCCTCCTAAGCCCATCCAAAGAGGGAGAAAACTTGTACTTATACTTAGCAGTGTCTGCTACAGCTGTGAGTGCAATTTTGATTCGAGAAGAGGACAAAAGACAACTCCCGGTTTACTACGTCAGTCAAGCCTTCCAAGGGGTAGAAGCTAAATACCCACAAATTGAGAATATTGCATTTGCTTTGATTGTAGCTTCACGCAAGCTGTACCCCTACTTCCAGACAAACCTTATCTTGGTTATGACGGACCAACCCATAAAGAAGTCAATGAACAAGCCCGAGGCTACAGGAAGGATGATCTAGTAGGCTATCGAGCTTAGCCAATTTGACATTGAGTATCACCCCAGGATAGCTATTAAGGCACAAGCATTGACAGACTTCATCGCCGAATTACAATCCCAAACGAGGAAGGAGCAACAGACGAAGCAGAAAGATGGACAATCCAGACTGATGGTTCGTCAACCCGAAAAAGGGGCGGAGTAGGGGTCATTATCATCACCCTAGAAGGAGAGACACTTAGATAAGGTGTTTAGCTAACATTCCCGGCCACCAATAATGAAGCTGAATACGAAGGAGTATTGATAGGACTAAGGGTTAGGAAGGCGCTACCTCCTCTTGAGCTTCGGCCGCTTCTTAACTATGCATAAGACAATAAACAAGAGAGTTAGAGGTGACAAAATATGTGCAAAAGAATGAAGGATGAAGGACTGGTAGAGAAATGACACACCTAGACTCAGGACTCCCCACAGACGACGCAAAACTGATGATGCAAAAATTGTTAGCAATACAAGTTTGTCCAGATGAAGCAGGGACCTCGTGCTATACCTGCGGGTGTGGTGAAGAGCCCACCTCCTCGAGATCCAAGTTCTCTAGATCCACTTTGGTGGGGTGCTTGATGAAGAACCGTCTCAAGAGCTCAAAGTCTTTATAATACTAGCTGAAAAGCATAATGTTGTACTCTTCCATCTGTTGGAAGGTCTCGACAGACTTAGTAGCCACCGTCTTAATCTTCTCTTTTGCGGCTAGAAGCTGCTTGTCCTTCTCTAGAGTTAGCTGCCTCTCTGCCCTTAAATCGTCAGATAGGACCTTAGCTTTCTCCTGTAGGTATTGGCCTCATTCATGGCGGCAATAAGATCCTTCCCAAGTTTTGAGTTTTCTACCTCCAAAGCCACCACCTGGGACCCCGCTGACGTGGCCTTCACCTCGTTGCTTAGGTACTCCGAGGTGATATGGATGGTCTCCCCTAATACCTAAAAATGAGATCCAACTTTCTTAACCAAAAAAAAAAAAGAATCTTTGCGCAAGTACACTACCTGGACGAGTTTGTGGATATGGCGATCCACAATCTTGTTGGAGGGCACGCCAAAGAAGACCATATGCTCCTTAACCGTAAAGGCACCTTGTGCTCTCGTCAGTGCAAGGTCAGAGTCATCATAAACGCTGGACGAATGGGAGGTGGCCTTCACTTTCGCTTTATCGGTCACACGCTGCCTCTTTGGGAATGGGGTAATTTCTTCCACTGAGGTAGCCGGGGAAGCTGTCCTCGTCAGTTTAGTGATAGGGATAGAGGGAGTGACGGAGACCCCTTTCTCCACAACGTGCACCACCCTCTTCTCGAGTTTAGAAAGGGACTCATTCTTCTTGGCCCCCATCTTTGCGTACATCCCTTGGTTAAATTTTGTCGTCATCTCTGCAAAAGAAAAACACTTGTTAGAAAAAAAAAAAAAAAAAAAAGGAAAAGTGGCAACGACGAACTTGGTAAACACTTACTCTTCTTCTCCTTGATTTCAATAGTGCGCAGGACAAAAGCAAAAGGTTCTAGACTAAGATAGTGAAAAGCTAGGGTTCGCGGGTCGACCAAATCGTTAAAATCGTCAATCATCCTTATGTACTCAATAGCTGCATGGACGCATTGCCTGTACCTGCTCTTGAGCTTCGGCCATTTCTTAACTGCGCACAAGACAACAAACAGGAGAGTTAGCGGTGACAAAATATGTGCAAAAGAATGAAGGACGAAGGACTAGTAGAGAAATGACGCACCTAGATTCGAGACTCCCCACCGACGGAGCAACCTAGGGACGATCTTAGCCTCCCTAAGCCAAGGCATGAGCTCATAGTACCCGTATTCCTTGAATTCCTTCAAACAATACAAGTAGGTAAACTTATCTATCCCAATCATATCTCCCTCAGTGATAGCCAGCCATATCTCCATACAGCTGATCACTATTCTCCATGAGTTTGGCATAAGTTGCCCAGGAGCAATATTGAAATGATTTAAAAGCTCCATGATAAAGGGGTGCATGGGGAATCTAAGCCCACAGGAAAGCAGTCTCGTAGAAGCACACCTCCCCGGGCGAAAAGTGACAGGTGCATTCCTCTTTACGAGGATGATGAACCCGAACCCTAACCCTTTCAGGAAACTGGAACCTATTGCTAAACCTAGAGAGGGTCTCAACATCTAAGCTACACTCTTCCCCAAGGGCAGAGAAAGCCCTGACCTCCCTTGGGCCAGAAGCCGTAGTGTCTTCCTCCACTTCCATGGGGTTGTTGCTCAACGACAGCCCCGTCTCAAGTTTACTAGATCTTACCTCCGACATCCCTCTTCGCTCACCCACCAAATCTTCGAACCAATCAACAATTGACAAAGCAAAGGGACTAGATTAGCTAACACTACACCCAAACTACTACCCCCAAACACAAAACCTTCAACCGAGGGACAGAAAGTACGAGAAACACTTAGAGAGGCCCCCAAATGTGCGAAAAGAAACGAAATAGAGGGGCAAAGTGTCCTAGTTTCAAAACTACCAACCATGGAACCCAGAAACGAAAAAGGGGGACAAAATCCTAAAAACTCAAAACGGGAACGAAAATTAGAAATTTTTACAAATTGCCTATTTTACAAAGAATAAAAAGACGAGAAGGAACTGTACCTTCGAAAAAGGCACCCACAAGAAGGAAGAACGCAAGAAATTGCAGGAGAGAACAACTTGGAGAAGAAAAGGCACAAAGCAACAATGGTGGGGGAAAAAAGAAAAAGTGAAGAAGAAAGAGAAGAGAAAGGAAGTTTAAAAAATAAACCCAAAAAAAATGAAAACCAGCGGGAAACCCAAAGAGCCACACAAGTGGAACATTAACTCCACCAGCCATAACGTGCCATGTGGCCACAATGTATACAGCGTCGCCACTATGCATTAATGCACCGCCACTTTGCATCAAATGCGGAACAAAACCCCAAGAGTCATGTCTGGGCAAACAACCTTTCACCTTCTGATGGTCGTCATGACATGCAATGATGACCATAGAACCTAAGGGGCTGCTGATGGGACCAACGAACTCTCTTGCCCAAACAACCTCATCAAACCCCTCCATCTACCTAGCCATGGCATGGACGAGGAAAAGCAAACCATTAATGAGAAGCTTCAATGTCTCAAACAGTTACCGATTAGCTGTCAAACCATTGGTAGCTCATCAAAACCCACATTAATAAGTCATGAGGCGTTACGAAAGGAGTACTAAAGCCACAATTAATGCCCCAACGGCTAGAAACTACAAAGCTATATATACACACTAAACAGAACCAGACTAGGTACATATACACACAACCTAAATTTTACTAGCACACGTAACTCTGATATTCCAAGTTTTCTTACTTCCTAAAGAGTTGCTACATGCCGACTTTATCATTGGAGACTCTGTGGTAGGCACCACACCGGTGACCACCTGAGGAAGGCTTTTCACCACACCCGTAGGTACAGCACAAGGTCTCTACTTCATCTGGACGAACTTGTATTGCTAACGATTTTCACATCATCACACATCCTCTTATTTTTCTTTTCGATTAGATAAAGAAAATTTATATTTGTTTTTTCATCATTTTATTTTTCTATCATTTATACAAACACATATGATAAAAAAGTAATATCTTTTTTATTCTTCTAACCAAAAATAATCATAGAGACTTTTTTTAATACGAAATACAAAAGCGCCAAGAAGTGGAACACGTCTGCTTTTAGAAAACAAGAAAAAAAACACGTTTACTTTTGAAAATAACCTTGAATCCACAAGGGTTTCTTGAATTCACAAGGAGAAAGGACTCTGGAATCCGCCAGAAAATAAAGAAACCAAAAGTCTGAATTTTATTGATTGAATAATTATTTTAAAAAACGTTTAAAGATTTAGGGACCTATTTAAGGGTTCAGTAAAACTCGATAGACAAGAAAATATATTCTAAAATAACTCTTAATAAATACCTAATCATGACAAAATCAAATTTGACTTCAAAAGCATTAAAAACACTTTAAAAACAAGGAAATAAATGTCTTAAACTTAAAATAACGAAAATTACATAAAAAAACCAAATATAATAAATTACAGAAATTAATGTAAAGATTTTGTCCTACATCTTTTTTTGAGAAGAGATTTTAATATTTCATGAGAATTGAAGTGTTACACTTTTTTTTGTTTTTAATAGAAATGGTTAAAAAACTTTTGAGGGGATATGTTTACACGAGAAACCACAATGAATTTTATAGAATTCTCCCAAAGATATATGACGCTGATTTTACCGCAGGCTTTAACCGGTGCATAAATTGGTAGTTCTTTCGTACACGTCTCTAATTGTTGTCACTCTCAGAAAGACTTCGACATGTGAGAGTAAACTTGTCACCTGAATTGAAACTGTTTGTATATGCCTAAATGGTAACACTGACCTTAGTCAATAAGCAAACATAGGAAGGACAAACAATTCTACAACGCGGGAATTTAATGCGAAAATATTAGAAAATTACCTATTTTGCTGAATTTACTACTTGTATGCAAAGTAGGGTCGTGGCCCTGAGTGGCCAAGTGGACAGCAAAGTAAGACAAATGTCGGTTACTCTTGTATTCTTCAACAACGCATATCATGCCTCAACCGGTAAGCAAATAAGGAAGATGAGATGATGATGATGATGAGTGCGCCTGCTGCTGCGTGAGTGGTCACTGCTTCCCACGTTGTGCAGAGAAGAAAAATATTAAGACCACAATAACAAATTACACATTTTTTGCCATGATTGACTCAATGGGAAGTTATGGGCAATGAAACCATATGTTACTTTTGCCGCTCATAATTTGTCACAAATGGGCAAAACTTAGATGTGCTGATTTTTAGATTTTTTTTTTTTTTTTTCAGTTATTTGATTGTACTTTATTAAAAATATATTTCCTTCGTATGAAAAAAAACACATGGCTAAATAGAGTCCTTAAATAGAACTTAAGTCCATAAATGTTTTTTGAAATAATTATTCAATCAATACAATTCAGACTTTTTTATCTTTTTATTTTCGGGTGGATTTCATACCATTTTTTCTTCTTTTCTAGAAATAAACTGTTCTGTTTCTAGAATTAGTCCACATCATTTTTCATAATAAATTACATAATTTTTACCATAATTGACTCAAGTGACAAGTTGTGAGCAATAAAACCATGATTCTAGCATTTTTGGGTAAAGAATGGAGAGATTTTTAAGCAAGCAAAACCCCACTCCACCACAACTCACACTCCCAATAAGCTTACACCCTTCAAAAAGGCCAGAAAATTTTTAAAAACTTGAAAGATTGTCACAAGCTCACATGCAAGGGCAGCCCAAAATTTGTCAGATGGACCCCACGGTGTTCACTCTCTCAATATCTTACCTGGCGGCAACCATGCATTTGCAGTTTCCCATTCTGTGGAGCCAGGAACG
The DNA here is from genome assembly GCF_001633185.2 of Quercus lobata. Classification (NCBI taxonomy): domain Eukaryota; kingdom Viridiplantae; phylum Streptophyta; class Magnoliopsida; order Fagales; family Fagaceae; genus Quercus; species Quercus lobata. Next base: position 27,948,405 of record NC_044910.1, on the reverse strand, counting down.
TGTCTTCCACCTCCCTTATGCCGCGCGTACCGTTTCTACCACTTTCCCTCACTGACGAGGCTTTAAAAAGCACACTTCTCTCTTTCTTTTTCTCTACACACAACAAACACACACCCTCTCTTAGGCTCTATCAAGAAAAGTAACTAGGCAATTACCCAAATCACTCTCTGCGAACTGTTCAAAAGCAAGGGCCTTACCCTAGAGGCATTCAAAAAAAAGGCCTCGGTTTCCTTTCACAATCTCACACACTCTCTTTCTCTGCCTTTTGAATTTTTTGCTGGGTCCCTGAGTCTGCAAATCCAGCAAACCCCCAACTCGGGGTTGTGATTATTAAATCTTAAGCAAGCAGCAAAGCAAACCACTCCATCACTTTCGGCCATCAAAAACCCCTCATACCCTTCTTTCATCATAATATAGCTTTTTTTCTCTAGACATGGCTGAGAGTTTAGACGACGGTGAGTTTTGGCTCCCACCTGAGTTCCTTACTGATGACGACTTAGCCACGGAAAAGTATGAAACGGAAACTCATGAGGCCACGAAGGGTGGTCTTCTTTCTTACGAGGTCCCATATATGGGATTTGGGTCTTTTGGGACTTCGTCGGATCTCAGTTCTCCGGTTGAGTCCGTGGTCGGTTCGAGCGAGACAGAAAGTGACGAAGAGGACTATCTCGTTGGCTTGACTCGTCAAATGGCTCGCTCAACACTCGCCGACCCTGCTTTTTCGTCTGACAAGTCCAAGGTATATTGAGAAAAAAAAAACATTCTGTGCTTTACTATTCTTATACTAACACTGTATTTATTTTTTGTGGGGTTTCTGATTTGGGTCTCATTTTTTGCAGGCTTGGGTTGTGTCCGGTTCGCCACAATCGACCCTATGTGGGTGCAGGCAGGGCTCGAGCAACGGAAGTCCGAACGGCCCTTCTCAGGTCTCGAACCCAGCGGCGACTTGGGATCTGCTTTACGCTGCAGCAGGGGAAGTGGCTAGGATGAGAACGAGTGAAGAGATGCAGAGTCTCAACCATGGCAGAGGAGGTCTATTTGGTCCACCAAGGAAACTCCAACCCTCTCCAATCACTGTTCCAGTCAAGAACAACTCCAACGCAGACGTTGGATTTTTATCTCGCCAATCACTTTCTCACCAGCAGTTGCAAGTACTCTCTCATATCCATACTTTCTTGGCGCTTGTTAGCGTTTTAATCAGGAAATCACTGCTTCTTATCTTTGTCGATTATTGATTGGAGTTTTGTGTGATTTTGTTAGCAGTTTCAGCAGCTGAGACACCAGCAGATGATTAAGCAACAGGGCTCCTCGGCGGTATGGGGGGGACAAGCCAAAGCGAGTGGAAGATACCAACAGAGACAGACTCAGCAAGTGGTCCAGAACCAGAACAGAGCAAGGACAAGCACCGAGTTCGTTGGTGGCAGAAATGGTCATCCTCTGGGTTTGTCACCATCTGCATGGCCTCCTCTGCAACAAGCTCAGCAGCAGCAACAACCACCACCACCACAGAATCTGCACAATGGGTCTGCCATGAGAGCTGTCTTTCTTGCAAACCCAGGTGGTAAAAGAGAGAGCGCTGGCACCGGTGTGTTCTTGCCTCGCCGAGTTGATAGTCCATCAGATACTCGCCGAAAGCTAGGTCCAGATTCTCTCTCACACTTCTTTTTACTCTGGGGCTTTGCTGGTCTCAAATTCGTTTATTGCTTTGTATTTCATTTTTATCAGATCTGGTTATGGTTGTAAGTACTGTTATTTTACTGATTATTTTGGCTAAATCTTTACAGGGTGTTCGACTGTTTTACTCCCAGCGAGAGTGGTGCAGGCACTGAACTTGAACGTGGAGGACATGATGGTTGGTCAGCCCCAAGTTCAGTCTCGTTTTAGTGCAAATTGTACTCCAGACACTGGTATATGAGTTGCTCTTTATTTCAAGCTTGTTTTGCTCATAAGCAGTATTGTCTTGTTTTTTACTCACTGTTTTTTTGTTCTTTTTTGTGTTTTTCCTTATTAATTGGTAATAGATGCTGTTGCTATAAGGCTAAGGAGTAACAATGCTATGCCTCACCATCAAAGGCGCAACCTACGGCCGCAGCAAGAAATGAACCATGAGATCCGGCTACCGCAGGAGTGGACTTACTGACCAAAATGACTTGGATTTGGTACCAGCTGGGTCCTACATTAATTTCGTTGCCTTTTCTTGGGAGTTTTTAGGAAAGGAAAAAGATTTGAAAGATTTTAGTTTTTTGCCATAGGGATAGTTCTCATAGTATAAAGAAAAACAAGTTTGAAGAAAGAAAATGAAACGGTGACAATGAAAGAAGAGAAGAAAACAAAGGTTTTTTGGGTTAGTCTAGATGGTAATAAATGTCTACTTTAAGGAAAGTGAAACGAAATGATGCTACAGCTTGTGCTCGGTTGGTTGGGCTCAGGGAACGAGGACAATGGTGGATGGTTTTTACTTTTTATTTTTATTTTATTTATTTTTTGTTTTTAGTATTTCGGGAAATAAGGCGTTGTGGGAAACAATTGGGGGGGTTGGGTACATGTTTTTGTTTTAGTGAATTACTACTACAAATTGAAATGATGCGGTTTGTCCCTCGAATTTGATTCCTACCTGTCAGCCCAACCAAATACAGTCGAGTAATAATAAATGGATTTATTATTTTTGCCCATTTTACTTTCTACCCCGCTGTCTATCATTATGTACATTTATTATATACTTGTTTTCTGGATTTTCCAGGAAAATTAATAGCTAGGAACTACCTATATAAATTTTTGCATAATTACATGGTTGTAGGATGAATCTGGACTTGCTTATTAAAAATAAAAAACAAAAAACAAAAAAAGAATCTGGACTTTGTACAGGGGAAATACCTATATAATGCTGTGTTGGCCAGAGAGGTTGGATTGTAGTTGGCGGCCACTATTTAGTTTCTTTGAGTTTTGACCATTGTTGTTGTTGTTGTAAGGCGTTGATTTTATTTTATTTTTATTGAGCAACGTGCGGTCGTGGTTTAACTGTTTTAAGTATTAATTAGGAGGAAGGAGTGAGTAGACTAATAAATAAATAGTATGTTCTAAGATTAAAAATTATGCGGTGGTGACTCTTTTTTTTTTAATATACCCTAGAAGAAAAGTGAGTAAAAAAGGTCAAGCACCTTTTCTTTTCCCCGAGGTGTGGCAGCTGGATTTTCAGTTTCTTCTGTACCAAGTTTGGTTCTTTAATTTTGTAATTAATCTCATTTTGCTATGTAATTATTCCATTATTTGTCAAGTGTCTTCTAATTCTATCAAATAAATTTTTATTTTTTTCAGGTGTTTCGACTTAAATTTTTGGTTTTTGTCGTGATTATTACATTAAGGGTCTGTTTGGATATAGCTGAAAATTGAAACTAAAAACTGAAAAATGCTGTAACAAAATAATTTTTAAATGTGAATAGTATCGTGGGATCTATTTTTAATGAAAAAGTTGTTGAAAAGTGAAATTTGTGGATTTGTGAACAGTACACGATGTGCTGTGATTGGTTGAAACAAATTGAAAAAGTCAAAATTTGTGGTTATTGTTTATTTAACAGTATATGAACAGTAATTGTAGCACTCAAAAAGCTCAAAAACGCGTGAAAAAAAAAAAAAAAAAAAAAGGAAAACGCAGATGCAAAAAAAGGGAAAATACAGACACAAACGCTCTATCCAAACATAGCCTAAATATATAGTAGTTAAAAGAAATTTTTAATGGTTTATTTAAATTGAAAGGGAGTGAAAGCGAATAGAGTACAATTGGCTAGGCTAAATTTACTATACTCTGATTCAAATAAACTATAAAAAACTTACGCTTTGTTAAATAAGTCTATTTGAAAAAAAAAAAAAAAAAAAAAAGAAGAAGTTAATCCAAATACCCGTGGGTGAGAAAAAACAAAGTGTGAAATAGAGTAATGATTAAAAAAAAAAAAATCGAGTGGTGTGGGTGTGTGACTCGTGAGTGAGAAGTGAGAACTGAGGCTTAGCTTAGGAGGGAAGCATCTTTGATTTTAAGACGTAGTAGTGAGCTATTAAAGGCTACCGACACGTGGATTGTTCCTACGCGTCGAGCAACCTTTATTTTTTCTTTGTGGTCTATTTTTTTCCTATCTTTGCTTTATTCATGAGCAAATTTTGTTGGAGTATTATATGTGTGTATTTTGGCTGAAACACTCTATCAAGAGACTCGTGTGTGTATCAGGGTTCAGAGGTAACGGGTGAGATCAACAACAGCTGTTGCTTTCAACAGCGCATGGCCAGCATGCTTTTCTCTTTTCTTTTCTTTTTTTTTTCTTTTTTTTTTTTTTCTGACTTTTTGATTTTTTTTTGGCAATTGGCCAAACACGCTTCGTTGCGGCAAAGGGTGGCTCGGGAGTGGGCAAGAGCAACCAAAAAGGTCCGTGGCTATGCCACCTTTTGTAACTTGAACCACACATGCCACCCACTAAGGTGTTTGGGTTTGGTAACTCGCATTTATTAATTTTGAAATTTGCAGGATTGAGTTTTTTATAATCAATCTTAGTAGAATAATATTTTGCTTAAACATAATGGGATTTAACAATAAATAAAAATTTCTTACTAGATAATGCCCAAAATGCATCCACTACCACCAACACCCAAAAAAAAAATTCCCTGTTCCTTTAAATTCTAACCATCATTCCAAGCTAGCATAATTTGGTGAACCGTTCAACGTTGATTTTGTCATAGGCCACAATCAATAATATTAATTTTGCCAAGAATCACAAAACCCTCAGAGAGGCTATAGGACGACATCATCGGTAACAAATCAACAATGGTTTCCAAATGGAGGGATTAAAAAAGAAAGAAATGGAAAGGAGGATATAAAGAAAATGAGAATGTATAATAATTTTGAGAATCATCCTTTTTTTTTTTTTTTTGGTTGTAAAATGTATTTTGGAAACCATATACAATATAATAAAATTTGAAAGAAGTCGTAGTTATACTAAGTGGTTATTTACATTTTGCACAAGTTTCTACACTTTTTAACAATTAAGACAGTTTACTATTGATTAAACTATATTCTGAATAGTTTACTAATCTCTACATATAACTCTATTACCTAAATTCCACGAAAATTAAAATTCCACCTCAACTAAAATTTTATTACCAAAAGTTTTAAGTAATATACTGAATTATCAAGATAATTTACAATAAATTAAATTCTATTATCAATACTTTTTTTTTTTTTGATAAACATTCTATTATCAATACTTTACTTTATATAAAACTTGATTACTAAATTTTAAGAAATTTTAAATTAAGTATAAGTAATTTTACTAATATAAGTTTCAAGTAATTTAAAATAAATTTAATATTTATTATTATATTATAATTTTACATTTTAATATATTGAAACCTACACACTACAAATTATGCTTGCGTATTACCATATACTTTTAGCGTAATGGTCACTCTACAAGTATAAATTGTAGAGTATAAATTCTTGTGAGATGGAAGGGTAAAGGTTAAGATATAAATATCCATGAAAGTGTTTCATATACATATATACTAAAATTAGTTTAGAGTAAATTTTTATTTCAAAAAAAAAATTAATGTTTTCTTTTTAGTTTTTCTCATGTCATTCACTCATTATTAATATCCTTTTGATTTATTTGCATATAGTATTTTTTTTATAACATTTTTGCATAGAGTGTAAGTCATGCATCGTGCAAAAATATCTACTACTTTACTTTAAAGCTCAGTTAACAAAAAAAATTAAAAGATAAAGAGCCATCTAGCTTTTGGAGAAAAACAAAAATTCAAATCTCCCATCCTTTATCAATGCAATAGGATTATTAAATAGTAACTATAGGATTATTAAAGAAAAACACGCACATCAAAAAGTTTGGGTTAGTGAACTCTACGCGTATAATTGGGCAGTTGGGATTGTACTATTCACGTCAGTTGATGTGTACTTTAGTGGTGGTGGACGTGCGATGCATGTTTCCTGGGTGTGTTTCGGTTTGACTTGGTCTTTGGTCATGCCCAAATCCATTTGGCTCTAATCGTGATTCGTCGTCATCCTTGTATTTGTATTTGTTTTCTTTTTCTTGTCACTCGATTAATTTTGAGAAGTAACGCCCTAATTTCAAGTGACTGGTTTAATAGTTCTTAATGCCTCGTAGCAAGGACAGACTCAGAATTTTTGAGTTAGGAAGTTGTAAGTTTAAGTAAAAAAAATACATTTGTGTTACATTAGTTGTAAAATAGAGGAGAGGGTCCAAATATAACATTGTAACGAAAATTTCTCTCTCTCTCTTTCTACTAGGGGGGCTTGAGTCTCACTTAGTTCTGTACTTACCTCGTAATTTCCATATGATTCTAAAGTTCAAAATCTCTTATTAGCATATTGGAGTCATTCAAACATTTAAAATTTGTATGAATGCAGCAGTTCGCTTTAGTTTTTATTTAAAAACTATTACATACCCTGGACATAGTGTTACAAAACTGAAAAAGTGACTTTAACATAAAATTTCAGTTTAAAAACTAGGTGATAGTGTGTAAACATAGGTTGTGTGTAACAACGAGCACTAGCATTGAAAAATGCTATCCTATACTATTATACCATCCCAAAAAGCCACTTTATTACTTATACCATCCCATTTTACAATACCTCCCACATCCTAAAACTCTATTCTTATTAAAATATTATTCTTTAATCTTTTTTTATTATTTCTTTTTAACCAATTTTTTTTTCAGTTCTACTTTCCTAGGCTTTCCAACCGTTTCTTTTTTTTTCCTCAGCCTCCCTCAACCTCTAGCACCAGCTCCTCTCACAGAACCACACAGACCCATCAACAGAGCCACACACAGCCACACACAAACCATCAAACCAAAGCCAACAACGGCCACCACACCCACCACCGATCAGAAACCACACCGCCGATTTGAAACCCAGCCCATTTGAAACTCACCGGAGCAAACCCATTCAAAAAATATCATCAACCCACCACTGATCAACCCACAACCCAACCACTACCCAAACACGACCCAAACCTCGGACCCAACCACCACCCACAACCCCTTTAAGCACCGGTCATAGCCACAAAAAAAAAAAAAAAAAAAAAAAAAAAACAGAAAACCAACACAGTGACCCACACACAGCCACACACAAACCATCAAACCAAAGCCAACAACGGCCACCACACCGCCGATTTGAAACCCACCGGAGCAAACCCATTCAAAAAATATCATCACCGGAGCTACCAATGATCCACCCACCGATCAACAAATCTACCGTTTCAAACCGATCCACCCACCGATCAACCCAACCGATCCACCCACCAAACCCAGCTCGCCAATCGACGATGAGAGATGAACAAACCCACCGGTGATCATTGGTAGCTCTGCCGATTTGAAACCCACCGGAGCAAACCCATTCAAAAAATATCATCACCGGAGCTACCAATGATCCACCCACTGATCAACATCTACTGTTTCAAACCGATCCACCCACCGATCAACCCAACCGATCCACCCACCAAACCCAGCTCGACGATCAACAACACCCACCACACCCACGAGCCAAACACCGGACCCACAACCCAACCATGACCCAAACATCGGACCCACAACCCAAACACCGGACCCAACAGAGAAGGAAGAGAGAAGGAAGAGAGAGCAGAGGTTGTGTTTGGGTCGGGTCCGTAGAGAGGAAAGAGCAGAGATGGAGAAAAGAGAAGAGAAAGAAGAGAGAGAAAAGAATTGTGGGCTGTGAGGAAAAAAACGGACTGAATAAAATATATATATATTTTTTAACATTGTGCTACAGTACAATTCTAAGTTTAGAATTGTACTGTAGCACTATTGCAAAAATTTTTACAATAATATGGTTTAGCATTATTTGATACAAGTGATTTTGTCCTCTAAAATGTTTAAAATGTCTTAAATATGCCATTCGCACTTTTCAATGCTAGTGCTCATTAATCCCCATTCTTAAATTTTTTCTTTTCTAATTTAGCCCACAAATAATGTTTTGCAATCATATACTAATTTTCTTATCTGTCATCAATATCAGGACAGGAAACAAAGGTACGATTCCTTCACGTGTTCTTAGTAGCCGCATGCCTAGTAGGATATCTTTTGAGTGGGAATTCATGTCCAGAGTTGATCTCTTGCAGTAGTTGAAGTTAAGTCACATCACTTTCAAATTTAAATATACAAATTATTTTCCTAAAATAAAATCAAATTTTTTTTATAAAAATTATAATACCCGGATTCAATTAAGAAAAATAAAAATTTTAGTAAAAACTAAAATAGGGAAGTTTGATAATTTTGCTTGGGTTATTAGTAATACAAATACCTCAGGTGTCAGGTCATCAACAACAACAGCACAATTTTAATCTCAAATTTTTAAGGTAGGCTATGAACTTTTAACAAATTATACAGGTACAAATAACTTGTTAACTTTTAAGCTCGTTAGTTATTTCTGACTCAAATAAAATTTAAGAGAGGAAAACAAAAGCTAATTAACCTTATTTTTTGAAAAGGAGAGAGATTTTTTTGATTATAACATGCCTATGGTTTTCCAAGACGTGACCTCCATATTGATATCGGGAGCGAGCTTTGTAGAGTACGAAAAGATTTGTCCTGATGGTGAAGCTGGTATTGGCCTATTGTTAACACTGTAATGGGGACTGTCATGATCATACTTTAGATTAAGTTCTAGGATCCTCAAGACATGTTTGGGCTTCATTATATTTTAGGACTTTTTAAGAATCACGTTTAATTTTAAAGCGAAGGAACTGCGATAGTGATCATTTCAAAGATTTTAGTTAATTAATTTTTAAGTTAATAGTATCATTTTTATAGATTAGTGCAATTGGGTGGTATAATTGATTTGAGGTGAGATTTACGGATTTTTTTTGGAGAAATAAACACATACACACAAGGAAGAAGGAATAAGATTTTAATACAAAACACATTAAAAACTCCACTCAAAACTCATAGTAGATTTTAAAGAATGGTGTGACAAATTATACTACACATAACACTTTTTCAAGCAATGTACATTAGACAATTACCCTTTAAAAAAAAAAACAAAAACAAAATACACACACACTAGGGGGAGAAAATGAGGTTTTTATACAAAAACATACCACAAATTTTCAATCAAAAGTCATAGTAGGTTTTAAAGAATGGTGGGGGCAAGTTATACTGAGCATTCACATTGGGTGTACTAAAATGTTATTTTAGAACCCCAAATACCAAAAAAGACTTCTCTTTTTTTTTGGGTAAAAGAAAAATGGGGGGATTTATGGTTATGTTACACCCCCGGGCAAGGCGCCGCAAGGATTAACCGACGTGTGGGAGGGTCAACTCCCACCTAGGATGCCCACCAACGGAAACCTGTGGCAGCGGGACTCGAACCTAGGTGTGGTGCACGAAGCGCCTGAGCCTTACCCACTCAGCCAAGCCCCCGTTGGCCCAAAAAAAGACTCTACATCCGATGAACTAAACATTTTTTCCAATTTTTTATTCAACTCTCTCTCTCTCTCTCTCTCTCTCTCTCTCTCTCATGCATAAAGAAATAATAAATAATAAGGAAAAAGAAAAAAAAATTAAATGAAGTGGTAAAAGAATAGATTATGGGATGTATGGTGTATTGTTAAATAGTATATGAAAAAGACAAAGTAGCTTTTTGGTATGCTAAATGCTAAATGTACGGCACCTAACGCCCAAGTTCATATTGGGCATTTGACCATGAATCAATGATATGGGCCAAAGATCCAACCTTCACATCAACAAGAGTCCTGGCCCAAACCCACGAATTGCTGCTAATGTGAACTGAGTGTTGTTCGGACCCTTAGAAGGCGGATTGCGTATACCCTGCTCACAAGGTGCTCGGGAAACCATTTCCGGGCACTATGCATATGCTCGGTCACATTGCTCGGGCACATTGCCGTTTAAGTGCCCGGTAGAACCTTAAGAAACTCCGCTGCCGAACACATTAACGGAAGTGGGAACCATTTCCAAAGCCACTCGTATCTAAAAATCCACTTAAGCCCATTGACATTGGACCCTTCTTTGCACTAAGGGAGAAAATAATGATGATCATCCCATTAATGAAGGCTATAAATAGGAGAAATGAATGGATAGTGGGGGGATGCAATTTTGAGGAAAGAAAAGAATAAGGGAGACAAAGAGGAGATAACATTAAGAGAGAGGGGGAAAAGTGTTTACATTGGGTCCCTTAGCTTTGGACCACCCAAGGTAGGATACCTAGACCCACCATACAAGTAAATTGTGAGCCCAAATAGTGGTTTGGCCCAGCAAGCCCGTCTATGGTGTCTACACTAAAATTTTTAAAACTCCAAATGTGAATGGTGAAGGGAAAGTTTAAAGATTACATTTTTCTATATTTTATTTTTTAAATGTTGTTCCTGAGAACATAAATTAATAAATAAATTACAATTCATAATTTATAAAATAATAATTTAGATAATTATATTTCACCATAAAATAGAAAGAAAATTAGGAGATAGTACCACGTTGGTATTTTTCATAATATCTTATAACATGATAAATAAAATTACCATCAATTCCATGAGTTTTAGGTGGTGAAGTTAAGGCACGAATCAAGTTGCTCTCTTGAGATGATAAACTATCTATGAAGTTTTTCGATATAGTAGACTAGCAATTATGCGTGCTGCCCCCACGATACAACAAGCCTAGCCATCCACTGTATATCTTTTCAAAGTCTACACCACTTATAATAGTAGGATAAGAAGCTATTCATAGTATTTATTTTTACCCATAATAAAGTATACACAAAATAATAGTATTTTTTTTTAAGGATAAAAAAGATAAACATATATTTATTGGAATGGTAAACATATATTTAGCATGCTCTCAAATTAAATTGGGTGACAAAGTGTGAGCAAAGATAACAAAAAGGAATAGTATTATGTCTTATAATTCCTTGACCACGTGTATATATATTAGTGTGTTTTTTTTTTTTTTTTTTTTGATTGAGGAAAGTGTGTGTATATATATGTATTAGGTTTTTAAAAAAAAATATAATATATATATATATATATTAGTTTTTTTTTTGAGAGAAATATATATATTAGTTAAGTGGGAAACTTCATGACATTGCTTAGTACTGGTTAGTGATCAAAATAAATTCAGACATTATTTTTCTCCAATAAAGCAACGATTAAAACAAATTGAATAGTAATAAAAATGCATAGCCATCAATAACAGATTTAAAAGCCATTAACCATTAATAATGCTACAGCCACAAGGCTTACCATTTAATTCAATGGTTAAACTGATTCGTTGCATTGTTGTCAAATTTGTTTCAATGAAATTAACTTCAACCAAAAGAAGCAATGTTTAAAACCATAGTGAATAAAACTGTACTAACGTTCACAAAGTTTGCCACATAAGGCAAAGTCAAATACAAGTAATTCATGAATATTTAATACTTTATCAATATAGTTAATATTGGTAAGAATTGCTATTTGGCACCAATATGTAAGATACGTTTTTTAAACAAAGAATAATGTTCCTATAAAAAAAAAAAACGAATAATGTAAATTAATTTACATTAGTGGGTAGAGAAGCAAATTTTGCTAGACATGTATTAGCTACGTGGTCTTTGTTGAACAACTCTTTTGGTTCTTTTGTGTCGGTAATTGAAGCTGAGGATCATATTCTACTGTATAGTCGCTTTTTTTTTTTGGTGTTAATAAAAACTTCTGGTTCATTAAAAAAATAAAAATTAATGGGGCAATTTTTCCAAGGAGAACAGAGCGGGGATAGGTATAGTGGTCTGTAATTTAGAGGGCTTGATTAGAACTGGGTCTTCAATATGTGATGGTTGAGGGTGACTCAGAGATTATTATTTGCAACATTATAAACTCTGATTTGTCCTTAGCTTTACATGGACACTTAATTCAAGATGTGAAATTTCTAGTTTCTCATTTTTCATGTATTAATTTCTCCCATGTATGCTGTCAAGGGAATGCAGTAGCTCATTCCTTCGCTAGAAGGGAAATTTTATCGCCCAATTTGCTTGTCTAGATGGAAGATGTGCTACTAAATATTTATCATGTAATTTAGGCTGATTTGGCCTCTTTGGTTTAATGAAATTGACATATTTCTTCTAATAAAAATAATGATGTAAATTAATGTGAGTAATACTAAATTAAATTATTCAACATATGGATAGCATAAATTGGCAATGAATACTTGTCGATTATATATTCAATATTTAGAATAAAATTCTCAGATAAAAAAAATATTTAGAATAAAAAATAATACTTTTTCTAAAAATACTCCAACATTAAATATTCATTTATCTTTGCTTATAAATTTTTATATAATTATTTTAGCTAAATTTATTTAAAAAATAAAACTACAATTTATTCCTTATTGAAATATTATTAATTTATTTGATTCAATTAGCTTCTTCAGAAGGTTTCTGTGTCATTTGAACTTGGATCAGGCTTTGATTATGATTTGGACCCCATGCATTACAAATTACCGGTCAACTTGAAACTACCACTTTAATTTTTGAGAGATAGTCAATGAAGTTTTTATTTGTTATTGAATTGAAGTACTCTAAATTTTTTTTTATTGAACTTTAATAAGATCTTGTTCAATTAGTCTAGCTAGTCACAATTGATGTTCATTGCAATTGTTTAAAATCACAAATTGATCAAATACACATATTTGATGCTGGACTCAATACACAGTTACACACCCAGTTTGAGACATCACACAACCATTTATTACTTGCCATTGGAGGCCATCAAGAAACAAATTTCTTCCCAACAGAATAGGTCTCCAAGAAGGAGAGCTACAGCCAACAAGTCTCACGCTGGACATGTAAAAACGAATTTTTAGGATAATAACTGATTCTAAGCATTTAAGCCCAAACAAAGTTTGGGTTCTGCCACAGATGCCACAGTTGATCTATAAGAGAAGAAATGGACCTCCAAGTCGGATTGAGATTTGATACGATATGCTATTGCACTTCTATAAAGAGAAGAAATGGAGCTCCAAGTTGGATTGAGATTTAGTGTAATTATAGACAAGTATGCTATTGCATCGTGCAATTAACCATTAGGATGTGAAATGTAAAAGTGATGATAAAAAGGTGAAGGTTAATTAATTAATTTTTTTTATTCAAAATTAAGATTAAAAGTGACTTTTGCAACTCTTAATCTCAATCATTAATTTCCTATATTATATGGTGCGATGCAGTAGTTCTAGTTATTGTACTGAATCCTAAATCCAATCCCTCCAAGTCTAGAAGTTTGCATGAAAGGAAATAGAAGAGGTGACTGACTTCATTAAAGTAGTGTAGAAAGGTTTTTTGATTACCAAACTTCTCTTTTTAATTTTTTTTTTTTGAAAGGGAATAACACAGATGATGCCTTAAGGTGGCGTTTGGAATGGGAAAATTCACATTATTCCTGACATCTAGATTTTTGAAAATATGATATTTTATAATCTGGATGTCTAGGAATGTAATTATTCCTATGTTTGGTTTAATTAGGAATCTAATAAGATTTCTAAAAATGTGAGCTATAGTGTTTGATTTTTTCCTAGAAATCCTAATTGAATTATTTATTTTTCACATTCTATCCTTAGATTTGTAAATCCAATATAAGTCTTTTTTAACAAAAAATAATAATAATCTTCCTCTAAATAAATAATAAAAAACAAAATATGAACTAAAAATTATGACAAATTTATTAAAACTATAGTCTAAAAGAAGAAAAGATGAATATATTAATAGAGTTATCTATCCTGTTTATGTTGTTTTGACGGAAAGAGATAATGTTGTTTTGGCAAGAAGAGATAAAGATAAAAGAAAATATATTAATGAATTGTTTTATATTTTATCTTAATTGCTTAAATGATAATGAAAATAGTTAAAATTGTCAATTTATAAAAAATACAATTTTCTTTAAGTTTGGAAATCTAGAAACCCACCTATTTTAAAAGGAATCCACATTCCCTAATGTAATTTACAACCAAATATGAAAATTTTTAAACATTCTTAAAAATCTTAAAATATTATCCTGTACCAAACGCAACATAAATATATTAACTTAAAAAATATTTTTGAAAACTTTTTAAGAAAAAAAATTTTAATTTTTTTGACAAGTTTTTATTTTTCTTATAAAGTAGAGTCGAAATTTTTTTAAGTAATTTATTAATAGTTATTTTAAAAACACTGGTTAATAAAATTATTATTTAAATAATAATTAAAAATACTATTACAATTTAGGCTGAATCACTTTGTGCTAGGTCAACTAGCTGTCACCTTGATCTCTAAAAAAAAAACTACTGCCGGTCATCACGTCCATAGTACTTTTTAAATTTTATTTATTTATTTATATATTATCAATAAATAATAGACTGGGTGCCATGCACCAAATCTTTATCAGTCAAATCATGGCAACAATGATGCTACCCATTGACAGGGTACTAACGAATGCTATTTGCTAATAAGGTGGGCATGAGCATGAGCATAACATATCCTGCATCCATGCATGTGACATCAATCAATCAAACATCAAACTACTCCATTTGCCGTTTTGGTCCTGTAGCTTGACTACTTTTCCTCAATCGGCGCCAATGACTCATTTGTTTTTAACTTTTTTCTTTTCTTTATGATTAATAAACGCAACATTATTTTTACATAGGATAGGACATTAGGGAGAAGTTGCTAGGTTCACCAGGTGTACCAGTGGTCTTCTTTAACTTTTCTTTTTACCAATAAAATATTATTATTTATGTAAGTGTGGATAATTTTTAGTTTTTATTCTTTATTTTGATTAAGACGCTCATTTATAAATAAGATTAATTCATTAGTTGAAAGGGCCACATTAATAGTCTTACTGATAGATCTAATAATTTCTTAACATTAGGACTATATCACCTACCTATTATTTTTATATTAATTAAATCAATTAATATCATCTACACATCTTAGTTCAGTTTTGGCTCAAAATGTATTATTTTTATTTTCTTCTTAATAAAGTTATTATGTAATTATAATGTTTGAAAAAATTAAAAAATAAAATCAGTTTTAATCTATGGGTCCACAAGGTGTAAGGGGCTCCTTTCTCTCCGGATATGAGGGGTTCCTATTCAATGGTTGCTCAACAAATTAACCAACCAACCAACCAACCAACCACCGACCCACCTCCACGCCTATTTTTTGGACTAATATACACCGTGAATTAATTGGTGATTCTATTCTAGATAGTGAGCTGGTTGATGTTGGCAGATTTTGTAGCTAGTTTGCTTTCGGCATGGCAGTACTATATCAAAGTCCGGCTTTCTTTCCTATTGTATCCTCCAATGTCAGGAGGCTTGTACTTTGTAATTTAATGGTATTAAAGGTTTTTCTTTGTAAAGAGAATTAAGTACCACTCTCGAAGAGTTGGTTTAGTGATTTTTAAAACCTTATCATATTTATGAGTTATTGAATTTAAAATATTTGTTATTATCTTGGGGTTACATTCATGAGATTCCTCCTTATTATAATCTGGTGTGCATGACATGGGGGTTGCATACATCCGAAAAAATAATTAAATACTCGAAAAGGTTTTGATACTCATGTTTGGCCAAAAAAAAAAAAAAAGAATTAAGTATCGAATCTCTCCATTCTTGTTATTGTAACTATCTAATTATAAAAAAAATTACTCTCACATTTATTAAAAGAAAATTAATTAGTATTATGTATTAAAAGAGATCCTATAAGTCGTGATTGTATCTAATGGTTAATTTCTCTCTATGTTAAGTTGTTATAATCTCTTTATGTCATGGTCATATGTTACACTTTCTTAAAAATACTAGTATGTAACTCGTTGCAGCGGTGTTATTGATGTTAGTTTGAGCTATTAAATATACAGGACAGAGTTCAACTAGGACACTTGGAGAGTTGGAGGTAATAAAATAGTTTTTACTTGCAATTTTCATGATATTAATTACACCAAATTTCTTATTATATTACTATTATGTATATAATTTTAAAAATTACTATATAATACTACATATATAATATTGATTTACAATTATTGTAAGTGAAATTCTAATAAATATGATACAAAATAATATAATAAATTGGTAAAATAGTATCTCCTAAATTGAATTTGAATAGATGCATTAAATCGTTCAGCTCAATTATAGTTTATTATGTTCACTATCTTCACATGCAAAATATATGAATAAAAATTGTATAAAAAATATTGTTATGGATACCGTTTCGTTCCGGCTGGAATGGCCAGAAAATACCGTACCAGTAAGCAAACCGGAATGGCAAACCCCCCCTATTCCACCTTGGGTAAAATTTAGGACTATTTCGGGCGTTTCGGGTCATTTCGGTATATTCCGGCCGAAATTTAAGATTCGGCCGGTATGAATTTTAAGGGAAAAAAATGGAAAATGAAATGCACATACCAAACTGTACAGCTACATCTTTAAAAACCATCAGCGGTGAGTTTGATCTGGGGATGATGAGTTGTTTTAAGGGAACTTAAAGTAAGCACTGAGATGTGGAAAAAAAATACCACGAGTAGAGAGCCAAAGGAAACCAGAGGAAACCTCAAAAGTTGAAGATGAAGATGATAAATTATAAAGAGAGAAGTGAAGAGTCCCAAAACGTGTGGAGGAGAAACAACTAGAGAAAAAGTAAAAAAAGATACAAGTGTGAAACGGATGAGTGGTAAAAGGAAAAGGAAAAAATAAAAATAAAAATAAGAAAAATGTTGGAATTAGAAAATGAAGTTGGCTTGGGCGGTGTGCTAGACGAATTTTTATAAAGCCACTAACAACCTTTTCAATAACTTAGAATGGAATAGTGTTATAAAGATTTGAGAGTAGTCATGTCTCGTGCGTCAAAAGAGTTTAGTACTTTAATGAAAGAAAATAATTTAAATGAAGTAATTATATTAAAAAAAAGTATATTTTAATCAAATATGTACTTATAACTTTACAACCCTTTCTATCAAAAAAGAAAAAAAAAACCTTTAAAATCCTTAATAATTCATATGATTTTTTATCAATATATATATTTATAAAATAGCAAAATCCCAAAATGGTATGTAATGGTACACCGAAATAGATCGGTATCGAAATATTTCATTTCAATAGACAAATCGAAAGGGGTTCCGAAACGGTATTCATAACATTTTAAAATATGTTCATTAGTTCAGAGAAAAAATAACAGCAAAAATATAAATAATTTAATTTATATGGAAAGTTAACAAAAGCAAAATCCAATTTTGATTCTAATTGAACTCTCTCTCTCTATACATATATTACCTAGTTAGTAATTGACCGTATATAGTCATGGTATATTACATAAATGACTTATATATTTGAATTGTTTTTAGTTATACCAAAAAAAAAAAAAATGACACATAAATATAAAATCATTCAAGCTCTCTCTTCCTCTAATCTATATATATAGTTAAATATATGATTAGATTTTTTATAGTTTATTTATATTGGACTCCTCGCTTTCTACATTAAATTAACTCATTTGACCCAAAAATTAGAAAAAGAAAAGAAAATAAAAGAGATTAGATAGGACATGTGGTGCAAAACTAAACTCTAATTGAAATCCAATTTTCACACTGAATTAACTCACTTTGAACAAAAATTTAAAAACTTAGATTAGATGGAACACATGACGCAAAATTAGACTCTAATTGAATTCTAATTTGAAATTTAATTAGATTTTCTCTCAGCTTTACTTATATATATATATATATATATATAGATTTGTAAATTACATAATTCACTGATGTCAAAGTAAAACTTAAATTTGTTTAAAAATTTAATTTAATCCATTAACTTTCTAAATCACTTCAATTCACACTTTCAAGGAAAAAAAATCATGTGAAATTTAGATAAGTGGTGATTAAAACCCAAATGCAAAAAAAGAAAAAAAAAAAAAGAAATCATTCCATATAAAATTATAAAACTTTTAGCAAACTATATATGAGATTTGTGAAATTATGTAATATATAATAGAACAGGCCAAGTCAAATACCAATGATTCAAAACACTTTCTTTTTATACTATTTTAGTCACCATGAATATCCAGTGCAATGGGATGTGTTTATTTTTTTGTGAGATTGATAAAAATTTCTATTATAATTCCATATAATTTTTCTTTATTCCATATAATTTCTCTTATAATTCTATGTGAGAGAGGGAGGGGGAGGAGGAGGGATGGAAATGGATATAACTTAGCAGTAGAGTGTTACCTTGACGTGATGAAGGCAATAAAATCCTACCTAATGGGAAGATAGTTGGAGAGGTGACAAAACCATATCTTGCCATGTATATTGGCAAGAATTGAGCTAATACGATTGTAATTAGTTATTATCACCAATGCAATCACTATATATATATATATATATATATACATATACAAGATAGAAATTTTATTTTAACCTAATCTAAGTGTATATGTATGTAAAACTTTTTCCTCTTGGAGACTTGAACCTTGTGGTGGGCCTTTTGTGATTTTGGGCTACACTACCTCTTGCTGTATTGGGCCCAAGTGTTTTGGATAAGAGAGTCGGGACCGGTCTAGTTGCAACTTACTCTGGTCCAGCTTTCACACCAACTATGCCCCGTTTGCCAGAACTTTTAGTTATATACCCATGGCAGGCGAAGTTGCTACAGAAAAGTTATGGCAGATAAACGCAATAAAACAATGATAAAAGAAATACGTTTCTTGTTAGGCAAAATAAGTAAGGGATCCTTAGTTAAAACGGGGAAAAAGAACACATCATAGGCGATAAAGACAAGATAAGAAACAATAGCAAGAAGTGATATGCTGTGTTCAATTGTATTACAAGGCTGAGGCCAAGGATGGAACCATTTCCTCAATGCAGATAACCTCACAGGATAATATTGCCGTATAAATTATCCACTTTAAGAGAATGGGCCTGAATAGCTTGTGCCCAAACAAGTTCTTTATCCTTAACAGATGGTAGACTTTTAGAGGGAGATTAGTAATTAGTCTATTGGTGAATGCCTGCCATTTTACACTCTGTTTCTTTTCTCTTTTCTCTCAGTTTTGTTACTTTAATTCTTTCCCACTCTTTTCTTTTCTTTCTTAATGCTTGCTCATGTGGTGTTAAGGTGATGGTTGTGCTGTGGTTCTCTCCTAGTGGTTGCTATTGTTTCCATGATGATACAGTGCATGACGAGGGCCCTTTATATACTGCCTACTGTGACTGATTTTACCATTTTAGCATTTAACCACTTTTGTCTGGTTTAGGGTGTTCCTCCCAACCACCCACTAGTTTGTCAGCTGTCTAGCTACTATCACTTACCTGTGCTGGCTGTGTTATTCCCCATTACCAGACAAAGAAGACTATTTTGTTTGTTTGCTCACCGTGACATTCTCTCTTGCTATCCCTCATGGTATGCACTTAGTGGTTCCAACTCATTATTCCTTCTTTTGGGTGGTATGTTATTCCAACAGGACATCACCCCTAAAATAATATGAGTAGGAACCCTAGAATGGGTTTTTTCTTCTCCTCTCCACCAGACCATACCCTCTCTTACCCATGACCCACCACTCCTGTATTGACTGGGTATAGGCTAGTGGTGCCTAGGCCTTGTGCGTTCTCCACTTCCCATGTATGCCAAAAGTTTGTCCGCTGCTCATGTGTCTGCCGTGGTCTAAAGGCTTGTCTGTGCATTCTGCTGCTCATCCTTGACCTTTTATAGCGTAAACTGTTTTCTGATTTTCCATTCTTTATTAGTTTGTTCTTTTCAAGGGCTAGGCCTTGCTTGATAGTGGGTTTTTCCCCTTTAAGCCAGTTCTTTGCTCATTCCGCAATCTTGTTGCCATTCCTGCCTTACCACTCTTTTAATTATGTCGTGGTGTCATTTGACCCGTGCTTGTTGGGCCTTTTAGGGCCTACTGCCTATTCTTCTCTCAATGACTTAATATAGTTATTGAATTTATACTTATGCTACTTTGGGCTTTTCTTGACCCATTATATTGCTTGTGGGCTCTTTTATCTTATTTCTTTTCTTGAGCATCTTTGGCCTATTTGTTTTCGTTGGGCATCTTTGGCTCATTTTCTAATTCTGCATACCCATGGGCTTTTTCTAATTCTTTTGGGCTTCCCACACTCGATTACCTTATCCTTCATCCTTGGGGTTTATGGGCTTCCTATCAACCCATTACTTTCTTACTTCATTATTTCGGGCCTGTTGCGGTCCATTTTTACTTTTCTACATCACATAACGCCCATGTGTTTATTATTTCTCCCTCCGAGTTCTTTTAGGCCCATTTGCTTTCCTTAAGACCCATTTATGTACTTTATGGGCTTATGAACCATTGTTTCTGCCATTCGGGTTTAATGGTTTTTTCTAACAATCCACTAACTATTTTCTGCCCATACTGCTGGACTTCTTCCTACTACTGGGTATTAAAATGAGCATCAACAAACCTCAATCCTTACCCCCAACATCTTATAAACACTTATACTTGTGGAGTGATTACCGCACTAAGGGTGCACGATGGTACAATATAATTAGTATTGTATTAGCTCAATTCTAAATTATATCTGATAGAATTATATCATATTGTGAGTTTCAGTTAGCTCAACTAGTAAAGTCTCTAATGGTTAAATAAAAGATTTGGGGTTCAATCCCCGCCTACACCAAAAACTGATTGGTGTTTTGGTCTGATGATAAAGAGCTATCATCAAGAGTGGACGCTATAGGTTGAAATTTTCTCAAAAAAAAAAAAAAAAAATCATATCAAATGGACCACATACGTTATAGTTTTTTTTTTTTTAGAAAGATATACGTTATAGTTGGGCAAAGTAAATGCTCTCTCCCTTTTTTTATTATTTTTTTTTCTCCTTACGTTAGTAGTCCATTATAAATACATTAAATTAGATGTAGTTGTTCAAAGTGAAACTTGATTAGTTATGTTTAATAATAATAAAAAAAGTTTGCTTAAAGTTTTTTTTTTTGAGAGTAAGTGTACGTTTGGATTCGGCTGAAAGCGTCTGCGTCTGCGTCTACTTTTTTTCAAATTTTTTTTTCCACACGTTTTAGGGGCAAATTTTACTGTTACGGCTACTGTTCATGAACAGTAGCCGCAAAGTTTGACTTGTCAAACAATTTTGAGCCAATCAGTGCACACCATACACTGTTCACGGACCCACAAATTTCACTTTTTAACAACTTTTTCATTAAAAATGGGTCTCACGGTACTATTCACACATTTAAAAATTATTTTGCTACAGTGTTTTTCAGTTTTCAGTTTCAATTTTCAGTTTTCAGCTGTATCCAAATAGATCCTAAGTTTGCTTAAAGTTCATTATTTGTTTTATATTATTTTAATAATTAACCATAATTTTTTTAATAATAAAAATTGGGCCCTACGCATTGTGCTTCCACTGTATGACTCGACGTAAGTAGTAAAGTTGTGGGACATAATTTCTTCATATAACTTATTATAGGTACCTTAAATTTTTAACACAATTTACTTTAAGTGAAAATCTATTTTAAATATTTAAAAAAAAAAATCAAAATAATAGTTCAATTTAAATTCAAAAATCAAAAGTCTAAAGAAATTTAATAAGAGTTGAATTTTTTATAATGTTTGTCCTATGTATCAAAATGCTTCGTATTAATTTACTTCATAAATTTACTCAAAAAAAAAAAAAAACTTCATAATCTTTTAATTTGTATCAAAATAATCTTTACCATTAACTAGTGCATAAAAAAAAGCTAACATAGTTAATTGGGAATATCGTTAATGCATATCAGATTTTAATCACGTCTAACACCTAAAAACTTTTTATTTATTTATTATTATGGTTATGCAGTTTTACAATCTTATTGGATGTCTTGGACACCCGGCCTCAATGGCTTTGCATTAATTTCATCTAGATTTGGTTCACATTTCTCAGTTATCGATCTTAGTTCCGCTCCCTCCATTATATTTCAACCCAATCAATTCAAACATATGGACTGCAATTGCGTGAGATTGCAAAATTGACAATGACTTCAACTCGGTAAGGTAAGAAGCAAAAACAATTATTGGACACACGCACAAGAAGCATGAATCAATCAACTTCTACTATTTGGAATTTGAATTAGCTCAATTAGTAAATATTTTTTTTTTAAATAAGGGATTTTTAGTTTAATCATTGTCTACATTAAAATAAATTAGTATCTTGGTCTAAATTAGTATTTTGATCTAATAATAAATAACAATTATAAGAAATAGACGCTATAAATTAAAATTGAAACTCTCCCTAAAAAAAAGAAAAAAAAAAGGTATGCTCGAAATATAAAACCTTTAAAATAAATATAATACTTCTCTTTTTTTTTTTTTCTTTTTTTTTGAGAAGGAAATATAATACTTCTTGAAAGCCCAGTTTAACTATATTAAAAAAAAAAAAACTTCCTTTAATCGATTCCTCTTTGTTGTCGCATCTATCTGTTTCTCTCTCGCATCTTCGGTGCGTGAGTGGGTTTCGTTTCGTTTCGTTTCAGCACAAATGAAAGTAAAATTTGAATATGAAACGGTGCGTTTTACCAAAAACACTATTCCTAAGACTCTTCGCGCTTTTTATTATATGGTTAGTTAGAAACCGAAGCTATTGGATATTGGTTTTACAAAATCAACTACTTTGCGTCAATCGGGTCCCGATTTTTCTTCTTCAACTTTCTGAATTTCAGGTAATACTCATTTCAGTTCTTCTCCGATTCAAATTCTTTCTCTGTATAATTATCCCTTCTGTTTGGTTACCGAGAAAACTGAGGCAAATGAACGAAATCACCAACCATTTGAATAATGCTATGCTATACTAAATGAAAATTGTTGCTCAGTCACAGTGAGCTCCTATAGTACTCAAAAAGTAAGGAAAATTTAACATGTTGTAAAACGGCTTTCGTTTAGCTTTCTATGCAAGTGAAACACTTAGGGTTTCGTGTTGTTTCTGATCTATTAATTGCTATATGTTTATTCTATATTGAACTTTGTTATAACTGTCTTGGACTTTGAGCTCAGTTCACCTTTGTAACCTCTTGTAATCAAAATCTAGGTCCTTGATACTACACTGTCCTCAATTTTACAGTCACGGTGATTGGCTATGGCTATGGCTGTAGACGAAGATGCAGAACAGGAAGTTGCACCATAGAACAAGAAATCACCTACTGAGGATGAGAGAAGGGGTACATATATATGAATAGTGTTCAATGTGACGTTACATTACTCCGTTATTTTTCATTGAAGTACTTTGATAAATCTATTGCTGGATTACATTATATCGTTATCAAGATGATCAGAGATTAGTAACCTATTTCATTATAAAATTTTTAAATTTTAAGTTTTTTAAACTTTAGAATAATTATTCACAAAACATGAGTTTGTGGAATGGATAAAAATTGCATCTGATTATCAAAAAATTTGTCATACATATTAAGAGCAACTAAATTATGTAATCCAACTGTTGGGTTTTCAAAATACAAATCCTATAAAGAGCTATGGACAGGTGTAACATTGCAAAGAGTTACACCATATATAACTTGATCCTAACCTAATTATTTATGTCTTCATGATAAAGAATATTTTTGAGTGAAATTTGGTTTTTTATTTATATATTATTTTATTATTTTTAATTTGTGATGAAAAGGAGAAAGAAAATTGTGCCTGGAAG
The DNA here is from genome assembly GCF_001633185.2 of Quercus lobata. Lineage (NCBI taxonomy): Eukaryota > Viridiplantae > Streptophyta > Magnoliopsida > Fagales > Fagaceae > Quercus > Quercus lobata. The sequence goes on along the minus strand of NC_044910.1, from coordinate 27,924,685 downwards.
TTTGATGAAAGCTCTGATAAGACCTGGTGGGGGTGATTCAAGGCCTTCGGATGGTGATCAGGATTCATTTGTTTATTTATTCATTTTGCTCTAGTTGTGCTTGATTACTCTTTTTAATCTTAAATGTTTGTGACTGGTTTAACAGGCAGTACTATATATGCTCAATTTGGGCATCTCAGTGGCAGTAAATGATTTAGTTTATAAATTTAGAACCTGTTTAGTGGAAATTCTTGCAATTGGAATGGTGTCTTATACTACTCGAGTGGCTGTATTATCATCGGGAACTTAGGCTTTTGGAGGTTATAGTTGGGAAGTGGAGTGAGATATCTAAAGTTGGATTTTAAATTTTGTAGGTCATATATCATTGCACCATTCGAACATTGGATGGAGTTGTTGTTGTTGAATCTACTAGATCAGAAAATGGAGGTCAGTGTGATTTTATGCGTCTAAGTACATTCTGGTTAAACAAGAAAAACAATTTTATCTATTTTCCTGGTTATATGGCATATTTCTTTTGAAAATTTATAGCCATTCTATCCTATACCCACTGATGCCAACATGATCAGGTAATTTTGTATCATCTCACTTAGGCTGCTCTATACTCTTGTGATCGGTGTACAAAACACATTATTAATTATGGATTTAACCCTTGCATTTGAGTTCTTTGCTCCATGCTTTAGGGTTTCCCCGCTTCTCTCCAAAGGCACCTTCAACATATTTCTAGTTAACTTTATGTAATTGTGTTTGTTACTTCTCATTTAGCCTGTAATGGATGTACTGAAGTTGTCAAAGAAAGTTGTCCCTTGGCCTCCCATAATAGCGAGAATTCCTACTTTAATAATTAGCCCTTTACCAAATTGATTTCAATGTTAAAATGCCTTCTGCTACAGTTATTGGCTGGAAATATTTACTTCTACATGACAGGCAGAGGTACCCCAATAAGACATGTTTTGGGCAAAGCAAGATGATAGTGGGATTGCTAGAAGGCATTCCAACAATGTTAAAGGGTGAAGTGGCAATGGTAATGTTTTCTTAGTTTCCTGAAGTCTCTTTATATCACAAAAGAATTGGCAAAAGATATGGCAAAGAATGGAACAAATTAGTCATTATGTTATTTACACATTGCATATTTAAAGAAAAGCATGTGGCTTTTTTTAATCCATTAAATTTTCGTTTTTAGCTGGCATATCTGACAATTTTTATCTTCGTTTCCTGGAAAAGGACCTTCTACAACAGACAAGTTTAATTCAAAAAAAGAAAAGAAAAAGACAGAATTTGTTTGGGGATGAAAATTAAGTTTATTGATAGTTTGATTACACTGGTATATTTTACTTTATCAGAAACGAAAAATTATGCTTTGTATATTTGTACTTACTACAAGGTTGTAATGTTGTTTCAGTTCAAGATGAAACCTCAAGTGCACTATGGTGAGGATGATTGTCCAGTTTCGGTTCTCAATGAATTTCCGAAGGATGATGAACTTCATTTTGAGATTGAGATGATAGATTTCTTCAAAGCCAAGGCAAGAGTGTCCACTTTCAATTCTTTATCATAGGCATGATGCATGTTATTCATCTTTAAAATCACAACATTTTGAACTGTACTTCTGGCACACCACACCCATTGATTTCATTATTACATGGGGTTATTATTTTCAATTTCAATTCTATCCATTGGAATTTATTCAAGATCATGGACCTCCAATTGGTGGGCCTTCATATCTGAAATCCATATTGGTATATCTTGACCAACATTGTACCTAATTTTCATATTTTAGATCTAAGGAGTAGTTTAATAATGGTATCCAACTTTCATGAAGATTCCCTTTGGTGTTCCTCTCTAACAACACACACACACACTAGTGTTTCCCCACAGCTCCATTTTCTGTCTTTCTGTCGTAGTCTACCTTTGAAGAAAAAAACATTGCATCCAACTTCTACTTAAAATTTAGATCTAATACTGATATTGTTAATGTGTTGATTTTCAGGTAGTAAGTGATGATTTGGGAGTTGTGAAGAAGGTATTGGCAACTATATTATGAATTGTTGCATTACTGTAATTTTTTATAGGAACATTTTCTTATTATTATTATGTTAGGTTCTGTTTGGTTGGGGGGATGGGAAAAGTGGGGGGATAGAAATAAGATTTTGTTTTCCTTGGTGTGTTTGGTTGGGAGGATGAAAATGTGGAGAGATGGAAAACTCTTTTACTTGGTTGAGAAGAAAAAAAATGAGAGGATAGAAAATGTAGTTTGTATAAATTTACTCTCATGCTCATATTGCATAAAAAAAAAAGTTCATAAGAAATTAAAAAAACTTACATGGAGGTTAAAAAAAAAATGCATAGTGTGTTAAAAGAAAAAAACACTACTCACATTCATGTACAATGGAGGGAAGGGAGAGGCGCTCCTTAGGCGGTTATATTGTGAATCTGATATGCTTTCAAATGATGAAAACAGTGAAAATTTCATTAAGATTAATCTCCTTCACTATTTTGTCTGTATAAGAAGGTTGCCTCTATTCTGTTGGATGCTCACTGCAAGCTTTTGAAATTGTTTATGTTTTTTAACTTGTTTTTTAGTTCACTATAATGAGTACCTGTTCTGAATTGTTACTTTGCCTCATTATTCTTATATTGAATCGAAAGAAGAATCCTGAGGACATTCTTATCTGCTATATTATATTTTCTTGTTTTTTTTTTGCCTGTATATTATATTTTCTTGTTAAATCATAGATTTGAGGGAACAAAAATTCAATATGGTCAACAAGTTTTTCATTAATTATTTTAATAAATGTTTTACAACAAATGAAAATAAAAAATACATTTTAGTGGATAATCTGTATTTTGTAATATTCATGATTTTAATCGGCTGTCCGGAAAAAGAAATGTGATGGCAATATCACCTTTTATTTTTGGGTAAGTTTGCAATAACTATAGTGTTAAGAGACTCCTACATGAACAGGTAATAAATGAAGGGCAGGGTCGGGAATCACCAAGGGATCCTTATGATGTAAAAGCTTGGTAGGAACTTATTCCTGCCCATATATATGTGTGTGTGTGTGTGTGTGTATTTGCTGCTGTGTATATGTTAAACTGCCAATTGGAATGCTTGAAGTATCTAGTGGAGTATGATTGTTTCCAGGATTTCTGCAAAGATACGTCATGGAAAATTGATTCTGTCACATATGGAAGGAGAACCGTATTTCTTTACTTTTGGAAAATCTGAGGTGAGTAAGACATGTCTTGTAATTAACTTCTTCGATTTGCTTGGTGTGCTTGGTTTTCTTAGTGAAATAACGTGCATTATTAGAATTTTCTGACATGTGTAATATTTGCTGAGTTTTATATTTTTGATCTCTGTTTTAATTCAATATACTGTACTTATTTGTTGAAATAAACTCAGGAAAATATTGAAGTTTTTAGCTGAATAGAAAACTATCTCCATTGGCTTATAGCTTTAGAGGAAACTGCTATTTTTCTGTCTACTAATTTACGCTCCTTTTCTATATGGTTTTCATCATTGCTCGTGTATAAATTAGGTACCTAAAGGTCTTGAGATGGGAATTGGAACAATGGCATGTGGAGAGAAGGCAGTAGCATATGTCACCAGTCAGTACCTGACTCAATCCCCATTGATCCCTGTGATAGTAAAGTTTTGAAGAAGTTAACTTTGAGGTGGAGCTTGTCCACTTCATTCAGGTCTGAGGTTCTTCCTCCTTGCAAATCATTGCATTCCTTAATCTATTGTATGTAAATCTTTGTTGTAACAGGAAGAGGTCTTGAACTTACAAGTCCTCAATTTGCAACCACTTAATAGTTTGGTGGATTGGAGTGAGGTCTTTTCTTGCCAAGGTGTACATGTTTTAACAGGAACGACTTTTTCCCTTTTTCTTGAATCTAATGAGTTGTTCAGGATATTTTGTCTTGTGCTTCAAGGTGAAAAATTAAATGATAAATATCCCCATTTTAGGTGAAATATTAGGCATTGTTTGGTAACTCTTTTGGTTTTAGAAACAAAAACACTTCTCTGCTTGAAAAAAACATGTTTGGCTTAGATGTTCTTTGCAAACAGGTTTCAGTAAACAGAGTTGCAAAATCAGGGGAAAACGGTGAACATCTTTTTGATGTTTCTGAAAAATTTGGTATGGGAACACCTGAAAACACTGAGAAAACTGCTCACTTGAGTGCCCAGTGCAATTTACCATGGGTCATGAAAATGCTCCTTCCCTATCTTCTTGCCCTAATCAAGTAATCAACAAAGGTGAAGCTGCTTCTGTTGATTTCACCTTATACTCTTTCACAATCCTAGTGATTTTCCTTTATTTATTTTTTAGCATCTTCTCTTTCTCCATAATATAGATTTAAATTGATTCCCCCCCCCCCCCCCCAACCTCCAAATTCCTTTTTCCCCTTTTTTGCTCAATTTATAATTTCACTATCTTTTCCATTATCATTTTGATGGTTTCCAGTTGTTCAGAGCAGTTTGCCATATCCTTTAATCCCGTCCTGTGGTATTCCTTTTTTTAAATGGTTCCCATAATTCTTGAATTGGTTTGCTACCAGAAGATTGCTAATGAAGCAAAGGTGTTACAATTTGTTGAATCAGTCAGTTATTAGATTGATTCTCTAATTTTAGTTTCATAATTCTCCCTTTCACTTAAATCAGTTGTTGTGCAGTCCACCATTAGGAGAATCGAACATAATGATTACAATTATTCCGGACATGTTCTTTGTTTCTGGTTCTCTGAACACTGTTTTCCAGATTTTGTCATCCAATGGTATTTTGACTTAAAAACATTAGAAAACTGTTCTTTGCTTTTATTCAAAAATCAGATTTCTGAGATCAGTGTTTTTTTCTTTTTTGGAGAACATTACCAAACAAGTTCTTAGGTTCTTTCTTTCAATCTGAAGTCTAATTTATGATGTTTTACTTATTTATTTTACTGTTCTATTTCTGTATCACATGTCATGTAGTTTGATCCAGTATTTATTTAGATCACCCCTATAGATATCAGACGAAAGCACCTAGCTGGATTTGTAATGGAAAAGGTGATTTTACTTATGCATTGACAGGTGCGGGATATGCTTGGAGATGGACGCCTAATAAAATGCCGAATTCATGATGGGAAAGGTTGGGTTTCAGAATTTTTCTTTTCCCATTAGGATTGGTATTTGTTGGTAACTTTTTTTTTTTTTTTTGATAAGTAGGACTAAAGGATTTATATGATTTTTCTATTTTTACGTAGTTTAGGTTCCAGTTACTGCTTTCATTTGAGCTTCTTTCCCTGTTCTCTCTATGTTTCATTTTCTAATAGTACTCTTCTATGATCTAATACATGACTGTACTATTTACATTTGTTATGATTTTTATGAATGATAACATGATGCTTTTCTTAATTGTTTGAAACAATTAGGTGAGTTTCCGATGGATTGCCCTCTTCATGACAGTCTACTACATGTCCATTACAAGGGCATGCTTCTTAATGAAGAAAGGAGGGTCTTCTATGATACAAGAGTTGACAACAATGATCAGCCTTTGGAGTTCGGTTCTGGAGAAGGGCTTGTGAGTGTGTATAGGGAATTCATGCTAAGTTTTAATTTTTTTCAAAGCATTCAAGATCAAATTATCATATCAATCAACCAACCACCAATGCCTCACTGCACAAATTTAACAAAGTTTTTCTATGCCCTTGCTTCTGCAATTCAATTCAATTGAATGAAAATCTAGTTTTGTATGCTAGGTACCCGAGGGATTTGAAATGTGTGTTCGTTTGATGCTGCCTGGTGAGATAACTATTGTCACATGTCCACCTGATTATGCATATGACAAGTTCCCAAGGTTACTTTTGAAAATCTAGTTTACCTTCTATGGTTACCGTTTTGCCAGAAAATGTATTTAGAGTAATGCAGATTGAAAGTGTGATTATTGTTTTTATATTTGTTTTTCTCCTCAATTCATCATGTTCATCTTCTTCCTTCTTCTACTTCAAATTTTATGACTGAATATTTTCACCTATATGATCAGGCCAGCTAATGTTCTTGAAGGTGCTCATGTCCAATGGGAAATTGAACTTCTTGGTTTTGAGATGCCAAAAGTAATCTACAAAATATCCTCTTTTTTATTTATTTATTTTTTTTTTGGGGGGGGGGGGTGTGTGTGGGGGATTAAAAAAGTGAGATATCTTCCTTTAAAAAAAAAAAAGCACCTGATTCAAAATTTGTTTGAAATGGTTGTCATTGTTGCATATATTCTGAGATGGCTGTGGAACTGTGGAAGTGCTATTGTTGACCACCAGACCAGTTTTTACTTATGGATGTGAACTTGTTGAATGGTCATTTGGATATCCAAAATATGAATCTATCTGATTTTTTTTTTGTTACCACAAAAGGTTGTACAAATAAGAGGAAGAACAAAAACAAAACAGGCTAGGGAACATTACAATCAATATGGATAGTAGAGGGGAATCTATCTGATTTTAAGTTGTCTTTTTCATCATATATCGAAACTAATTCGCGACAGGAAATTCCTATTAGATTTTGTCTTCAACTGTGCTTTTGCCTTTAAAATTATTTGAAAGTAGGTGCATATTGAGTGTTAATTATCACTTTTAAGTTTCTTTCAGAGAGTTAGACCTATAATCTAATTATGGTTGGTGCTATGTGTTTTGAGGTTTCCTTTCTTGATTGAACCATGAGTGCTTCAGGATCTTTATCTGGGTTAATTGATGAAGCATCTGACACCTATATTGCATCAATTTTATTGAACCATTTACATGATTTGAATCCAATTGCAGGATTGGACAGGTTTGAACTTCAAAAGTATAATGGATGATGCAGAGAAGATAAGACTCACAGTATGTTATTAACTTGTAATTTTTCTGCACTTGGCTTTCTCTTATTTGATGTTTTAACACAACTTATTTGATGTTGGAAGCGCAAAAAAATGTTGATTAAATTAGGTTTTATTTAATTTTGGAAGTTAGTTGTATTTTTATCAGTCAATTGGATTTTATAGAAGGTCTTAGTTAATTATGTTATTAGTACTTAATTTTCTAGTGTCAAGGTTATTTTTGTAATTCAATAATTGGGATTTCCCACGTCAACTAGAGTTAGGGTTTTGTTTTAGCAGTTTGTATAAACAGAGCATTCTACTCCTATGGAGTTAGTTTACAGTTTGCTTGATTTATAAAAAACTATATCGGAAAAGTTTTCCAATGGTTTAGTGTTGACTTCAGTCAACCCTAGGTGCCAACTCCTAGGATTTTAAAATTTTTTTTTTTTTTTTATGTTTTCAATTTTTGTGTAGCATCAAGTTTTGGTTGTCTTGCGTCACAATTTGGTATTAGAGCAAATTTTTGTCCTGTTTGAAGTATCGTTGTGGTTCACAACTAGAATTGAAAACGAAAAACTCTGTTATAAACCCACCCTATCTGACACCAACTATCTTCTTCCTCAACCGTCCTGCCACCATCAACAAAACCAAAAAAAATTACCACCATCTATCCGTCGCGACCCAATCATCACAAGCTTGATCATCAATCAACACCCAGGCCAAAACCTGTTCCACTGCCAAATCCCTTACATAGCCAATCTTTGAAGAAAATTGCCAATCTTTGAAGACCCCAAACCAACAATCTTGATTTTTTCCCAATCTGTGTTTGAGCTTGGTGAGAGAGTGTAATTAAAGCGTGTGTGTGTTTAGCAGTTAGTTTGTTTCTCAAAAAACAATTTCATCAACCCCAGTACACTACCACGACTACTAATGCCTGTTGTGAAACCCCTTCCCCCAACATTGATTGGCCACAAAGATTTCTCATGTCTTGGTTGTTGCCTCTGGTCCGTTACTGTCCCATCAGAAATTCATTTTCCCTGGAAGCCATGTCGCTTGTCATTGCCAAACCACACCACTGCAAGGACCACCACAATACTCTGTTAGTATTGTCCCGTCGCCATTACCCTTGGTCCACACGTATTGCTTTGTTATTAAAACTTTGCCAGATTACTTTGCACGCCACCACCATCATCCCTGTGCATCCCATTTTCTGACTTGCTAATGTACAAGAATTGTCGTCACTAGGTTATAAACCTTTGAAGTCGCACGTACCCCTGGGTTTCAAAGACTTGACCCAATGAAAACCTTGATTCCGGGCCTGACCCACTTAAACAGAACTTATAAGTAGGGGTGTTCAAGGTGCTGTTTTGATCCATTTTTATCACTGCACTGCACAGTGTAGTTTGGCCAAAACCATCATCGCACTGTATCTCAATTTTGCAGTCACATGTGCAGTGCGATTTATCACAGTGTGGTTTGGTTGGTTTTGGGGTGGGACATTTTTCAAAATTTTGGGATCGGCTTAGCCAAATTTTAAAATGTTGGGCTTATTTTTCTTTGTTTTGGGCTGATTAAGAGTAGCCCAACAAGTTTTTAGGTGTGAAAGGGCCCATCTTTATAATAGTATTACTTCATAATACACACACACACGGGTGTGGTAAGGTTTTGTGTAGTTTTCTTAACATAGAACCACGCATTGTGCGGTGCGGTGTAGTTACTCCATTTTGTGGGTAGTTTTGGTCAGTTTAGGTGTGGTTTGAGTGGTTACCAACACCCCTAATTATAAGACCTTGATCCGACTCATATATAAATAAGCCATGTCAAGCCTAGTCATGCTTGACCTGATAAAAAAAACTTAAAAAACCTTTGTCTGATCAAAACCATTAAAAAAATCCTTGTACCTGACCTTGCCGAACCCAAACACACCACCAGTTGCTACTTTTGATTAATCTACCATAGTCCAAACCCTAGAGAAGCTCGTGAAAATTGTCTAGAACATATTTGCAAAGTTAGATAAGCACATTAGAAGGTATGGTCAACAGAATATCCAATTAGACATAATGATAACTTCCATCCAAGGGCTGCCTGATAATCTTGAAGGTAAAATTTCATAAATTGAGACAATTATGTTGGGCCACCAATTTTTTTTGCTGAAATAGAAGTAAAAGTATCAGCAAATGTTGCTTTAACTTTTGTGCTAAAGCCTAAACAGTAAGGTGAAGTATTTAAACTATGTGTAGCAGATATAATAAAGCCTGTTTCTTTTCCTGCTTTTAAGTTCAGTTGGGTCCAGAGAAACTGCAATTATGCAGCCCATGTAGCTGCTAGATTTGCTTTAACCTCTTGTCAATCTTTTTGTTTCAATAAAGGTAACCTCCCACCTCATATCGAGTCTGTTTGTAGGGTGAATTACCTAGCTCTTAACTCCTTAAAAGTTTAATGTTATTGAAGTTTAGCCAAAAAAAAAGGAAGATTTCTCACTACTTGATGAGGAGAAAGTTCAGCAAGAGAGCAAATACTTAGAGGGTGCACATATGGAATATGAGTTTGATGCATTTGTTATCGATCAACCCTCTGAGGTGCATGAAGATAAAAAGCTGGATGAAGTGGAAACTTCGATACACTGTTTCTTTTTGTGGTTCAAGATAAGGCTATAACAGTTGAAATGCTTATTCCATATATTGATTTTGTAATTCTAGAAGAATTTAATGATTTGGTGGATGATAAGCCTTCTATTTTCTTAGTGCTATCAAAGGTGATTCCAGAACTAAAGTAAGTATCTAGAGCCATAATTCTTATCGTTCAACACTTCAACTTGAGGAAGAGTTTTCTCCAACCATGGGAGAATGATGCGTGGAGTGAAAAAAAAATATTTATTTTAATTTAGTTTTACTTAATTTTGGAAGTCAATTGTATTTTTATTGGTCAAGTGGATTTTGTTTTAGGTCTTGGTAGTTAATTAACTTATTAGTATATAATTTCTTAGAGTCAAGGGTATTTTTTGTAATTTAATAATTGAGACTTCCCAAGTCAATTAGAATTAGGGTTTACTAACTAGAATTAGGTTTGGTTTAAGTAGTCTGTATAAGCATAGTATTGTACTTTTATGGAGACAATACTATATGTCATCATTTGATATGCAGGAAGTTGAGAAGAAGGCTATGAAACAATTTAAAGGATTATTTGACAGGAAACCAGGGGAAATTGCTGTTGCTGGGGCTGAAGACGAAGAAGATACTGATGCAGGTGAAAACCATAACAATTTTGATAAGGAGGATTAAGATGCAAATAATCAGAGGAATCGCATGAAGCTGCAGCTGATGAACGTCAAAGGGGTTGGTTCTTCCTCTTCTGGCCCACTAGTGGAAGACAATTTTCAGCTCTTGGGCTGCAAAGATGTTCTATATTATGATTTGTGTATCAAACTAATCCTGGGGTTAGGATGTCTTACTTGTAATCCATTGGCTGCAGTGGTGCTTTTAATTTGCTTGGCAGCTGGGAAAAATACAAAAAAAGAATCTAGTGTAGTTACCATATATATACCAAGAAATAGAAAGTAATGTTAGAATTCAAGCACATACACAGCTTCAACAATGGAGGAATCGAGGGTTGAAGCATGGAAGACAGAGAGAGGGTTTGTATGTGAATGATTCTGTTTTGTTGATATAATTAACAAACTCTGGTTCTTATATAAGAAGAACAGAGACGCGGGAAACTCTAACAAATAACTAACAAAAGTCTAAGCCAATAGAAAACTAACACCTGTCAACTAACACTATAACTCTACTAGCTTTGTACAAACGACATGTAGCTTTATCATTTATAATACATAAAACGACCTATAGCTTTAGACTATATACAAAATTCTTCTTCTTCTTGAACCTCATATGTTTTAACAAGTAACAAATACAAATGATTTAACATATCTGTCTTTGGCACTTTTTAGATTTATGTATTCGAATAAGAACTGGTAGTGGTAGATAGATATCAGAGTTGGGTGACAGATTTCTTCGTCTTTCTGCTAGATTTAGAATTCTTAAGCTCCTAATACCAGATACCATGAAAGGGTCAATCCGAACCTTAAATATGTGATTTTTGTTCACCTCAGTAGTACCAATTGCAGTTAGCAAGTTACTCTGGATGTGTAACTACAACGAATCAGTCGTGGCCCACGCTGGGTTTGACTACATAATACAATCACGATTCGATTGGTGCGTTTTGATGTGACATGAGGATGTAGGCATTATCTAAATATGTAAATACCGTGTGCTAGTTACGCCCTTGGGTTATGGACTTTAATGTTGAGGCATTTATCAGACTTTTGAAGCATGCTTTTGGTTTCACTTTACTGGGTAGGATGATGTATATAGTTTCTATTATATTAATTAACCCTACTTTTTAACCGGTAAAGTGTCGGTAACAGGTGTGGCTGGAAGTGTCCCTTTATGGCAACCAAGAACTCTCCAGTATTATTTTTTACCTTTTTTCTTGAAGTGCAAAACTTGGGTCTACCTGGTTTAGTACATAGGATTCGTTAGAATAATGACATATGATCAAAATGCTAAGTTTTATTTAGGGAAAAGTTGGGTCCAATGTTTAGTGTACTTGACCTATGACACGTCTTTTGAACACATATTGTCTTTATGGGTGTAATGAACCAGAGCATTAAACCCAAGTCAGGTCATTAAGGCAAAACTCGTTTTATACTCTTACATATGGACCACAAAAGTCGATGCCCATTATGTTATATAATATTTTCTTCTGTCCATTAAAAGCTAGCAAAAGCCTCGTCATATATTTGATCGTTTCACTTGCCCATTGGATGTTTCATCTCTTCTTTCGTCTCATTGGCCCCTTTCCTACTAGGCTACAACAATAAATAATAATTACATTGGTAGAAAGACTTTTTGCCAAAGAGAAAAGAGTAGAATGACTAATAGAAACCTTCTCATTACAGCTCTACGTTAATACACGCCAGGTAGGATACACAGACCATACAAACAGTAAAATATAGAGCAGGGGTACAATAAACGGACACAACAGTCAAATAAAGGGAAAGGGTACAATACACAACAGTAAAAAGATAATCAACTCATGCATCTTCCCTCACATAATATGTGATGGATAGCAGTTTAATTCTTTGATTCGTATATGGTAAGAGATAGATGTATGTGTTGACTGTCTTCTCCTTTGAAATACGTACGAGTTTGATAATAATATAATATGCAGAAATCAAACTTTGGGAATGACGACAGTGCAGGACGTGGTCTCAGTAGGTTTGGGCGCGGAGAGAGCACGAGACTTGACGAGAAAGAAGCCGACGAAATGGCCAGCCAGGGCGGCTATGAAGATTCCAAGGTTGAAGGACATGACAGAGAGCATGACTAAGTAAGCAAAACCCATGCGAAAAGTATATATGATGGTTTGAATCAAGGTGCCCAGCATGGGATTCGTGCTTGTAGGCTTAACATCGGGCAAGATGGACAACACCTCGATTGCAAAGGCTAGCAAAAACACGAAGAAAAGAGCCAACACGTACATGCCAAGTCTGTTGTCTGGCCACCCATGGAATAGGATTGTGGCATCTTTTCCCCAATAGAAGCTCATTTGCATCATCATATTCATCATCGTATTGTTTGAGTTCGTACTTCCCTTCGGCATGGGTCCAGGAGGCATCTCCATCTGATCAGAGAGAGAGAGAGAGAGAGTAGGGACACCTTAGCTTTTGGGAATTCTAAGTTTTCTCTTGTGAAGTAATAAGCACTGCTCTATTATATATGGAGGAGCTGAAACCAATGACTGTAGAGGTAATGACGAGAACCGAGAGATAAAAGGCTGTTAGATAGCTTTGGTTGCTCAAATTTTTTTTTTGGGGCTAATAAGGACTTTTTGGTAAGTAATTTCTAGTAATGTTGTTTAAGTGTTATGAAAATAAGTATGGATGAAAAAGTATTATAAAAATATGTGTTGTGGTGTTTAAACAACAAAAATTGTTGTTTAAAATTGCAAACCAAACCGGCCCTATATTCCCCAAAGGCTCAAATGTTGCCAAAACTAAATCCTCATTTTCATGTTGACGTTATAACTATCAAATTATTAAAAATAAAAAAATTTTAAGGTTGTTATCATTATTATTTTTATTACATCCCCTAATGCTCCTCTAAAGAATAAATAAATAAAAAACTCCTAATGCTCCATTTTTTCATTGTTATGAGAGCTTAACTTATAATTTGAGAAATATTATCTGATGAGTCATGTTAATGGGTGTTTTTAGGACGAAGAAAAATTTTAATATCACTTTAATTGGAAATATAGAAGACTGTGAAAAAAGTCAAAAAAAAAAAAATTTTCAAAAAAAGTTTTTAAAAATATTTTCTAAACTAATGTCCTTAGGACATTCATTAACATTTCCCTACATTGACATTATTTTTGTTTCTTATATGTTATAATCATAATTTGTTAGGATTGTAAATTGTACTTAGAATAATGTTCTTTTATATGGACCTATCACAAATATTTTATCTTGCATTAATCACAATAAATAACTTCAGCAGTACGGACTTTGATGAAAGAGTTATGAAATTTGTTATAGTACTATATTCGTAGTAGACAAATTGAATTTTTTAATTACTTATTATAGCTGATGTCGCGGAATGGCTCTTTGGCTTTTCATGGCTATACAATCACATTCGGAAAAATATATATTTGACATAGAACCAAGACTTCCATTTACAAGTACGCAATGCTTTTTCAATCTTTCTCTTTTATATATATATATATATTTTTTTTTTTTGAGAAACATCTTTCTCTTATATTTGGTGCACGCCTGCGCGGAGTTAATAAACTATATAAATAAATTTTCATTTTCCAAATGATTGACGTAATATGTCACATTAGTAGTGACCTCAATTTATATATATAAAACTCTTTACGAAAGTCTTCATTAGTAAAGTAATTTAGTAACCTAAAAAGGGTCACCCATTAGATGACAAATTATTAGGTAAGGACATTATCTTAAATTCTTGAAATTCGCATTCACTTGGGCGAAGTCTAAAGGTAAGGCGCAATAAAAATAAGGGTTAATTATAGAAATCTATCCTAAATTATGTAATATTTGTACTTTGTACCATGCATTATGAAAATTACAACTATCACCTCAATTGTAATTTATAACAAACCACATACAAATTGCACCCAAGAGTATGACCGTAGTCATGTGAGTTGTGACCATAAAAAAATTGAATTCTCCTTTTTGCTTTTGTAACCAATGAATTTATAAATTACCCCTTACAATTTTTTGACATTGACTAAAATACCCCAACGGCCCAACAACATTTTCAACAATTACACAATCACGTCTTCCCAAAAATTGTCTAAGAGATTAAACCACTGTTTGGTGAGTGAGTTCAAACTCACATTTTCACATTTTAAACAATATTACACATATTTTCACACACTTTTTTACACATACGTATTTTAAAAAACTACAAACAACAATTCTTAAGGGCCCGTTTGGTCATAGAGTTTAAAAATTGTTGCTTAAAAAGGTATGAAAATTGTAGTTTAAAAAGTGTTATTGAAATACGTGTTTTTAGTGTTTATAAAACAAAAAAAATGTGTTTGGTATCATGGTTTAAATAACATGTTTCAGTGTTCAAAAATATAAAATATGTGTTTGATATATGTGTGTTAGATTGTACAAAAAAGCTGAGCAAAGTACAAAATTAATGCCCCTGGGTTGTTGTCTGTGTGGCTAAGAGAGATCCTTGTTAATTTGGTGTGAAGAGATGAGAGGAAGAGAGGAGACAATTCTTTCAAAAAAGCTAATCAGGTGGGCCCATAGTAGTGTTCAACCTAATTATGGAAGTGCCATTGAACACTAGTTTTTGTTGTTAAAAATCAGCCTGGAGGTGATTTCCAAGACCATTATTTTAAACATATGTTTTGAACAATGTTTTTCAAACAGCCCTGTTGCGGAATGGTCCACCAAATGCATTTTTTTTGTTTTTTGTTTTTGGACATTATTGTTCAGTGTTTAAACGCTGAACATTATGTTTTGAAATCAATGACCAAACGCCCTCTAAATTACTCTACCAAACACCTCTCTCTTTTCTACTAATGTTGGAATTTCCATTGTCATAAATACTGGTCAGAATTAGGACCGGCTCAATGTGTTTTGGGTCTAAGAGCATTTACAGTAGTGGATCTATAATTTTAGCTATTTAGTACCATCAAAACTTACTTTATCTATTTTACCTACATACATGCTGCAGCAGTGGATTTATTTTAGCTTTCAACACAATAAAATAATATAAACATCACAATAAAATAATATAACTACTGCAATAAAATAATATATCCCACTACCCAAAAAAACTAACCACAAATACCTCTATCATCAGCCACAGGCACAACCAACACTACCAACACCACCACCACCAATCCACAACAAGAATTAAAAAAAATTAAAAAAAAAACCAAATCTCCAATCTTTTTCCTTAACCACGGCCACAACCACCACCACCAGCAGTCCATAGTAGGAAAAAAAAAAAAAAAAAACCCACAACGAGCAAGCACCAATCACGTCGGTAAGTTGGGTCAGTATAAGGGGTGGATTGGCGGCTTGGGTGATCGGAGTTGAGAGAGTGAGAGATTGGAGTGAGAGAGTGAGCTTGAGAGAAATGTTCACAGAGAGAGAGAGAGAGAGAGAGAGGCATTATTTTAATCAACCGGTTGATTAAAATAATTTTCTTTTTTTTTTTTTTGCTTTCACGAACAGTACACATCTATTTTTAGATGTGTACTGTAGTAGTGGAGCTAAAATTTTTAGATTTAGCTCCACTGCTGGAGCATCATTTTAGCATCAGTGTAGCTAAAATATAGCAATATAGCTACATTGCTGCAAATGCTAATGTAGTGAATTTATGTGAGTTTAAAATATATATATATACAAACACATAAATATTAATTAAAAAAAATATTTATTTACCTTTTGATATATTTTTTTTCCTATTTAAAATATACTTTTCTTGTTTTTTAAGATACAAAATTACTAATAAATATTTTGTGTTCAAGTTCTCTAACACTTTTCAGTTTGTAATATGATTAATCCATTTAATCTTAGGACATAGTTAACCTTAAATAAGATTATAAAATGGAGAGCAGCAACTAAATTGGTGTATAGGAAACAAAGGGGGGTTGAGTTCAAAAATCAAGAGGGAGAGAATTTTTTATCCTTCCATTTTTTTTTGGCATTTTGTTTTTAGAGATAGTCACTGCCTCTTTCTTGGAAAGTTTTAAAAAATTACTAGTATTAATTTTGATAGAGAGAGAAAGCAAGAGCTTGTTCACCTTTCATGCGTTTAAGAGATTGGAAAATTTAAATTCTTAAATTGCCAAAAATTGAGTAAAATACAATAACATAGTGCACAACAATTGAAGAAATGTTAATTCTTTAAAAATAATTTTTAATTTACTGATTAAATTTTAACTTTAACTTTGTTATGCATGGGAAATTTGGAAGTGACAATCTAGTTATATATTTTCTCCTGGCTTTGATCCAAAATTTTGAACTCGGTTTATGAAAAGAAAACAAATTTTCCCTCACTGGTCTCTAGTCTTTCTCGAAAAATCCCAAACCCCTTTCAGATAATGGCAATTTCAACTGTAAGGACGCGATTTGTAACGAACCGTAACAGTGTTGGGTTCGCACGTAAAAATGCCCAAACAATATCATTTATAGAGCGTGGGTTTGAAAGGCTAGGCCTTAGTCATCAGACGGCGGGTTTTTCGTGGCGTTCATACATGGTTTAAATCGTGTTCACCTTGGAAGTCTTTCTCCTGGAGGCGGGCTGGGAGGCTCTAGTTCTTGACCATTTTTCCCAGCCCCCCTTTTGGTGCACTAATCTTTACATTATATAGCCCTTCTCGGTCGATCTTGGCCCTCCACTTGTTGGACAGGCAGGTACCCACTTCTGTACACGTCCCATCAACTGTCCCTCCTTACTTTCTGTTAGTTGCGATGATCGAAGTCACCCTGTCCAGGCGTCTTTTCTCATTAACGTGGTTAGGACTCTGGTGGGTGCATTTAATGCGGAGAGGATGTATTTACTCTGATCCAGTTGTGCACTGTACCCCCACGTGGGTCCCATTTTACTCGCACTTCCTTCGGAGAGGGCTTTTTGGGGGCAGCCTTCATCGAGACGTTGTTCTCCTCCCTGAAGTTCTGGAGTGCCGAGGACAGGATCGTCCTCGGCTGCTCCCCTTGACACTTCGGCTTCCAGCCATTTATCCTCGGCATGCACCCTCCTCGGCATGGGCTTGAGCCCTAATAGAGCGTGGGCCGAATTATAAGTTCCTTGGCCCCACATCAACCATAGTAATTAATTAATGGAACAAAAACCAACCTTAGAGCCACCACCATTGTTTTCGTGTACAAGATCGGACATGCAAAGCGACTTCTCAGAGCAAAGCTCAAACAAAGATCTGACAACCTTAACAACATTCAAAGATCACTTTAGAGGCAGTTGGAATTCATAGACATACAAGAGGAGTGTGTGAAGGGAGCTAGGAACATTACTGAATTGAGAGTTGCTGCAAGTGTACGTAGTAAGAGTTGTAACAGATCCAATCGTCGCATTGTGCTTGAACTGAGCCCTTAAAGCTAAAGCTGAAGAGAATCTCTGGTTTTCTTCGGGAGTGCTTAGCTTCTTTCTATGACCTCCATTTCCATTTCCATTTCTCACGTGATTGAAACTCGTGTGCTTCTGATGGATCTAATGTTGGTAAATCGGGCTTGATAAGTAGGTCTTATGCTCGGGCTGGCGTTAACAAATGATTAGGAAGTTGTTTGGCTGCTAGGAAAGTAATGAAAGGTTTTGATTGATGAGAATGTGATGGATTTTTGGTTGCGTATTTGGTTGAATTAAATTTGTGTACAGAGATTGATAGAAATTTGGTTAAATGTATATAGTTGATTTTTTGGAAAATTTTGAGTAGAAATTTTGTTGGTAAAGTTTTTTGGTTTAATGGTTAAATGTATATAGTTGATTTTTTTGGAAAATTTTGAGTAGAAATTTTGTTGTTAAAGATTTTTGGTTTAATCCAGAATCTCATTTGAATTGAATTTTTTAGTCGTATAAAATCTATATTGATATAAAATTTGAATTTTGGTTGAAGTTATCTATTTTGAAAAAAATTCATTTTTTTGAGGAGATTTTATTTAGTCAAAAATACAAAACTGACCCTCTAACTTTCACATTTTTTCATTTCAGTCCTCTAACTTTCAGTTTTGTCAATTTATTCTTCTAATTTTTAATTTTTGTCAATGTAGGGCTCCGTTACATGGCTGTTAGTGGCTGCCGTTAGAACTATTGAAACGACGCCGTTTTGCACTTTTTTTTTAAAAAAAAAATTCGGAATTAAAAGAAAATAAGAAAAATCTGGAAAAAAAAAAGGGGAAATCCCAGTTGACAGATTAATTGAAAGAAGAAACTGTGCAGTTACCTTTAGAAAAAGTGGATCGCCACTCAATGTCGAATCCAAGAACGAATTGAGTCTTCTTGGACTTGGAGTTAGCGATGGTGTGAAGAAGGTGGTTTGCAGCTTGCTCTACATCGATGGTTGTCTTGCTATACAGAATGTGACCCCCAAACTTTATCACTGACAATCTCATTTCACATCGAGATAGAGGATTTGGATTTGGGTGTTGGAGAGCCACTATGGATCTTGGCAACTGCCGACTTCCACTTCTTTGGGGATTTGATGATTCCACAAAGTTGTCAGAGTGTTGTTTCTTGGTTCCCCTTAATATATATTTTTTCCATATTTTTCTTATTTTCTTTTAATTCCAAATTAGAAAAAAAGGTGCAAAATGACATCATTTCAGTGGTTCTAATAGCAACCACTAACAGCCATGTAACAGAGCCCCAAACTTTATCGCTGACAATCTCATTTCACATCGAGATAGAGGATTCGGATTTGGGTGTTGGAGAGCCACTATGGATCTTGGCAATTGCCGACTTCTACTTCTTTGGGGATTTGATGATTCCACAAAGTCGTCAGAGTGTTGTTTCTTGGTTCCCCTTAATATATATTTTTTCCATATTTTTCTTATTTTCTTTTAGTTCCAAATTAAAAAAAAGGGTGCAAAATGACATCATTTCAGTGGTTCTAATAGCAACCACTAACAGCCATGTAATAGAGACTTGCATTGACAAAAATTGAAAGTTAGAGGACTGAATTAACAAAACTGAAAGTTAGAGGATTAAAATGAAAAAAGGTGAAGGGTCAATTTTGCATTTTTTCCTTTTATTTATTATTCATTTTCAGGATTTTTTATGTGAAAAAAAAAATTCTATTTTAATTTTAATTTAATTAGTTTGATTTTTTAATTTAAAAAATTCAAAGAAGAATAAAATAATGTCATTTTGGGACAATTAACATCAATTTTCTAATAGAAGTGGACAAGATGACTAAATTAAATAAAGTTAAAAGTTAAAGGATTGAATTATGGAAAACAATTTTTCTCTATTAAATTATGGACAATTATTCGTAGAACTATGCCACATATAATATTATATTTACAAATTTCCCTTGTTATATTAAGACCTTTTTTTCTTTTTTATTGTAATATTGTCTTATTAAATATTTTGGATTATATTATTAATTTCTTGTTAAAAATTAGTTTGATTTTATGTGATCTATTTACCAAGTTTTATAAAAAAAGATTGTCTCAAGTGTGGGGGTGGGGTGAGAATTAGACAACTATGATATAGCCCTAGTCCATCCTGTTGCCATCCCTAGATTGAATTTATAAAATTGAATTGAATTTTAGATAAAATTAAAGAGTGAAATTTATAATTTAACCTTAATTTTTTATGGTCATAGTGATTTAACTGGCAATCATATTATGGGTGCAATTTTAGGGTTAGTTATATTTAATTAGGATGAAAATTATAAGCTTTTATAATTTGGACGGTGAAGTATAAATAGCTCATAGTTTATGATGAATTTTTTTTTTTGAACCGTTAACCCTTACAATAATATAAGTATATAATTACACGTGTTTGATGTACATAACCGGTGTCAGTGGTAACCATATTAACCAAAAAAAAGTTTTAATTTTTAATATATATTAATATGACGGAGATGTGGAACTGCTTGGTTCGGGAGCTGATGAACTGGGGACATTTCTTCTAATGACTTGGTTAGTAGAATTGACTTCATACTACTCATTGCAAATTAAATTAAAATAAGTTGTATAAGAAAAAAAAGAAAAGAAAATAAGTTGTATAAGAAAGAAGTGAATAACAAATGGAGTGTGTTTATATAAATTCAACCTTGATATATGGCACATATAACTTGTAGGGTTGAGGGGTCTAAAAATGTATGTTGGGCCTTGTCCCAGGACGCTTAATGGTCAAAGAACAAATAAATAGTAATGAAGATGTGAGACTCAGAACTCTATGAGCAAGTTACGAATGGTAAGGCTAGGGAAGGTAGGCCGAGGGGGAGTATCTCCTCAGCTAAACGAAGTAGAAGTCAGAAAGTGTACTCTGTCATCCAGAGTGACGTTTTGGGAAATTCTATTGATAAGGATATGCATTATGAATGTACAGGACAAATAGGAGCTGAGAAATATCTAAAGAAAAACTGCTATCACTGCATTGAATGTTCTGCGACTAACTCTCTAGCCGCATTAATGAGGAAGTGATACTTGAACAGTAGTTTTCAGCCTTACAGCTACTCCCTAGAAACTTCAGGAAGGTGCTGATGTGACAGTGATCAACACCAACAATCTAATTTACACGTGGATGGCAGAGATGAAAGGGAAAGGATAGTATAAAATGAAAGGGAGGCCCTAAGATAAAGGGATCGGAAAATTGAGAAAGAAATACTGGAGCAATAAAAGCTATATTTGTAATCAACTTCAATAAATATATATAGGAACTGATCTTCTCGGATTGTATTGAGGATTATTTTCTTTAGAGAAAACCAGTCTATCTTTACCTTATTATCATTTGGATTCATTATAATTGCTACACAACTCACTATAGCCTAGTTTTCCAACCCACTCTCTACAAATTTATTGTATTGAGCTCTTTGAGCCTAGATCCTTTTAACTTTTAGGCCTAGGACTCAAATGCTATCCACACAATTGGTGTCGTCTGTGGAAAATTTTGGTGCTATAGTGAAATTAACGTCCAACTATTATAGGTTCAAGTTCGAATCTGGAGGAATTTATGGGGTCCCAACGTCAAGATCATTTTGTTAATCTTGAACAAAAAAGGGACTAAGAGGTTAGTATGCATATCACTCATACTAGTAGGAGCTAGTCTCGAAGCGAGAGCCACCTTTCTCATGAGGAGAATACCAGAGCCATGCAATTGGAGATTGATCATTTGAAAAGGAAGTTGCGCCACGAACGGCGAAGGCGAACTCCCTCCAATTCTGACTTCTCTTTTGGTGATGAGGAGGATGGTAGTTATAGACTCAGGTCGAGGACTTACCCCCAGTAAGTCTTTCTCGTATGATGAGAACTACTACCATGAACGCAGAAACAGGAGCCCATCTTCCAAAGGTTTGGGAGATGATGCGATGAGCAAAGCGCTCAACTAGATTTCCAAGTCATCTTTCATGCACAGAGTTGAGGAAGGGAGACTTCCTCGGCGGTTTACTCAGCCAACGTTCACCATGTACAATGGTCGAACAGACCCTGTGGAGCATGTAAGTCACTTCAACTAGAGAATGGCTATGCACTCCAAGAATGAGTCCTTGATTTGCAAGGTATTCCATTATAGTTTAGGGCCCGTGACCATGAGGTGGTTTGATGGCTTGGGAGCAAGTTCCATTGATTCTTTGAAGGAACTCACTTGGGCGTTTGGATCTCGTTTTATTACATGCAATAGGGTTCCTCAGCCCTTAGATTCCTTATTGTCTATCACCATGCGAGAAGGGGAGACCTTGAAAACGTACTCAAATAGATACTGGGAGATGTTTAATGAGATCGATGGCGACTTTAATGATGTGACCATAAGAACTTTCAAGGTCGGCCTATCGGCCGAGCATAGTTTGAGGAAGTCTTTGATTGGGAAACTTGCTAATAGCATACGTCAACTCATGGACCAAATTGACAAGTATAAGCGGGTTGAAGAGGACTAGCAACAAGGGAAAGGGAAGGCTAAGGTTATCCCTCAGGAAAGAAGGGATTTTAGGTTAGACTGATACAACAACAACTGGCCTCGGAGGGACTTCGCTGGGCAATTGGGGTGTCAAATGGTTAACATTGTGTTTTGAGAGCCAGTACACCAAGTTTTGGAGAAAATCAAGAATGAGCCATTCTTCAAATGACCAAACAAGATGGGAGGTGGCCCCATCAAATGCAGTCAAAGCCTTCATTACCAATACCACTAGGATCGAGGGCACACCACAGAGGACTGCAGAACCTTGTGGAATCACCTGGAATAGCTGGTCCAAGAGGGGAGGCTGAAGCAATTTTTGTATCATCCCATTAGGCAAGTGGGCCAGGCAGGTTTGGAGCCTTGGAGAGATGCCTCTTCAAGAGCCCCTTTAGGCATAATTAATGTCATCCTCGCTGTCCTAGGATGGACTGGTTCTTATCCCTCCAGAGTGATGTCGGCAGCTTGTCCACTTGCCAAGGACTCTAACCACATGTTGAAGAGGGTTAGGATGGAGATCCGACTAACATTGAGCTTCTGGGATGAGGATAAGGTTGGAACTATACAGCCGCATGATGACGCCCTGGCAGTCACTTTCAGGATAGGGGGTATGACGTGGAGAGAGTGTTGGTGGATCAGGGTAGTGGGGTAGAAATTATGTACCCTAATTTGTACAAGGGGTTAAACTTGAAACCAGAGGATTCGATAGGTTATGATTCACCTCTATTGTGCTTTGATGGGAAGATGGTTATTCCAAAGGGTTAGATCAGACTACCTATGCAGGCAGGCTCTAAGGTGGTGGAGGTGGACTTTATTATGATGGATGCTTATTCTCCCTACGCAGCCATTGTAGCATGATCATGGCTTTATGCCCTAGGGGCTGTTTCTTCCACCCTCCACTTGAAAGTGAAACATCCGTCTGGGGATCAGATTGAAGAGCTGGTTGGGAGCTAGTTCGTGGCTAGGTAGTGCTTAGTGGCCTCAATTATGCATCAGCCTGAAATCGGGTCCTCAACCTTTATTGATAGGGGTTTATAGCAATTAAGGACTCCAGTGTCACCAGTGGACGAGATGGCTGAGGGGGTGAAGTGTGAGGATTTGGAGAATGTTGTGTAGATGATGATTCGGAAATTTTTTTTCAAGTCGGCGCCTAGCTGCCTCCTCAGGAGAAAGAAGAGCTGATAGAGTTTCTTAGGAGGAATGTTGATGTGTTCGCATGGAGTGCTTACGAAGCTCCTGGGGTGGATCCGAACTTTATTTGTCATCATTTAAATCTCAATCCGTCTGTCATACCCAAAAACAACCACCTCGGCGTTCATCTAAAGACCATTCTGATGCTGTCAAAGACGAGGTGATCAAACTTAAACAAGTTGGGGCAATTAAAGAGGTGTTTTAGTGTTTTACCTTGAGTGGCTAGCCAATACTGTGGTGGTGAAAAAGAAAAGTGGGAAGTGACGAGTGTGTGTAGACTTCACAAATTTGAATAAGGCCTATCCAGAAGGCCCTTTCCCTATGCCTTGGATAGGCCAACTAGTTGATGCAACTGTAGGCCATCCTCGGATGAGCTTTTTGTATGCCTTGCAGGGATACCATCAGATACCATTGGCCCTGGGTGATCAGGAAAAGACAACATTTGTCACTCCTACTGGAAACTACTACTACAAGGTGATGCCTTTTGGTTTGAAAAATGCAGGGTCTACCTATCAGAGGATGATGACTAGGATGTTTGAGCCACAGTTGGGCAAGGGTATTGAGGTTTATATAAATGATATGGTGGTGAAGAGTAAGGTGGAGACCGAGCATGTGGGGGACCTTGGGGATATTTTCAAAATACTGAGGAAACACAAAACTGCACCTTAATGCTTCCAAATGCTTTTTTGGCATGGGATCTGGAAAATTTCTAGGCTATATGGTCACTCATCGTGGAATTGAGGTCAACCCTGATCAAGTTAAGGCAATTAGCAGTCTGTAACCACCTCGGAATCTCAAAGAGGTCCAAAAACTAACTGGAATGATTGCTACTTTAAACCTGTTTATCTCTCGATCAGCAGAGAAGTGCAGACCCTTCTTCCAGCTATTAAATAATTGGAAAAGTTTCAAGTGGATTGAGGAGTGTCCCTTGGCCTTCCAACAGCTTAAGGAATACCTTTCTTGGCCACCTGTAATGTCCAGGCCCGAGGTGGACGAGGTCTTGTTTACGTACATTGCTATGGCTTCCCATGCTGTAAGCTTGGTGCTGATATGAATTGACAATGGTGTGTAGAGGCCAGTTTACTATGTAAGCAAGTCATTGCACGAAGCAGAAGTTCGTTATCCACCACTGGAGAAGGCCATTTTGGTAGCAGTATATGCTACAGGTAAACTCCCACAGTATTTCCAATCCCACACAATGGTTGTTTTAACCCAACTTCCGCTTCAGTCACTACTTTGGAGTGCTGATTTCATAGGGAGGATTGCCAAATGGGATACGATTCTAGGGGATTTTGGTATCAAGTATATGCCCCGCACCTCTATCAAAGGCCCAGTTCTTGCAGATTTGGTAGTCGAGTTTGTTGAATCCCCATTAGAGGAGAAGATAGAGAAGTAGGATATGCATGGAAAATCAGTTGGCGTGGTCTCCTTACAGGAAACTTTATCTTGGAGGGTATACGTTGATGGGGCAGCGAATCACAGAGGATCTGGAGTGGGGGCTAGTTCTAATATCTCCTAAGAGAATCACAATTGAGAAATCCTTAAGGTTGGCCTTCTCGGCCACAAACAACGAGGCTGAATATGAGGCTCTGTTGGTAGGGATGACCATGGTTCAGAGAATGGGGGGAAAAGCGGTGGAGATATTCTCAGATTCGAGGTTGGTTGTAGGCTAGGTAAGTAGGGAGTTAGAGGCCAGGGACATAAGAATCAAGGTTGTCAATTCCGTACCGTACCGGCTGGTACGGCCGGAATATACGGTACCGGCCAGTAATCCGGTACGCTCGACCCCCCTATTTCGTACCGGAAAAAATACCGGCCATACCGGCTAATTTCGGGCAATACTGGCCGGTATCGGGCGTACCGGTCGATACAGAAAAGAGTTTTTTTTTTTTTTATAATTTTTGTAATTTTTGAATTTTTGTTAGGACAAAATGGTAACTTATTTACATTAACTTATTAGTATTATTTGTTTTCTTAGTATGCAATGGTAACTTTTAAGCTTTCTATTTTATTTTTTTATTTTATTTTTCCCTTTTAATTGATACTAAAGTCTAAAACCATGAATAATTAGTTCTGAATTGAGGAAATGTTTTATGATAAACTTTTATATTTATTATAATATATATATACACAGACACATGCATACATACATACATACATATATATATATATATATATATTTATAAATGTATATATATATATATTTATTTATTTATAAATATAAAAAATAGCGGTAAACCCGAAATGGTACATCGGTATTAACCGGTATTCGAAATATATCGTACCGGTGGCCAAACCGGTACGGCCTCCGGTACGGTATTGACATCCTTGATAAGAATGCAAGAATACTTAAGTCAGGTTAGACAATTACAATCAGAGTTTAAGTTTTTCAATTTGCTACATATCCCTAGAAGTGGAAACACCCATACTGATTCTCTGGCCACTCTTCTAACCTCCTCGGCCTAGAGCTTGCCTTGGGTTATCCTTGTTGAAAACTTGTGTAAGCCTACTGAGTTGAAGAAGGAGGTGGTCTATATTCATCAAATTAGAGTGGGACCTAGTTGCATAAATTCTATCGTGCTATTTCTTAAGAAGGATATCTTGTCCAAGGGAAAGTCCAAGGCTGACAAAGTACGAAGAAAGGCTCCTCAGTTTTGGCTATTTGAGGATTAAAAGTTGTACAAGCGCTCTTTTTCTGGGCTGTACTTGCTATGCATACATCCTGAGGCATCTGAGTTAGTTCTTGAGGAGTTATATGAAGGGATTTGTGGAAGCCATATAGGAGGCAGGTCTTTGGCTCACAGAGCCCTCACCCAGGGATACTGGTGGCTGAACATGCAGAAGGAAGCGCAAGAGTATGTGAAGAAGTGCGACCAATGCCAAAGATTTGCATCAAACATTCACCAACCATGGGGAGTCCTTAATTCTCTGTCCAGCCCTTGGCCGTTTGCTCAATAGGGGTTGGATATTGTAGGACCTTTCCCTAAGGCAACAGGGAATAAGAGATGGTTACTGGTCGGCACAGATTACTTCACCAAGTAGGTTAAAGTTGAACCATTGGCAAATATCAGGGACGTGAATGCTAAGAGATTTGTTTGGAAAAATATTGTCACTCGGTTCAGGATCCCCCATACCTTCATCTTTGACAATGGCCTTCAGTTTGATAGCAAAGCCTTCAAGAGGTACTGTTGTGACTTGAAAATCACGAATAGGTATTCCACCCTGGCTTATCCACATGGGAATGGATAGGTTAAGGCTGTCAATAAGGTCATAGTGAATGGACTCAAAAAGAGATTAGATGATGCGAATGGAAAATGGGTGGAAGAGTTGTCACACGTCCTTAGGATATATCAGACCACACCTCGTAGGTCAATAGGGGAGACCCCATTTTCAATGACTTATGGGGCCAAAACTGTTATTCCTCTGGAGATTGGATTCCTAACACTGAGAACGAGTTCTTTCACTTTGAGCAATAATGATGAGCTATTAGGCAAAAGTTTGGACTTAATTGAAGAGCGAAGAGAGAATGCCATGGTCCAACTGGCGTATTATCAACATAAATTCAAGTAAGGGTATGATGCCAACATGAAGCTAAGGCTATTAGTGCCTGGAGACTTAGTATTAAGAAAGGTTTTGGATACTGCAAAAAACCCAGCATGGGGAAAATTAGGATCCAACTGGGAAGGGCCATATCGTATCACCTTAGTGGCTGGAATAAATGCATATTATCTTGAAAATTTAAATGAAAATGTTGTACCACGCCCCTGGAATGTAAAAAACTTGAGAAGGTATTATTATTAATGAAAGTTTTCTCTACCATATTTTGGTTTATTACATTATGTGTTATGCTTCCTATAATCTACTTGAATATTAAACAGAACCTTGGTCATACCTGGCTTCTCGGATCATATACCTTGGTAAATTGATAATTTCTAATCATTTTTCTAACTATTAAACAGAATCTTAGTTATGCCTGGTCCCTTGGACCATAAATTTTGGGTAAATTAATACTTCATGACATTTTTCTGAGTGTTAAATAAAACGTTAGTTATATTTGGTCTCTCGGATCACATACTTTGGGTAGATTAATATTTCATGACATTTTTCAAAGTGTTAAATAGAACCTTAATTATGCCTAGTCCCTCAGACCACATACTTTGGGTAAATTAATACTTCATGACATTTTTCTAAGTGTTAAATAGAACTTTAGTTATGTCTGGTCCCTCGGACCACATGCTTTGGGTAAATTAATATTTCATGACATTTTTCCTAAGTGTTAAATAGAACCTTGGCATTGTCAGGTCCCTCAAACCACATGTCTTGGGTAAATTAACACTTTCCATTACCTATGTGAGTATTAAGCAGAACCTTGGTTATGTTTGGTTCCTCGGACCACATGCTTTGAGAAAATTAATATTCTGAATTATTCTTTTAAGTGTTGAATAGAATATTAGATGTGTCAAGTTCCTCGGATCACATATCTTGGGGAAGTTAACACTTGGAAAGTCCGCCCTGAGTCTTGATTAAAGGATTCTAATGATATATTAATAGTATACTCATAAAGGAAAAGCCTCAGGTGCCCTCTTTCCCTATTAAGCATTTCATTTGTCTCTCAGGACTTAGTCATTTTTCTCACAATGTACACATGTTTGGTTTACTTAAGTTAACGGTTATTTATTACTACTAACTTTTGTCAAAGTGTGGGTGTTCACCTTTGGAGGCATCATTAGTTTAAAGGTCTCAGTAAAGAGCAAAACAAGGATTATAGCCAACCAAAAATAAGTATTGCAAGAAAAATAAAGATTCAGAAAATAAAGTTGAAGTATTTTCATTAAATAAAGGAAAAATATATTATAGACAATGGCAAACTGCCAATACAAAAGAATAACTGCAAAGGAAAATCCTAAAGCTAAGCCTTGGAATTGGGAGGAGGGACTTCTTTGTTGCCAGGTTGGCAGGTAAGAGCATTTTTGGCCTTGGCAGCATCCTTGGACTTGTCCTCAACTTTCTTGGCCTTAGCAGCATCCTTTGCCTTGGCGGTGTCCTTGGCCTTGGTAGCATCCTTAGCCTCAGTAGCATCCTTGGACTTAGCAATGTCCTTGGCCTCTAGCAGAGGCTGGACCTCCTTGCCCTTGCCTTTGTCCTTCCCCATCTCTACCCCCTGGCCTTGGTCACCAACTTGGCTGGGCCCCTTTGGGACCTCGGGAGGGGGAAGAGAGGCTTGGATGGTAAGAAGCTGCTCAATTGAGAATGGTGTAAGAGTAATGAGAGGTGGGAGTTTGGTTAGAACCTCGCGAATGTTAGAAGGGTAGTAGACGTTCCCAGCCTCCCTCCACTTTGAGGTAGTAGGGACTCCTGCAAGCTTGAGGGCCTCCAGCCACACTTTCTTGCAGTAGTCCCTACAGACCTTGGCCAACTCATCCGCCAGTCAAACCTCGGTCTCCTGCACCCCAAGCTCATAGGATGCTTGCTTTGAGGCCTCTACGGCTTCCTCAGCCATCCGAGCAACGGCCTTAGCTTTTTCCAGATTAGCACTCAGCTCCAGGGCCTGCTGCTTTGCTGTGGCTAGCTTTATCTCAGTATGGTAGAGCCTTTTACGTTGGTCCTCAGCCTGGTAGTGGGCATTCTTCAAGGCCGTCTCGGCATTCAGACACTCCCTCTCCTCGGCAATTATCTTACTGGTAAGCTCTTTATTTTTCTATTTAGATGTGCCTAAGGCCTTGTTGGCCTCGGCGTGGAGGTTAGCCTCAACCCTGGCATCATTCCGGTCATCCTCAACCCACTCCTCAGCTACAAAAACTTTCTAGATAGCCTGCTCAAAAATAACAAGAGAATAATACCATGTAAAATATATATATATATATATATATATGTACAATGAAATAATAATAATAAAACAAACGGGAGGGGCAAATTAGCATTCAAACTAAAAGGTATGACAATGAACCTACGAGGGCTAAATCCCTTTTCAGGGACATGAAAAGGTCTGGCTGCTTTATGTGCCTTAGAGTAGCAATATCTTTTGGTAAGAAGAGAGGCTGCTCTAGGGTCTCAACCATGTAAGAGGAGTGCCTTCTCTGAAACTCCCTGATAGAGGAGTTCCATGGAATGGCTGCTCCATCTAACTCTAGTCGAGGAGCCTAGGTGTGATGTTGGTGGCTCACCTCGGCCACACCTGGGTCCTCCTTGCTTTCTACGGAGGAGGCCGTCCCTTTGTTTTGGGCCATTTTTTGCATCTTAACCTCCTAGCGGACCATGTCACCCTCCTCGACCCACTCTTCGGCTACAAAAATTTTTTGGATAGCTTGTACAAAAACAACAAGAGAATACCATGTAAATATATATATATATATATATGTACAATAAAATAATAATAATAAAACAAATGGGAGAGGAAAATTAGCATTTAAACTAAAAGGTATGACAATGAACCTACCAGGGCTAAATCCCTTTTCAGGGACATGAAGAGGTCTGGCTTCTTCATGTGCCTTAGAGCAGCCATATCTTTTGGTAAGAAGAGGGGCTGCTCTAGGGTCTCAGCCATGTAAGAGGAGTGCCCTCTCTGAAACTCCCTGATAGAGGAGTTCCAAGGAATGGCTGCTCCGTCTAACTTCAGTTGAGGAGCCAAGGTGTGATGTTGGTGGTGCACCTTGGCCACACCTGGGTCCTTCCTGCTCTCTACGGAGGAGGCCTTCCCTTTGTTTTGGGCCATTTTCTGCATCGTAACCTCTTGGCGGACCACCTCACCCTTCTCTACTTCCTACTCCTTCCTTTTCTTCTTCAAATTGGGAATGGGGAGTAGGCCAGTAGTAGGAGGAGGAGAAGGGGGAAGAGAAGAAGGGAATTGAGACTTTGAGGCCTCCTTAGAGGATGACCCTTTATTCCTCCCCGCGACGAGGTCCTTCAATCCTTTCCTCGGGTTGAGTGCCATCTTTTCTTCCTCCTCCTCGGAGCTGTTGTTTATTTTTACAAGTGTGAGGCCTTGGGTACGAACACCTGAGATCCTGTCAAACTCGTCCTCAGGGTCTGATATGTGGATGACAGGATCCCCCTACTCCTCTCTCTCTTCCTCGAGTTGGAATTGGTCTATTTCCTTATTGAGTGATAGGCGTGAGGAAGCAGTTTCTTCCCCTAGAGCAGTTGCTTTAGGGAGAGCAAGTTGGGGAGGCAGCTTAACGGGCACAACGTCTTCTCGAGCAAAAAACCTAGGTATAAAGATGTTTATCTTGCGGAGCTGAGGATTGCTTGCCTTGATTGCATGGCCCACTTCTTGGAATTTGTCTGATAATGGCTCAAAGTCTAGAATGAGGTGGATTACTCTCAGCTGCCAATCCTCGCTCATAAACACCTCGGACCTTAGGACTTTGTTAAGGTCTGTGACGTTGGCCAAGTTGAGACTGGGCGCTACGTGCCTTTTATCTGCAAAAATAGCCGAGGAGCAGAATCATGGTCGGAATGATGAAACCTATGATCAAAGAGAAATGAAATACTAAAGGGAAGAGCAACAAAACTAAGAAACTAAGTCCTATGCCAAGGGACCTAACCCTAGGGCACCCCACCTGACTTTCTCTCCCAAGTTGGGCATTGAAGACCGTCGTGCCATTCCCTAGAGGCAATTAGGTAGTCGTCTTTCATGCCCTTGTTGGACTTGGGAAGACATGATACGAGCCTAACGATTGAGGACCTAGACTTGAGGTAATAGCTCGCGTCAGCGAGTGAATGGCATTCGTACATATTGACGACGTCGTGCCAGGTGAGTCTTAAACCCATTTGCTTGATTAGAGCATCAACGCTACCTAAAATTCTGAATAGGTTAGGTGCACACTGGTGGGGACACAACCCATGGGCAATTAGGTAGTCTCTGATTACCCTAACCATAGGAAGTGTCATTCCCCCTTCTATGAAGGCAATCATGGGAATGACGACCTCTCCTTCATTCCTATGTGTGAGTGCCTGGTCTAGAGCATAGTATCGCAGGGAAACTCCTTAGGGAATGTGGTACTTGGCCCTAAAGCCCTCCATACTGGCGGGAGAATCTATGAGGTGCTTGAATCCACCCATCTATGCAAGCTAAGGGGAAGTAAACGAAATGTTTTTGAAAAGGAACTGAAGATTAGAAGGCCGAGGAGGTTGGTCGAGAAGAAAAGAAAGTTAGAACATAAAAGACTTACAAAAATAAAAACATGTGACACTTCAAGAGCTTCTTGAGAGTTGGGAGATTTGGAAAGTCTTGAAAGTTTGAAAGGTCTTAAGAGTTTGTAGATTTGTGAAGTAAAGAAAAAAGTAAACCCAGCAGACGCCTTATATAGGAGGCGGAATTAAGTGTGAGTTATCCCTCTCAAAATTCAAGGAGAAATGCCAGCCGAAGGATCAACATCCCACCATAGGATCCAGGGAACAAAGCACTACTTGGAGCAATTAATGAGACATCACGGGCTCTGAAGCATCGAGAACAGTTACGGGACACGCGAAGCAACATTCTCACGTATGGAAATTAAAGAAACATATGGGTTTAATTATCCAAAGTCAAAACCCCATTTTTCCTCCTTGGACAGGAGGGAAAAAAACAAAGTTTTGAGGGGCTATTATAGGATTGAAGGATCCAAGAATGTATGTTGGGCTTTGGGTTTTCTCCAAGGACGCTTAGTGGTCCGAGGACAGATAAACAGTAATGAAGATGTGAGACTCAGAACTCCATGAGCAAGCTACGAATGGGAAGGCTAGAGAAGGTAGGCCAAGGAGAAGTATCTCCTCAGCTAAACCAAGTAGAGGTCAGAAAGTGTATTTTGTCATCCAGAGTGATGTTCCAAGAAATTCTATTGATAAAGATATGCATTATGAACGTACAGGACAAATGGGAGCTGGGAAATATCTAAGGGAAAGCTACTACCACCGCATTGAATGATCTGCAGCTAACTTTCTGGCCGCATTAATGAGGAAGTGATACCAGAAAAGTAGTTTTCAGCCTTACAGCTACTCCCCATAGACTTCAGGAAGGTGCTGATATGACAGGGATCAACACCAAGAATCTAATCTACATGTGGATGGTAGAGATGAAAGGGAAATGATAGTATAAAATGGAAGGGAGGCCTTGAGAGAAAGGGGTCGGAAAATTGAGAAAGAAATACTGGAGCAATAAGAGTTGTACTTGTAATCAATTCAAGAAATATATATAGGAATTGATTTCCTCGAACTGTATTGAGGACTATTTTCTTTAGAGAAAATCAATCTATCTTTACCTTATTGTCATTTAGATCCATTATAATTGCTACTCAACTTATTATAGCTTAGTTTTCCAACTCACTCTTTACAAATTCATTGTATTGGACTCTTTAAGCCTAGATCCTTTTAAATTTTGGGCCTAGGACTCAAATCCTGTCCATACATAACTAATAACTAACCAAGTTAAGATTAAAAAAAAAAAAAAAAATTTCTCATTGAAGGTAATAAGTTGAAGGATATATGCCCTGGTCTTGTTCTGTCATTTTTTTGAGGAGGGTAAAACTTGCACGAGTTGGAGTAGGAGTGGGTAGGTTTTGACATTAATGAGAGAGAGAGAGAGAGAGAGAGAGAACATATGTACAAGAAAGAACATATGTACAAGAAAGATTTGATCATAAATTTGGTGTGGGATAGAATAGGACATTACGAGTCAAGCAGGACATTGAATTTTTGTCCTCCCTATTTGCATGAAAAAGCTTATTTTGCATTTTGAGCTTATTGTGGGCTTAAGTACTAGCACTACATAGGATCAGTTTGGTTAGGCATTTTGAGAGATTAAAAGAGTTCTTTTAAAACTCAAAACTTAGTTCTACAACTACAACTCTTCATATTTATTTTTTACAAACGTTCATTTTAAACTCAATACATAGTTTTTTAATAGTTTATACAAATGCACCCTTAATGTGAAGTGGCTCTCTCTTTTTTTAAATTCATCTTCCCTATTGTAGATTAGGTTTAATATTATGTTTTGGGAAAGACCTTATTTGAGCTAATTGCAACCTACACACAGAAACTATAATTGATACAACCATAAAATTTTTATAGCTACATTATTGTTGTAGCACTATTTCAAGACAAAAAATTTATTTTGTTAGGAAAAAAAAAAAAAGAAAAAAGGGACAGATTTGGGATTTCTTGGATGATAGGGTTACTTATCTATTTATTTACTTATTTTGAGAAATGAGTGAAAGATTAAGGTATAAAAATTTGTATGGGTTCTAGTTTGCTCAATTAGTAAAGTCTTTAATGGTTGAATAAGAGATTTGCGATTCAATTCTCACCTACACAAAAAGCCAATTGATGTCTTAGTTTGATGATAAAAAATACAATTACCAGAAGTAGACACTATAAGTTGACATTTTATAAAAAAAACAATGGGACAAAATTTAGTTACAAAATTGGTTGTAGCTTCAGGCTACAAACTTACTTAATAAAATAAACATTAATACATATTTTGAAAATTTAACCGTTAAACTGCATGTTCTTTATACTATTAATACACATGTCAAATTTTGTATCAATCATATATTATTTATTATATGATCTATAAGCTTATATTTTATACATATTTTAAACTACAAAAAACTTGCAATTTAAACAATTTATTGATAACATAACTATTAATCTTTAATTTTCTAGAGATTTTGCAAGCATGGAGGATATAAGAAGTAGATGTAATTTGATGGTAGAATTGTGAAAATTTATCTTAAATAAAAAGATATTAAGTGAGGTTGTAATTTTAGGCTACAACCAATTTTGTAATTCAATTTTGTCAAAAAAAAGTACAAAAATTTGGAGGTTATTTTGCTGCTAGAATATATTCAAAGGTTCGGAGGAAAACTTCCCATGGCACCACAACTATTGAATTTGAACCCACTTCATGTTAAACTATTTGGAAACAAATATAGTTCCCAGAGGACAAAGTTTAGCTATAGAATAAGTTGTAGCCTTAGGTTATGACAAATCCACCATTTGATTACATCTTCTTCTTATATCCTTTATATTTGCAAAATTTCTAGAAAATTAAAGATCAATAGCTATATCATTAATAAGTTATTTTAATTGCAAATTTTTGTAGTTTAAAATTATGCATAAAATATAAACTTATAGACCATTAGTAAATAATATCCGATTGACACAAAATTTGACATGTGTTTCAAGAGTGTAAAAAACATGCAATTCAAAGGTTAGATTTTCAAAATATGTAGTAATATTTATTTTATTAAGTAGGTTGTAACCTTAAGCTACAATCAATTTTGTTATTAAACTTTATTCGTTTCGAAATTAAAGAGAAAGAAAAAGGGACAAACAAAAAGAGAGTGATTTCCAGACTCCCACAAATCATCTAATCGGATTGTGGGCAATATGCATTATGGACCTGTTCATATATGGGAATGAATTCATATCCTTAAAATAAATCGAGGTCAACAATAAAAATGTTAAAATTTTGGACTCTCTAATTTGTTGTTACTTGGGATTCATGCGTGGATCCAACATCTATATAACAATAAAATGTAAAATTTGTTTTTAAGTTCATAAAAATATTTGTTACTTGATATATGATATAATTTTTGTAGTTGAAAAGATTATATAAATTATTGGATTAGAGGTGCAATTACCCTAATTTCTCTAAAAAATAAAAATTACCTCTTCACTTTGTTGCTTTTATAATTTATTTTTATCATTATTGTGGGGTACAAGAATTTAAATAAGGTATTGGTGCCGCGTGTCATACCCATGGCCAAGGAGGTCACATGTTCGGACAATAAAGCCATGTCAGTGGCATGTTACTAGTGGAGGTCATATTGTAGAGAAAGAATCTCGGGGAGGGGGTTAGTCTTGACATGACTGCAAGGATGGTGGCTACCATCACATTTAATGCATTCCACCAAACCTCTTGACTGCATTTATGTGAAGAAGACTCCTGAACAGTGTTGCCTTGGTTGCCCCAGCTTACAAGGGGTTTGGGAAGGTGTCTAATGGGACAAGCACTCAAGTGGTGGCCTAGACGATAAACAAATGGAGGATCAAGATCATCTAATGGGAGCTATATAATGTAAGAGACCCTCCAGGGTGAGGGGATCAGAAAATCTGGAGAGAACACATTGTAGCAACAAGAACTAAAATTGCATCTAAGTCCAAAAGAACTATATTCAAGAATCATTCTCCTCAGACTTTATTGAGAAAGGATTTCCTTGCTTAGAACTTGTATTTCTTTGCTTTCTTAGTATCTTTAATCCACTATGCGCGTTGCTTGATCCATTGAAGCCTGGCTTTTAAGCACACTCTCTACAAATTTATTGTGTTGGACTCTTTGGGCCTGAATCCTTCTACTATTTGGGCTCAAGAACTAAAACCACGCCTTTACAATTATTATTAAGGATTGATATTAAAAGTTTCTTTTTTAACTCACAATCTCGACCATTGAGAGTGATTGCACTCAATCTCAATCCAAATTATTATAGTCATTGGGTTGGTTAAAACACCATAAAGAAACTTTATGATGTGACAACTTGTTACGACTTTATGCATTTATCTCATAAATAAATCCTTGAAGATCCAAATATATATATAATCCATCAAAAAATAAGATGAGAAAAACCGCTCTAAACTTTTATTATTCAAAAGACCGTCGAAGAGATTATAATCATTAATATATACTAAATTCTAGGGATGGTAAGATCCTAATTCGTGTTTAGGATGAAATTATGCTAGAAAATAAGAAAAATTATCAAAAAAATCAAAATTGAGAGAATTACATAATAAAATACTACAATCTCTTCTTACTCGTAGCGTTGGTCTTGAAACTAACAAGACTTAATTGTGACTTTTAATTTGAAAATTACACTAAAATGAAAATTTTTTACAAATAGACAAATTTGATTAAATGGTGGCATAAATGAGGAAATTTGTCAGAAAATTAATTGGCTTAAGTCACACCAATGGCGGTGAATTTTGAGCTGGTTGGGTTTCTACCGGTTCCTTTTATTTTTGAACATTGCAGTGTAATTAACTTATAAATTATAATATCATCGCACACCCTTGGTGCGATGGTCACTCCACAAATATAAATGCTTATGGAGTGTGAGGGGTAAAGATCAAAATTCAAGTCTCTAGAAGGGAGATTCACATATATATACACTTAGATTAGGATAGAGTAAAAATTCTATCTTGTAAAAAAAAAAAAAAAAAAAAAAAAAAACCTTAGAAATTATAATGATAAATCTATTCAAGGAAAGTTTATATGGTTCATTCAACATCACTTTACCCCACTCCTATAAAAAAGACATCACAAGATTAATATAAAGTGTAATAAAAGTTTCTTTTATTTAATTTTTTTATTTTTTTATTGAGAAACTAGCTAGATTGGGAAGCCAAACTAGGCATTTATTGAACAAACAAATGAAAAAGGGTAAATTGCAAAATACACCCTTAATGTTTTGTGTTACTTGGATTTTACACCCTGAAATTTGAAAAATTGAATTTTGCACCCTAAAGTTTACTTCCGTTAGCAAAATTAGACCCCTCGTTAGTGGTTTGCTGATGTGTCTGTTAAGTGCCACATCATATTGTGACATTTGCTAGTTGGAACAACTAAATAGTGACATGTGTTATTAACTATTTAATGTCTTTAACTAAAATTAATATAAATCTATATTTTTTTATAGCATTTCTGATTTTCAGGTTATTCGAAATTTCCCTAAGAAAATCAAGAATCTCTTTCCAAAGAAACACTGAAAAATGACAACGTGATGCAAAAATCCAAATGAATCCAGCCATAAACAAACAGGAAAAAAAAATCCCAGCATTTTCTTGGTGACCAAACAGAAAATTTTCCCAAGAAACCCAACACAATAATTAATGAGCAAAACCAACAACCAAAATATGTAAAGTAGAATATTTTGGGCATTCAAGATTTTCTATCTAAACAAACACTAAAAAAATTACAAATCAAATTAAAAACCCATTCTAAAACACACAAACAATTTCAACAGGGCACATATCAAAACCCATGGATCTACAAACTCTCATTTCCCAAACCTAAATGAAATTCTCAAGCTTTCATAACCTAATCACCAAATCAACCAAAGGATAAGACAAAAAGAGAGAGAAATCGACTGCCATCAATGGTGGAGACCTTGTCGACTTGTATTGTCGTGTATGGTGACCGTACTCGTGAGGTTCCAGCATGGCTGAGCTTGAGAGAGAATCAAGCTTAGGAGAGAGAAACCTACAAGATTAGAGAGAGAGAGAGAGATCCATCCTTCTGTGGCTCACAGTGGTCGTTGGTAGTTGTTGAGGTTTGGCTGCATAAAGCTTGGCCACCACCACTCGATCTGCTCCGCTGCTGGCTTAATCTCCTCTTCACTCTCTCTCCCTCTGTCTCTGATGAACACATCAGTTTGTGGTTTATTGATATTTTGTTGGTTTGATTGTTGTTGTGTGAGAAGTACTTGAAGTTCATAAAATTTGAATGAACATTTTCTAATATCTTCTCTAGCTACCAGCAAAGACTTAAGTTTAATGGAAGGGAAGAAGACATTAAGAAAGTGAATAATTCCCATGAGAAACCTAGCATGATAGTTGCTAAGGAAATTAATTATTTTATTTAAAAAAAGTTTTTATTTTAATTATTTAAAGTTTTTAAGTTATTTATCTAATGTGGATTTATTATATCCATGTGTCATATTTTAATTGGATCAACTAGTATACTTCATCAATTTATGTGGCACTTAACGGACATGTCAGCAACCCACTAACGGAGGGGCTGATTTTGCTAACGGAAGTAAACTTCAGGGTGTAAAATCCAATTTTTCAAATTTCAGGATGTAAAATTTAAGCAACTCCAAATGTTAGGAGTGTACTTTGAAATTTACCCAATGAAAAATTATGAAACATTATCAAAGTTAAGTGTAGATTCTTAATTGCACTGTATTAGCCTATTTGGTCTCTCAATTAAATTTAAACACATATGTATTGCATTTTATTTTCCTTAAAAAAAAAAACATTTTTTGCTTTATTTTATTAAACATAAAAATTTTAAATTTAATTGGGAAGCACCTAATGAACAGTCAAAAATTTCCCTAATATAAATGGGGTGTTTGATAAATCACAAAATTGGTTCAATTTCGATAGGATTGAACAAAAAGCAAAACTGATTCAATCTGAAAATAGTTTTATTTTATATCAAATTCGTTTAGCATCAACAAAACTATGAATTTTTTAAGGGAATATATAAGTATAACTAGTCCAATTATGAACCGGTTTTTTAAATAAAAAAACTATTAACCCAAAAAACAAGTAATGCTACTCACCAAAGGTGCACGTTGCTTTCCGACAAGTTTAGAGAAAGTTTACAAATAAACAACTCATAATCTTTTTGGTAACTTTGATAGACTACGTGAAAGTAACGTTAATAGCAAAAAGAATTCATCATGTTATTAAAAAAATTAAATGTATCAATTATTACATTTTCAGTTGAACCAAACCAGCGGAGTCTAAGCCCGACATTTTCCATCCCGTGATCCTAAGTCCTTTCAAACTCTGATAGATGAGGGTATTTAATCCCAAAAGCCTTATCCAAAATAATGAAAGAGAAAAAAACGGATTAGAAGAACACAATAATCTTTCACTCTCTTTTTCTAAACCAACGATTTATTGAAACAAACTTGTTTCAGAAACTTAAAAACACACACACCAAACCCAAAACCCCAGATATTACATCAGCATTTCGTTGAAGGAAGATTGGTTTGGGTTCCGGCCCGCCTGTCAGAACCAGGCCCAGAGGACCCAGAGGACTTCTTAAAAGCCTGACTCCGGAAAATCACATACCCCACGGCGTGTCCAGCGACGGCGACAAGAAAAACGCCGCCGTTAAACGACATCACGGCGAGCATCACCATGTAAGTCAGCCCAGAACGGAGCGTATAGATTGCCGTTTTCACCAGCCCTGCTGTGACGTTGTTTGTCCCAGGCTTTACAAGGTCGCAATAAGAGAGCCACTCAACGAGCACAGCTAGAACAAAGACAAAAATCAAGGCTAAAGCGTACATACCCGAGTCATTTCCGGGCCAACCCGGAAAAAGGATCTCGGTTTTGTGGCCCCAGAAGAAGGTCATCATACCTTGATGGTGCGAGTGAGCAGCGCGAGTGGCAGCATTGTAAGGTTTGAATTCGTTATGCATCGAGGTTTCCATGGTTATATGAAATTGTACTTAACACTGAAATTGTAAGCAAAGAGAGAGTCTGTGTGAGTTTAAGATTTAAGGAGCACAAAAGAGGGAACAGAATTTTTCAGCAATTCACGCACTTCGTACACGGACGTGTTGGTTACTGTCCGGGGTTTGTGTTATTTGGACAAGACAATAAATAAGGTGGGATAGTGGAATGAGTGTGATAGTTGTGCGCGTGGGATAGGGTTTGTGGTTCTCCACAAATGTGCTATGACTCATTTCCAAGCAATTCCTGCACCAAAGTGAACAGATTTCGTCTGCAAAATAAAACAAAAGGGGAAGAAAGTGAAGAGATTCTAAATCTTATATCAAGCAATATGGGTCTTTATCAGTTAAAAAAAGAAAAAAGTATAGTATAGAATAGAATAGAAGAGATTTTTATTTTCGTCATTTTAATGGATCTGGGGAGTCGGTAAGCCCATGCATGTAGAGTGATTGGCACGTGGAAAATGAGCACAGATGTTACAGTTTGCATGTAGCTACTAGGGCCGGTCGTGTTGTGAGCTTTGGAATTAGATAACAGCTTAAAAAGACAAAGAAAACATGGGCCGAGTGCATTAGCCTATTATACAACAGTGGTCTAACTGCAAATCCAGCCCATGGTCTGTCTTGTTTTAGAGTGCTTTCGGGTTTCGGCCCGATTATTTGTCCCAAAAGCAGAATGCATGGCACTTTGGCAGCCATTTTGAAGAAGAGTATTTTTAGAAACACAAATTATTTCACAATTATTTTGTCACAACTTTAGGGTGGTAAATTATCAGTAATTAACTATTACTTCTACATGAATTTATAGGTGAAGCTAAGGAACCATGACCCCCAAGCTTTTAAATCATAAAAATTACAAATTATAGAAAAATATAGTTATTGGCCCCACAGATTCTAGAATTAAAGCCTTTAACATCTCAATCCTTTTGAATTAGTCCAAAACACAAGTTTTATACATTGTGCAATTGTTTGAGTTTAGATAGCTCCTAAATAATTTTTTAATATTTAGCTTGTCCTCTTGGAAATTTTTTTTTAGGTCTGCCATTGCATGGGCTTATAATTTTTTCTTTACTATTCACATTGCCACGTTACACTTCTAACAAGAAGTTGTGAAAATTTTTATGATCCTAGACTTTTTCTTTCAATAATCCGTTCTTTGGCTTTCAGAGCAATTTCACAAAAGGATCAGCCCGCACCGTTTTGCAATATAAAACAGGAAAGAGATTGGAAATGTCCACGCATTATTGTTAAGTGACTCACAAGATCAGCAGGCGCTTCAACAAACTCAACAAGAGGTCAATTAAACACTCACAATTAAGTGTAATTCACTTCGGCAATCCAATGGCAATTATGGACGTGTAAATCAAGGACTAATTCCAGCTGTGATTGGTTATAACCGTAATGTAAAACCGTTTCACACTGTGCAATGTCTAGTTTGTTAGAGCATCTCTAGCAATTTCTTCAAATTTTGTTACTATTTGGTGAGTAAATAGTAACTTTTACCTTTTATCTACTCATTTTATAAAATACACTTTCCAACAGATTCTTTATATTTTCTCTATTCCATTAAAATATTATTTCTTTATTATTTTTTTAATTCTTTTTTATTCAAGCTGGCACAAAAAAGTTAGCTTTGGAATTTTTTAATGTGATGAATTCTTTTCCTAATCTACAGTAACTCATCAAACTTGATGAGTTACTGTTCATGAGCAAAAAACTTTTTGAGAAATAGAGAGACTGTTGGAGCAATGAATTATGGTTTCATTCTCCATTATAGAAAGAATTTTGGGTTTAGTTACACCATTGGAGATGCTCTTAGGAAGTTAGTTTTTTTGGTTAGTTATACTGCTCTGCTTTTGTACATGAGGAACAAAGCTTAGTTGTTGTAATTATTCTCTTCATTTTTCTTACTCATTCAATAAAATTATAGAGTGAGATTCTTAGAGTGAGAAAAGGAGAGAAATTTAACACACCCCATATAAAAGCATTAACAATGAACTCAACGAACACTATATACATATATGAATTTCAGTTAATTCAATTGGTAAAGTCTTTGGTGATTGTATAAGAGATCTAAGGTTTAATTTCTACTTACATCAAAAATTGATTGGTATTTTGGTCGATGATAAAAGAGTTATCAGCAAGAGCAAAACACTTTTTCATAAAGAGTTATCAAAGGGTTCAATTGCATATTAGTAAATTGCATATTAGTAAATTGCATGGAATATGGTCCTCTCAAAATTACAATGATGTGACACATGATTTTTTCATTAAATAAACCTAAGATGAAAGTAATTTGTAAAATCATATTATCAAATGTGGGATTCAGATTATAGGACTTACTAACTTAGTTTGTTATTATTGTTGTAATTGACATTAATAACATGAGTTTTTATTTTTATTTTTATAAATCTGGTTGATGGCTTGAATGAAATATTTATGTTAATTATAGCAAAAAAAAAATCTGATAATAAATTTTAGTTGACACAATTTTATTTATTTATTATTATTATGTCCAATATTTGATTTTCTTATAAGCAAGTCATTTTGTATATCCAAGCAATAAAATATAGCGGAAATTAGAAACATAAATTTTTTTAGTACTTTCAGCAAAAAATAATCATTTTATTTTATTTTTCATTTATCTTTTTTCTATCATAGTTCTACAAACCATAAAACTCAATCTACATTTAATCAGGAAAAAAAAGTTGTTCCAATAAACAACCGTCTCAATTATGATGGCAGAAGAATTCAAGTCATGAAAAGTTGTGTAATATGAGAAGGAAGTCCCTGACAAATAAAAAAAAACCATTTTAATTGGTAAGTTTTGTCAAAATCAAATTTTGTAGACGTATTTTGCCTTCTATATTCCCATGGCAAGGTAGGATTTCTTTATACAAGACTCTTAAGACCTGGTACTAATCCCACTTGACAAGGGTTGATGATTGATGACGTTGAAAATTGTCACTAATAGGTCACACCGTACTCGCGACTCAAAACGAACCTGCACAACAAGAACGATCGAAAGAAAACCTTTAGAGAGCACCGGTGTGGTGCCGGCCAAACACTCTCCGAAGGTCAAGTCAGAATTCGTCTCTTCACTCTAGAGCACTAGAGAAGGTCAATTAATCGTACCTTGATTTGCAAAAGTGTTAGTCCTTTTATAGTGGTAGAGAGTTGGCTTTTCTTCTTGACCTCCAAATCTTTTCCATGTGGGACTCTAATACAAATTCTCCAAAGCGTGGTGAGTAAGGATTTCCCTTTTTTGATCTTAGGGCTTTTCTAGGCGATAGAGATTTCGGATCATGGGCCCTTACTATGTCTGTCAGCGATGGGCCTTCAAAGCGCGTGGGACCATCTTTACACAGGCCCAACAGTTCCAATCCGTCAGGCCCATTAAGGTAGGCCCATTAAGGTAGGCCCATCAGGCTCTATATTTTATCATCTTCAATTGCCCCCTTCACCCCAATTGTTCGTCCGCTTTTAGGTCAAAGGATCAATGGGGTGACGATCCTAACGTAGGGTTATGACAGGTATTTTTATGACGGAATGGGATCCGTGAGACAAAAATAAGGTTTAAACTGATTGACGGATTCATGCAAGATAGGATGACAGTTCCAGATGGATCAACCCGTCAGAAGAAGATTCATCAAGTTGACGGTTACATGAAGGGTACAATCTGTTGATGCGTACTGACAGGTTGTCAACATTTATTGAGCATGCCACGTGTCAATCTCTGAATGGCCGTTGTATAGGATCGAAGCGTCGCTTCGTCTTCCGTGCATCTCCTATATATATATAAGGCGCCTCACTCTCCCATTTTCACAATTTTCAATCAGAAATCGTCTGTCAGAGCGAAGCCGTCAACCTTGTCAGAGCACTCCGTCGAGGACGAGTATCTACCGATTACAACAACCGTCACCCATCCTCCGCTAAGTGTGGTAAGTATTTACTT
Source organism: Quercus lobata (assembly GCF_001633185.2). Classification (NCBI taxonomy): domain Eukaryota; kingdom Viridiplantae; phylum Streptophyta; class Magnoliopsida; order Fagales; family Fagaceae; genus Quercus; species Quercus lobata. The sequence continues at coordinate 27,881,308 of NC_044910.1, read as the reverse complement.
TAATACCATAATCAAGTTACATTTCCGTCCTTGCATTGTTATTGTCACTAATAGGTCACACCGTACTCGCGACTCAAAGCGAACCTGCACAACAAGAACGATCGAAAGAAAACCTTTAGAGAGCACCGGTGTGGTGCCGGCCAAACGCTCTCCGAAGGTCAAGTCAGAATTCGTCTCTTCACTCTAGAGCGTTAGAGAGGGTCAATTAATTGTACCTCGATTTGCGAAAGTGTTAGTCCTTTTATAGTGGTGGAGAGTTGGCTTTTCTTCTTGATCTCCAAATCTTTTCCATGTGGGACTCTAATACAAATTCTCCAAAGCATGGTGAGCAAGGATTTCCCTTTTTTGATCTTAGGGCTTTTCTAGGCGATAGAGATTTCGGATCATGGGCCCTCACTATGTCTGTCAGCAATGGGCCTTCAAAGCGCGTGGGACTATCTTTACACATGTCCAACAGTTCCAATCCGTCAGGCCCATTAAGGTAGGCCCATCAGGCTCTATATTTTATCATCTTCAATGATTATATGAAGAAAGAAACAAGTATGGTTTGATCTGTTGCACAAGCTGATAGGCCAGGATTGGTGTACGGTCTTAAATTGATAGATCCTAAAGGATGATAATAATAAAGGTTCTATTTTGATCTATAGGAATAGACCCAGAAAATGAAAATACTTAGCAAAACAGAGCATATTTGATGACCAACAATATTCCAACAAGCTTAGAAAAATTTAGCAGGAAACCACGTACGGTTTTCATCGGATCCATAGAAAATAAAACAGATTTGGTTAATTTTAACATTAATTGGAACAGGAGAAAAAGCTCTTTTTGGGTGAGAAATATACTCTTATAATTATACCATGATACAGTTTATTTATCCAGACAATCACATACGTTGTTGTTTCGGATAATATAGATTCACAGGATGCAATACAATTTCAATGATTAAGATTGAGAGTCAAAAAAAAAAAAAAAAAAGAACTCCTAAGATTGATTATTAACTTTTTTTAACTCTCGTTCTCAATCATTAAGAGTTATTGCATATATGTAGTACCTTAACAAGAGAAATGTCTCTTTATACACATCCACTTATTCACGTATAAATTATTTATGATAATAAATTGGTGTGTGCAAGTGAGTGTGTGTGAAATAAACAGTCTTAACAAATATCAATTATTCTGGCAATATGCTTCTTGGTCTCCTCCTTAGGAACTGTAACAGTAAGCACTTCATTATCTAAAGTTGCTGTCATCTTATTCGCCTTGGCATTCTCAGGCAGCCTGAAACGCCTAAAGAATTCGCAGCTGCTGTGCTCCTCACGGTGCCACTGGTCGGTCCTCTCCTTTTTCTCTACCTTCCTTTTGCCGTTGATGCAGAGGTCCTTACCGTGCTCCACTTCCACCTTCACTTCATCTTTCTTCATTCCAGGAAGATCCACTTTGTACACGTATGCGTCTGGGGTCTCCTTCCAATCTATCTTAGCGCTGACGAAGGACGTTGTTTCATTGAGGAAAGGAGTATGGGGCACAGCGATACTGGAATTGAAATGAAAGTCCTCGAATGGGTCCCAATAAAATGGATCAAATCGACCACCAAAGACGCTATTAGGAATGATCGACATCTTTGTTATAGCTTAATGGGTAATGAGAAAAAACAAATGATATTGAACAAGGAGATTAAAACACTCAAAAATGTTACAAGGGAAAGCACCACACAAGCTAGCTAGCAATGTTGTTCAAGGGAAATGAGGATGCTGTATTTATAGATCAAAAAAGAATGGCGGGCGCATTAGGGAATAAAGAAAAAAAAATGTGTGTATCGGAGATATGCAATGGTATGTGGTGTATCAATGGCGTTTCTTTTTTGGTAGAAGTGTGTGCATGTCCATGTCCATAATGTTTTTAGTGAGAGACGAATCTTATCTTTAGAAATGGCATAATGAAACAAGAATGGATGTGGAAGGAATATAATCAAATGTGTATATAATATGGTGTAAGAACTAAAGTAGCTTCCATTGCTAAATTATGTGGGCCTTGATGGATTGGCTTAGATTTTACGAATATTGAAGATTTTACTTTTGCTCAACGACTCCATTTGAGTGAAGACCTGGTACACACGGGCGGATTCACTGGGCTAGTGGCCCCCCAAAATTTTTCAAATTTCCACCAGAGTATGTAAAAAAATTACATGGCCCCACCACCACACCACCCCCCCCCCCCCCCTCCCCAAAAGAAAAAAAGTTAAGATTCGCCCCCTATATTATTCTCAACAATTCTTCTAGAGTTCTAATCCAATACAACTTCAAATTAAGCAAAAAACTTGGCCCACATCCAGCCCCAATTCCTTAATCAAACAAAATTATTCTTTTCTAGACCATAAACACTTACAGCCCGGCCCAAATCCAAAATCTAAAATACCTAATTAAATACAAACAAAAGGCATCTTCAGACTTCAATCCTCACTGTCTGAAAAAAAAAAAAATAAAGAAAGAAAGAAAAGAAAAGAAAAAGAGAGAACAATCTAATATATTTTCACGCCTCTGCCTTAGTTTTTACCTTCTCAGTTCACGCTTCCAATAGTGTCACGCTCATGCCTCTGCCTCATAAACAATCTCCCCGCCAACTCATCGTGACGCCACTGCCTCCACTAGCCTACTAAACTAGCCTTCATTGCCTCAACCTTAACTCAAGCCCTCACCTCAATTCCTCAAGGTATCTCATTCATTCATTCTCATCTCAGTTCTTTACTTAATTTCTCTCTCTTTTTCTCTACAACTAAACTAAATACTTTTAGTAGAATAGAAATATCAAATATGTGTATGTGATTTCCCTTTGCTAGCAAAGCAATTTATACTTATTTGACTTTGTCTTTTGTCTTTTTGTGTTTATTGTTATTGTATTCTTTATTATTTGATCCATTGACTCTAAGACCAGCCTTTTGGCTTCTGTGTTGTTTGTCCCTTGAGTGGGGCCTGGGTGGGGCTTGTATTGTGTAGTTAGGTAGTAAAGTAAGTAAATTATAAATGGGAAAAAAAAATCTATGGAAGGAAATCGGGGTGAGGGTCGTGAGTCTATGTATTTGGTTTTCAGTCATTACATTATACATGGTAGTGGGGATTTGTAAATTTATTTGGTTTATGTTGTTTGTTTATACTTTTGATTGATTTGTTTATTTAGTTTTATTATCCTAAAAGGTCATTACTTAACTACAGGTGTATTTATGTTATAGTTCATGTAAGAATGAATTTTATATGATAATTTATTATCTCTCTCTCCCAAGTTAGTTTATCATTTGTTGAATTGATTTAATTATTATATATATATATATATATATATATATATATTGGGATTGAAATTAGGTGTCAAATAATGAGCAAACGATAAACAATTGATGCATTCTTTAAGAAAAAAGATATTAGTCATTCAAAACTTAGGACTTCTATAGAAACAAATGTTGATACTTCAATGCCTAATGAGTGTCCCTCCAAATATTTAAGAATTGAATCTAAAGGGATAGGTCGTGATCTAGGATTACGTAAACAAATATATGAATTCCCTTTCATCAAACAAGATGAAATTCGACATGCTTATCTCATAGCTAGTCCATATCAACCTAGAAACATAAAGTATCCATACAAAGGACCAAAAAATCATCACCGTAGTTTTCAATCTTCATGGTTTGAATCACATTCAAATTGGTTGAAATACTCACCTTTGATAGATTCAATCTATTGTCAACCTTGCTACCTTTTTCATAAGAAACCAACAGGTTATCCTGGATCAGATGCATTCACTGAAAAAAGTTTTAATAATTGGAAAAAGGTGAAGGATGGAATGAATTGTTCTTTAATTGGTCACGAGGGGAAAGATCCTAATACACCACATAAAATTGCTAAGAAATATTGTGCGGATCTAATGAATTATTTAGGACATATTGACAGACTAGTTGAGAAACAAATATCAAAAGAAATGGAGAATAATCGATTGCGGCTCAAGACCTTAATAGAGTGTGTTTGATGGTTAGCATTCTAAGCTTGTGTTTTTAGAGGTCATGATGAAAGCATTGATTCAAAAAATCAAGGTAACTTTATTGAATTGATAAAACACACATCAAATTTCAATGAAAATGTAGCTAAAGTTGTTTAGGAAAATGCTCTACAGAATGTCAAATATACATCACCCACAATTCAAAAGGAGATTTTACATATTCTAGCTAGTAAAGTGCCGAATGCTATTCGTGAAGAAATTGGGGATGCAAAATTTTGCATTCTAGTTGATGAAGCTCGAGATGAGTTGAAGAGAGAGCAAATGGCCATCATTTTAAGGTTTGTTGATAAAGAAGGTTTTATTAAAAAGCGTTTCTTTCATATTGTGCATGTTAGAGACACTACTGCATTGACTTTAAAGAATGAGATATGTGCTGTCCTTTTTAATTACAAACTCCACATTGAAAATATTCGATGGGGCTAGTAACATGCATGGTAAATGGAATGGATTACAAGTTTTTTTTTTAAAGATTGCCCATATGCTTATTATGTACATTGCATAACTCATAGGTTACAATTAGCTCTAGTTACAACATCTAGAGAAGTAAAAGATATTCATTAGTTCTTTGATCATTTGGTTAATATTATCAATATTGTTGTTGGTTTTAGTAAACGTAATGATGAATTGCAACATGCTCATGCAGAACAAGTTGAGAATATGATTGCTTTTAATGAAACTGAGACTAGAAGAGGTGCAAACCAGATTGGTACTTTGCAACGAGCTGGAGATACTAGGTGGGGATCTCATTTTCAATCTATTTGTAGTTTGATTAAAATGTTTTATGCTACTTGCAAAATTATCAACACTATCTCTGAGGAAGGGGCTAATTATAAACAACGCGGTGATGTTAAGGGAGTTTATCAGGTATTAACATTATTTGAATTTATTTTAATCTTGCATTTGATGAAAGAGATAACGGGAATTACTAATATTCTTTGTCAAGCTTTTCAACAACATTTTCAAGACTTTTTGAATGCCATGCATTTAGTTTCAACTATAAAATCACTTATTTAAAAGTAGAGAGATGATGGATGGGAGCCTTCACTTGCTAGTGTTATATCATTTTGTGAGCAACATGAAATTGATATTCCTGATATGAATACTTGTTACACTAAAGCTCGAGGTAGATATTGTCATCAAGATGAAGATTTAACAATGGATCATCATTTTAGAATTGGCATATTTGCAGTTGCAATAGACTTTCAATTGCAAGAATTGAAAAGTAGATTTTGTGAGTTAACAACGGAACTTGTTATTCTTAGTTCAGCTTTAAATCCCAAGGATTCTTTTAGATTATTCAAAATTGTTGATATATGCAATTTGGTTAAGAAATATTATCCTCAAGATTTCACTGAACAAGAACAAGAACTTTTGGAGTCTTGATTGCAACATTATGAGCTTGATGTGATAAAACAACTAGATTTTCAGAATATGAGTACAATTTCCGAGCTATGTAGGGGATTAAAAATTTCAGGAAAGTCTAAAATCTATTTTTTGATTAATAGACTTATTTATCTTATGTTGATCCTTTCAATTTCTACAGCAACTACAAAACGAGCTTTCTCAGCTATGAAGCTGTTAAAAATAAGACTTCGCAATAGAATTGAGAATGAGATTTCAGCAGATAATATGATAGTTTATATAGAGAAGGAAATTGCAGAGAATTTCACTATAGAGATGATAATGGATGAATTTTATTCCACGAAAAATTGTCGTCGGGCATGATTTGATGTGAATGTGAATGTTCTTTTTTGTATGTCTACATTGAACTAGACAGTTTTTCATGTTTATTAATGCTCAAGTATATGATGATATATGAAAGTTGATAATTTTGTATCCAATAGACTTATGAATTATATTTGATATATCTCTATTACAACCCAACCCCTCCAAGTAATTATTCCTGGCTATCTCCCTACTGGTACATATGTGCATTATTAGTCAGAATAAAACGAATTGCATGTGCCTGCATGAAGTTGAAGGCATAAACATATGCTCCCCTCCCTTTGCCATGTTTACTCATGGAGAGGCCAATAATTAGTTACCGTTACTCATTGATAGTTTATTTTTGTCTCATGAGGCTACCACTATAAAGAGCATCTCTTTAAACTCTAGACAAACCAATGATACTATGGTGTGGGAAGGTACATTGAATGGGGGTACTCCGTACATCATTAAGAGTACATATCTTATGTTTGTGAAGAATACTCAATCAAATTCCAGGTGAGGCTTTAAATCATGGCAAACACACACAACATTATCGAAGGTAATATGGAAAGCCCATGTGTACAATTAATAGAGTCAAATTTATTCATGGAGAACTACGTATAGTACGATGGACACATCTACTCTAATTTCACTTAGGATCAATGTGGTGAGGCCTAAGAGCAACCACATCAATTAGTCTAAATTTTTCCTTCTATTTTAGATAAGACTCTACTTTTTATATTTTATACAATCACTTTTAAAAAACACCAATATCAAATTATCTATAATACATCTTTTATTATTATTTATTTAATCATTTTATTATTTTTATTTTTAGCTTTATTTGTTCTCACATTCTCTCTCATTTCTCTTCTCTCCTTACCACCACAAAACTTCCAATGTTGGACCTCCATGGTCATGGCCGAAACTCACATGATCACCACAAAGGCGAACCTCCATGGCTGGACTTCCGTTTCTGCTATTGTCTTCTTCTGCCAATGTAGTTGCTACTTACCTTCTTTTGCTATTGATGTAGCCATTGCTTACTTTCGTTTATGCTACTATTTTCTTCTACTAATATAGCCATTGCTTCTTCTTTCGCTATTGATTTAGTAGCTACTTTCTTTTTTGTTGATTCACATAAATTTATATATGGGTTTGATGATATGGTTTTGTATATGAGTTTGATGGGTTTGAGACCTAGATTTAGGAAAACCATATGAGTTTGATGAGTTTGAGGTCTAGATCTAGGATTTGTTTGATGAATTTAATGATTTATTGTATGGAGCAGGTAGAGAAGGAAAAGAATCAGTGGAGAAGAAAGAGAGAGTCAGATGAAGAAGAAAGAGAATATGATGTTAGAATGATGTGAGAGGTGAGAGAAAAAATTATTAAAAAAATAAAATACAAAACTACAGTAACCTTGTATATTTACATGGTTACAGTAACAAAAATGAAAAGTTACAGTGTTTTACATAAATTGATGTAAATTGTTTTTGAAGAAAAATGTGTAAATTTGACAGTTTTTTCTATTGTATACCCATTGATGTGAATGTTCTATATCCATGTGCTATGGTCAATGGCCTTGTGCATAAGGTACGAACATTCTTGGAAAGCAATGATATCGATTGGGGAAACTTGGTGTACTAGGTTAACTTTGTGTAAAGATAAGGGGGATGATTAATACATTGTGTTTTAATAACTAAAATGATGAGTTTAATCCATAATTTCAATTTATGAATACACCCACTAAAATAGATTTTTCCCTAAAGATAAATGTTTTCTTTTAGTTATTTTTTATTCTCTTTGGGCTCATATGGACTAATAGGAATGTTGCAAGAATGAATGAAACAATTTTAGGTCTTATTCATTCTACTCTACTTTCACTTGCAACCAATGTGGTGAAGCCTAAGGATTGTATCTATGTGCTATGGTCAAAATGGTCAATGGTTGCACAATGAAGAGGATGATTTTCCTAATATGTATTTTTTTTGGATAAATAAGGATAAATATATAGAAAAAAAAAAGAAAAAAAAGGACCCTACCCAAGGACAATAGATGAATGTTTAAAGCTTTGAGCATCCTTCAACTTGCAGATGAATCTATCCTAGTGCCATTTAATCAACAACTAAATGCGCACCTTTAACTTTAGGAATCTATCCTAGTGCCTTTTTATCAAGGAAAAAAGAAAAAATCATTTTCCGGTTTCAAATCATTGGATTCCAAGTTCCAACCTTCGGCCTTCACTTCACAGTAGCCTCTGTTTGCAACTATTGCACTAATGATCACAAACTTCCTTGTGCGAATCAATACCAATCAACTATCAAATTCATCAATTATTCCCAAAATTTGGGTTGGACCATGTAAATGTTGGCACGTGTGGCACAAGATATTCCACGGGCCCTAACTCAGCTTACCTACAAATTAAGTTGAAAGCAAAAGCCCAATGGCCACCCCCCATTTTAAATTTATATTTTCTCCATTGGGTTGCCTTACTTTATTAAACAAGGCCCAAATATTTCCCTCAAGGTATTGATCAACATTGAAATTAGTCCTCGCACTCGAAGTAATTCAAGGCAGTAAATCTTGAGCTCGACAGCACCTTGTGGGATAAAAAGGCGGAGGCCATACATAAATGGAAACCCAATCCTTATTCCAGAACCTTCTCTTCTTTTATGTCAACTATCAACGAACAATTTTTTTTTTTGTTGAAAAGATCAACGAACAGTTATAGCTTCTTTTTGTAAAGAAGCCATTGCCACGCAAGACTAAGAAGATAGAACTCCCTGGAAGGTTACAAATAGTGATACATCATACATGAAGCATCCAGATATATCCAGTAATCAACAGGAAATAGAAGAACCCCGAAACTTGAAGACCCCACAGCCACACCACAAATCTCTCTCTCTCTCTCTCTCTATGTGTGTGTGTGTGTGTATATATATATATATATATCACCATCCACATATCACTCAATTCATCCGTGAAACACTTACAAAAAGAGTCATTGTAGCATTTATTTTCTTTGAGCAAAGATGTCTCTGATTCCAAGCTTGTTTGGCAACAGTCGCGTTTTAGATCCATTCTCCACAATCTCAGACCTATTGCCACCCTTGGGGTCCAATGAGGTTTCCACATTTGCCAATGCCCAGGTTGATTGGAAGGAGACCCCAGAAGCCCATGTGTTCAAGGCTGATCTTCCAGGGTTGAAGAAAGAGGAGGTGAAGGTTGAGGTTGAAGAAGGAAGAGTTCTTCAGATTAGTGGAGAAAGGAGCGTAGAGAAAGAGGACAAGAACGAAAAGTGGCACAGAGTCGAGAGGGGTCGCGGCAAGTTCCTAAGGAGGTTCTGGTTGCCTCAGGATGCTAAGGTTGATGAAGTGAAGGCTTCAATGGAGAATGGGGTACTGACTGTCACCATTCCCAAGGTCTCAGAGCCGAAGCCTCAGGTCAAGTCCGTTGAGATCACTGGCTGAGGCTACCATTCTTATCATTGACTTTCTAGTTTCTACTATTGAGTACCCGGTTATTCCCTTCAGTTTTATTTTCTTTCCGTCAAATATGAAATAATGCTGTAACTTGTAATTCCTTCCGTCTGTAATATTTCTATGATGGTTTGTGTCTTTATTTATTAAAGCAATATAATCTAGTTTTGTGGTAATAAAAAAAAGGTCTGGTTAATGTGTATACTAAAAGCATTAGCATTAAAAGATGCTTCTATATCCTATTTTATTATTTCAAAAAATTACTATATTAATTATATCATACCATTTTGTGACACACCCAACATCTCAACTATTTTACTATACTACACATTAAAATAATATAAAGTAAAATAAAAATAATATTTAAAAAAAAAATTCTCACTAAAACCACAACTCAACAAGCCCAAATGTCCGCCGGCGATTCATACTCATTGTGATTAACTGATTCTGGCAACATGTACAAAGGAGTTCCTCTAAGCTCTACTTTTTTTACTTCGTTACTCTTTTTTTTTTTTTTTTTTTTTTTTTTTGGCAAATCCAAAGTAGGCGATTTTGATTTTCCCATTGTCGAACATGAGGATATTCTGAAGGTTCAAGTCACAGTGAACAAACCTTTTAATCAAATAGAAGAAGGCAACAAGATTTGTAACCCTCCACAACCAGATCCGTCTCACTCCCTCTCTCTGCTATCTCGGATTCTCTCTCTCGTCTTAGCCATGACCGAACCCATGGTCTTGTTGGTTTTTGGGGTGACAAAACCATCACCATCATCGATCTCCGTGACCCACGCCAATCTCCACCAAACCCATCACCAATCTCAGACCCAAACACTAGTGATCTCTGACCCAAACACTGGCGATCTTCCTTTAAGCACTAGTCACAGCAAAAAAAAAAATAAAAAAAACCACAGAACTAGAGAAGGAGAGAGCATATAGAGAAACAGAGAAGGAAGAGAGAGAAGAGAACTGAAATAATGAGAGAGGAGAGAGAAATTTCGGGGGAAAAAGGTGAAATAAAATATATTTTTTTAAGAATAGAATTGCACTGTAGCAGTATTGCAAAAAAATTTACAATAGTTGGGTTTAGCATTCCTTGATGTAGAGTACTTTAAGACTTAAAATACCAAATTCTCCTTACATTTGGCATTAGCATTCTCCAATGCTGATGCTCTCATACATTAAGCTATCTATATTTGAAAATATTTTCTCAGGAATTGAAAAGATATTGACAACTTTTTCAATTTCTGAGAAAATATTTCTAAAAATAGAAGGTTTAATGTATGCCCTAAGGGCACACATTAGCAAAATCCATAAAAAAAAATTGGTTTGAAACTCCTCCAAACATTAAAAAGACAATCACTTTGTTGACAAGTCTCTAATTATATACTTGGATCAAAAGCAAAATAAAAAAAACACCATTCTTTTTATCAACGCAACAAAAAAAAAAAAAAAAAAAAACAACCTTTCTAGTAACCTAAGAGCATCTCTAATGGCCTATGTAAACCAAAAAAAGCTCTCTAATGGACTCTCTATTTCTAGATTTTTTTTTTTTTTGGCTCATGAACAGTAGCTCATCAAATCTGATGAGCTATTGTTCACTCTTCAAATGTTTTTTTCCTATTATAATAATTAGGTGTTGAATAAAAAAATATTGGAAGATATGTAATTGTTAAAAAAATAATAAATAATGAATGAAGAAATAATATTTAAATAAGATAGAGAATAAGATAGAAAATCTATTGGAAGTGTATTTGAAAAAGTGAGTAGCTAAAAAGTAAAAATTGCTATTCATTCTTCAAATAATATAAAAATTTGAAGATTCTGCTATAGATACTCTAATAAAAGCTGTTGTTAATATAGGGATGGTAATTGGTCAAGTTTGGATTGGATATATTGAAACCTGACCTGTATTAACCTATAAATAGGTACCTTGACTTTTAGAACTTCAACATTGATAGAGCTATATTTTTTTAGTTTTTTATTACTAAAAAAATTATTTTATTTATTTTTAAAACGTTATTTTTTACAATTCACCTAACGTTAATAGTTTTATTTTAACAACCACTTCGTTTAAATATTTTTTTTTTATTATTTGTTTCAAACTTGTCATGTTGTCAAAGTGTAACAAGAAAATTTTTTTAATCCTAACATTTTTCTTTTATATATATATATATATATATATATATAGGGTAAAAAAATTTCTAAATAGGCGGGAGGATCGGTTGATGAAGTGAAGAGAAGGCAGGAAAAAAAAAAAAAAAAAAAAAAAAAAAAGAAAGAAGAAGAAGAGAGAAAAGAAAAGAAAAAGTAAACGTTATTTAATGGAGGGGCAAATAAAATACTAATATTTTGTTTACCTTTTATCTACAGTGCACTGCCATCTATGGCAATGCACTGTAGCTCTAGTCTCAAATATTTTAGCAATAGCTCCGTTGATGCAGCATCATTTTTGTTATATTAGTTGTTAAAAATAGTAATATGGCGATTTGACACTAATAATGCTAATGTTCTAAACCTAATGTTCATAAAAATAAAAAAAACCTAATATATCAAGCATCCAACTCCTACCTGAATTTAATACTCTCTTATTTTTATTTTATAATTAAAAAACCTGATTCTGCTAGCTGAAAAATATATCTTGATCATTTTATGACCAGACATATAGCAATATATAGACTATGGAACCATTTAAAAAGCATGTTCAATGAATTAAAATATTAAAATAACTTTCAGCACGTTCGATGAGATTAAATATTAAAACAACTTTCTTTTTATTAATGCTTTGACTAATCCAATCTTGGTAATATATAATATAAATAAAAATTCCCAGATCAAAATTTAGTTCGAATTTAGTAAGAGGGTGTAAAATCCATGTTTTACACCATTCAATAAGAGATTACCATATTACCATTTTATTTAAAATTCAATATATCCTACCACACCTAATAACATCTCAATAAACTCTCAATTTAGTTGTATTTATATATAGATATTAGAATTGATTGAGTATGGTTATACTTATTGTTAAATATGTGATAAGATGATGTGGCATGTTGGGATTAGAGGGTTAAAACATAAGTTTTACACTACATCTTTATAGAATTTAATTTCATCAAAATTCATATCAGTTTGAAAACAAAACCTTTAAGAATGGAAGATATATTACAATAAAACTAGCTAATATCGTAAGCAACTAATTGTTTTAAGAGTAATGCTACAACTAAATTAATTAATTTTTTATTTTATTTTTACAAAATGTTGATGTAACCAACCTCTTATTGGTTTTCATTTAAGCTCATTATTAATATCATTTTTTCATTTATCAATAATCATTCACCACATTAGCAGTTTGTAAAATTTTTTGTAAAATAATTTGTATCTCTAGTATTATTCTTGTTTTAAAAGTCTCACTAACGTTTGTAGTAAACTAATATTGATTTTGCCAACTCATGATATTATGTCTGATATAAACTAAAAATTTGTAAATAAGTGCTGCTATTTATGACTTATATTTAAATTCCAATATAAGGATATTCTCATGTGTTGCTGTCTTGATCCACCTAGGTGGATACTATGAGGATATTCCTGTAGGTTAAAAATATAAATTTAGTGATAGGTTCAAATTAAAACTAATAATAACTTACCAATAGTCATTGAGAGCTCATGCCCATACTAGAATCACTATCATTCATTGGCGGAGCCAACATGTGGGGGGGGGGGGCATTACATTGCTTATTTAAGGTGCTTGACACTTTGACCCACCCTTTTGACATGAAAAAGAGAAAAAGCTGGTCCACTCCACCCTTAAAGAAGCAAACTGGAAAGTAAAGAAAAAAGTTTCCCCGAAAAGCTAAAGTAAAAAAAAAAAAAAATGATAAAAATATAAATAAGTGCTATATTTAAAATATTTTTATTACAAATTATATAGGTAAGATGTAATTGGTTTTAATTTGAACTTACCACTAAAATTAGCTTTTTTTTTTTGAGAAACCATTAAAAAAATGTTGTATACATAGCATATCCCTTATTTTTTACCTATTACATTATTCATGGCATTTGTCTTTCTTGTTCATATCTCATAAATGACTTGTCCCATAAATAAACAGTGAAATGCCATTTAATATATATATATATATATATATATTTTTAACAATATGCAACATTTACTTTTTATTAAATTTGTTTACAATTGTTTATTTATTTTGTTACTATAATCGATTAATGTATTTTTTATTTTTAATACTATCTTTTAATCTTGCCCCCCCTAAACTAAAATTCTGGCTCCGCCACTGCTATCATTAGATATAAATAAAGGTTTATCATTGTTTATAAACACACAAATGAGCTCACTTCAAAGTAATGTGGAACTCACAGTAAACAAATTATTTGGAATACATAACTGCACCAACAATTCGGAGATCAACAATAACCCCGAGAAGGCGTGGCATTCCTTTTTTCAACTTAAACTGCATAGTTTCACACCAACGAATCAAAGCTAGTTCCTTGATATATAGTTTACGCAACCAAGAATTCATATTATGTTGTAATGCGAACGTCTTCACTCTGTTTGGAATGAATGGGCTTTTGAGAATTTAAAATACCCAATTGAAATCTCAAGATCCAAAGTTCAAACCATGCAACAAACCATGGGTTGGTTAGCTCATTAAGCCTTTCAAAGTTCAATCACCATTTCAAAGTTGCAATAAGAGGACCCATCTTATTTAAAGCTTTCATTGAGTGTTCGATATATTGAACGAAATTATAACCTAGTGATGCATAAGCGACAATTCATGTGATTTCTATTTAGAGTAATGATACTTTCAAATGCTAGAAGCCAATATAACATATTCAAATTTTCTCTAACTTTTTAAACGTAATACTAAAATGTTTAAACATGAATTTAGTTGGTTAAGCTCATTAAGCGTAAGTCTTCAATCAACCTTTCTAGGTTGCAATGAGAGGACCCATTTTCTTTGACACTACCACGAGCCATTCTTGCAATTTCATTCGTCGATCTTATGATTTCCTCCCTTTTGTCTTCCATAAGATCTCTCACCATCTTCTCGATTATAAACCTATCACAAGTGTCTTTCATGTCAAACCCCACCCTCCACAACTTGCTCACACACCTTCCGTTGACTTGTTGGTCAGCAACTTGAGGCCAACAAATCATAGGAACTCCCTCGAAAATACTCTCCAAAGTTGAGTTCCATCCACTATGGGTCAAAAACCCACCAACAGATGGATGGGCCAAGACTTCTTCTTGTGGGGCCCAACTCACCATATATCCTTTTTCCTTGGTCCATTGTTCAAGCTCCTCCGAAATTTGACCTAATTCTTCATTCCCCTCAACTAAGTCTTGTGTTACCACCCACAAAAATGGTTTCCTACTATTGACCAAACCATGCCAAAACTCTATCAATTGGTCACGTGACAACTCGATCACACTTCCAAAGCTAACATATATGACTGATTTAAGAGGTTGAGAGTTAAGCCACTCCATGCAACTTGAGTCTTCTTTTCTCAAACTACCACAGGATGAAACGGATTGTGAAGAGTCTTTGATGCGAGTCTTCAAGAGAGCATGCAGAGGACCAATTGTGTAAACCTTGTCGAAGAAAGAGCCGAGTTGAACGATAATGGGTGCTTCGAGTTCTTCAAAGGTGTTGAGTATAAGAGTAGAGGCTCTTTTCATAGCTGAGGCTTCACTGATGATAAATTCCATCAATGGATTTTCAACTTCTAATCTACAATTACCAGGAAGATCTCGACGCCGCAAGAGGCTTTCCATGCCGGGAATGCTGGTGATAGGCTTATCCATGTCACTTTCTTCTGTAGTAAGACAATCAAAAGCTTTCATGGCAAATTAATGTATATACGAATTTCATCTTGTTGGTCAAAGTATTAACAAACATATTTCACAAATTAAGAGTAAAGAAATAGATTAAAAATTTAAAACTAAATTAATATATAAAATTTTACAAAACTATATATTCAACGTTAATTAAATATAAACAAAAAATTATAAAATAATTGTTTCTTAATATAATTCTATTCAATCATACGCCAAAATTAAAATTTTATATTTTAATCTTGAATCTAAAATTGATTTTGGATTAAATTCTGCAATAATTTCCCTTTCAATTTATAATATTTAGGAGTCCCTTACAATATATATATATATATATATATTTATATTTACACACACACTTTTTTTTTTTTTTTTTGTGAATCCCTTTTTTTTTTTTTTTTTGGGACCGGATTGCTTGACTTCCCCAATTATAACACCTAATCTATTATATATAGCTTTGGCACAAAGCCTCATTTCTCCATTTTATCTCAAACAAATTATTTTTAACCATTTGTTCTTCGGTCAACATAATTGTTGAAAATCTACAAATTAAATATATATTATATAATTATCTTAATTATATCCAATATTATTCTAAATAAAAACTATTTAGAAACAATTTTTTTTTTTTTTTTGAGAATCACTAATTAGCAACATTATATTCTAATTAGCAACATTATATTCTATATTACGTATATGCAACATAATACGTCAGATTTCTTTTATTGTGTTATCAAGTAACAAGTAATATTTCATCCCAAAAAAAAGAGAGAAAAAGTAACAAGTAATGAAAAAAAACACCAAACCATCCCATCAAAAAAAAAAAAAAAACCAAACCAAACCAAGATTTTTGGTAGAGCTTAACTGCAACAAGACAGCACATAAATCTCAATGTTCAAAAATTTTAATTGAAGAACAAACACAATTTTCTTTTTTTAATTTAAAAAATCGATTACTGTAACACTTATGGGGATTTTTGTTTTGTGAAGAACACAACGTGACAAGGTGACCAATTCAATATAATTTTTAGGTTCTTTGGACCAATTTTTTATTTTCGGAATAATACCCAAAATTTCAAATTTTATTTATAATATTTAAAAACTTTCAAATTTTTAGAAGATCATTGTCCCTTTTTTTTTTCTTCTAAGTAAGAATATATTAAAACGGCAAAAGAGAAGAGGAGGGCTTTGAACCATCTTTGAACTTGAGGAGGAAATCCGAGTAAAAAGAAGAGATGTTTAAAGGTCGGTCTCACATACAATAAGCAATCTCCAACGAGCAAGGGTTTGGGTAAACCGGCAAAGTCCCATTTGATTTAAACACAGTTCTATTGTTTTATATATTACTTATAGGAGTAATTAAGAAAACCAAAAGTCCACTTACCTTGGAAGGGAACTTCCCCTTCTTCAATGAGATTTGAAGTATGCATAATAGTCCACATGCCATGGGAGCCATGAGTTGGAAAAGTAATGATTGGAACCCCAAGCTCCTCAGCAACATCAATAGCGAAACACATGAGTCCATCGGCTATAATACACGTCGGCGGAGACCTTTTTGTCGATTGTCGTAGTGATATCAACAATTCTCGGAAAAGTGGCTTGCTCACTGTCCTAGTATTAAAGAACAATTGAAATATAATAGGGCCAAGACGTGGTTCATCAAGTGGAAGACCATCAGAGATGGACACAAATCGAAATCCCGGACTGCGATTATAGAAGGCCGGGATGTCCATGACACGCTCAAGACGATCATGGTTGTAATCGGAGTTAACAAAGGTTATTAGAAAGCCGGCATCGCAGAGAAGCTCGGCTAAGGTGAGCATGGGTTTAACGTGGCCTGAAAGTGGGAGGGGCAAGATAACAACGTGAGGGACTTTGTCTTTCTCCATCACAAGGCCTTTTGTGTTCTGTTTTTCAGATAGGAGTACACCCTTGTAGATTGTAGTATTATGATTTGTTGGATGTATATATAGAGAAGATATGAAGTAGTATTACATGGGTTACTGATTGTTTCAACTTTCAACTCTTATACAATAATTGCACATTAATTAGACTTTTAATTTTTCTACCAAAAAAATTAAAAAAAGGAAAAAAAAAAAAACAAAAAACATAAAACCTCACAATACACTGCCTAACACCACATGCATAGTTGATAGCAGTAGCACACTGCCCATAGCATACTAGCACACAATGCCACATGACCCACGACCCCACACGCTAATACTAACTTCCCTAAGACACTAACCCGCCCACTGTAGAATGAATAGTCTTTTTTTACTTTATCAGACCAATTAATAAAATCCTATTGAAGGGATACTAAAATTAAGTAAATTAGACATATTATTAATTGTAAAAGAAATGTTAGAGGAACTTAAAAAAAAAAAAAAAAAAAACTTAATTAGTAATTTTATATCTCAAAAAGTAAGAAAAATAGATTTTAAATAAAAAATAAAAAATTTTAATAAATATTTAATTATATATAAAAAAAAAACCCATTTAAAATTTTGGAATAATTACACTTTATTCACCTGTGGTTTGCCTCTAATTTGATGTGTCTATCCGTGGTTTCAATTTTGACACTTTACCCATCTGTGATTTTCACCGTTACTATTTCGTAACCCACCTTTCCCTCAACCGTTAGTCTAACACAGAATATGTAAAAAAACAAAACCCCAAATGGATCAAAACACTCTCACTCAAATCTTGAACATGAAAAACATATCAAAAATCTGAAAAACATGAAGAACATACCAAAAAATCTGAAGAACATACCCAAAAACATGAAGAACATACCAAAAATCTGAAAAATTACAAGAAGTTGAACACAAAAACAATATCCAACACAGGCCCAAACCCTGAGCTGACCGACCAGTCCAAAGCTTTTCCAAGAGCAAAATTCCTCTACAAATGCAAAAGTGGTTTTGGGAAGTAAAAATAGTCAAAACCCCAAACACATTTCCATCAAAACCTAGAGCACAGAAAACAAAATCCCAATGGCGAATTCACTAATTATCAAAACCTTAAACTCCATCAAAAGAAATCCAAAATTTTTCACAACATTCTCATCCCAATCCCAAATCCAAACTCGTCTCTTCACTTCCATTGCCAACACTCAAGGGCCCAATCGTCGTCGTCCATCTTCCTCGACCTTCACATTCTCATCCGATGGTAAAACCCACAAAAACGACAACAACAGTAGCATTTACGTTAAGGTACCAAGCTCCAATTTCCAAACGATGTCGTTATCGTCGTCCGTGATGAAGTCAATGTCGTTTAACTGGTTCAATAGTGACAATGACGATGCTGATGCCGATGTTGTTTGATTTGGTTTTAATCTTTGGTTGCAGGTGATTGTGTGGGTTATGTTCAAAATTTATGGGTTTAATTTTTGGTTAATCTTCAAGATTTCTGGGTTTAGTTTTTGATTTGGGTTTATGTTCAAAAATTCTGGGTTCACTTTTTTTTTTGAGATAATTGACAGAACTATATTAATGTAAAAGAGTAACCGTATACAAATATAAAGAAAAGAACAAATGCTTGGGCTTGCTCTAGTGAGCCAACTCAAGAGACAAATAGGAAAAGATTTGAGTATTATGTTCTTCAAATTTTTGGGTACGTTCTTCATGTTCAAGATTTGAGTGAGAGTGTTTTGATCCGTTTGGGGTTTTGTTTTTTACATATTCTGTGTTAGACTAATGGTTGAGGGAGAGGTGGATTACGGCACAGTAACGGTGAGAATCACAGGTGGGTAAAGTGTCAAAATTGAAATCACGGGTAGGCACATCGAATTAGAGGCAAATCACAGGTGGGTAAAGTATAATTACCTCTAAAATTTTCACTTTAGGCCTCCAAAATTGTTGAGCCCGTCTTATTTTGCGCATTCTCTATATACTACTTTATATTCCACAATATATTCCGCAAATCACACCATAAATTTCTATGTCTGAATCAAAATCTTCTATTTCACTTTCTCTGTATCACTTTATATTCTACAAATCATAACATATCATATGTACATTTATTTAATTAAACTCTTATTTTATGCATTGTTCTTATTTCACTTACCTAATATAAAATAAAAAAATCCCACCCATCCTAGCACCACCACCAACCGCCACTAGCACCAGCCACCGGCACCTTCAACAGTTCAACGCCGGTCATGACCACTCTACCATCTCCACAAACCATTGCAGGTTCTGTTACAAAGGCCAAAGTACATGGCCAAGAAGATTGTTTTCCTCTCAGGGATAAATTTTCCTGTACAATCTCTCTCTCTCTGTCTCTGAATCCAACAGCAATATGCACTGTGGTAGTGAAAATGACTTACTGTTTGAGAATTTACTGGGTCGGGGTTTTACTTACTCTTTGATCGCACTGCTGAAAATCCACAATGATCTTTTGATTATTTAAATTCACCTTGCTCTTTGATTTCCCCCCTATAGTATGTAATTATTCTTGATATATTATTTCTTATATTTGTCAAAATTTACTAGTAAAATAGAAAGAAAATTCTCCTATTTTATCATCAATGTATCTTAAGCTTCAAAATATACAGATGGAAATTCTTTTTTTCTTTAGATAAGTAGATAGTGGGAGAAAGGGAGGTGGGTTCGAATTGAGAAAAATCTATAAACGCAAAAAATTTCACAACAGTTATGTGGTAAATTATTAGTAATAGATAAAAAAGTAATGTCAACGATGGGCTTAAATGAGAACTTAATAAAAATTTGCTAACTCAACTGTTGTGGAATTTTATGTTTATATGAGAAGAGTAATGTTACCACTACAAACTTTTTTTACAATATTTTTTACTAACTTGGTGATAGATTCTTACTAGTTCTCATCTGGGCTTAGTACTGACATCATTTTATTTTTACTTTTTAGTAACAACTCATCTTGTTAGCAGTTTGTAAAAAAATATATAAAAAAGTTTATGGTTTTAGCACTTTTCATATGAAGAAGTGCTACATCCACAAGGACCACAACACTTACACAATAAATTATAGGTGGTAAATTGTTATTGATTGTAATTTATATCCACTATTGCACCAATAACAACCCAACAACAATATGTCACCTAAAATTTATTGTGTGTAAGTATTGTAAAAATATTACGCGATTATCATTTCACTTTAGGTTCAAAGAAAAATGGAAAAGAGGATTTATAGTGTATGTATGTATGCATTACTCTTATCAACAGTGTTGTGTTACAGTTAAATCCAGGCTTGCTAACGCACGTTTTGCATCTATGAGTAATGCTAGTAATATAGCTTTTACCATAACTTGCTGATATAGTAAGTTGTGATTTGTGAATAGTGAAGTAAAAATGGCGGGTTTATATGAACAAGTTGTAGTAAAAGTTGTGGTCTTAACATTTTTCTTGCATCTACGCCAAAAAAATTTGTTAACACGTACTGATCGACGTACCCATGGAGTGGACTCTCACACCTGACGCCTGTGATTAGTTTGGGGAGTCGGTGAATAGAAAGACTAATGACGAATGTTGCAGGCTGAGATAAAGACACTTTTTTTCAGAAAACGGATAGAATACAGGTTTTTCCGTGTTCATGTTTATCTGTATCGTTGAGTTGAATTTATGTTATTTAATTTACAGATCCAATCTTGCAACATAAACAATCCATCGAAAATGATAGCAAGTCTAATATTGTGGGTTAAAAACTATAAGCAACATAATGACATCTACAAATGAATCATGACTGACAATGACCTGACTGGTGAGATCATAGATTCATAGATCATTGAGACCAGGGATGAGCCCTCCACAAGTTACAACTACTTTCACTTTATTTTATCAAAATATATATGAACACAATATTATTCATAGCGGACTGACAAATCGTATTTTGTTTTATATTTATATTTATATTTTTTAATTTTTTGGCTAATGAAGAAGAAAAATCTATTTTACAATAAAAGCGGATGCATTGTACACAATTGAAGGTGTACACGCATTTATTTCAACTTATACAAATAAACAGACCCTTGGATGGTAATTAAAAACCATCAAATAAAAATTGATTAACTAAAGCAATCAAGTTGAAGTCCGATAAGAACAATTAGACAAGCACTCCAAGTATTACGAAGCTTTTTTTTAGCTGCTAACATGAGGCAACCCGAAATCTAACATCAACCACAATATTATTAAAAATAGGTACTTCAATCTTATTGTTCTTTATAAGGAAAGGAGCATATGCCTTGTTGAGAGAACTTCTTAATCATATATTGCCACTTCTAACTCGCAATTATCAATCTACTCATAAAATCATATTCTTCTCAACTCTTCAATAACCTGTATGATTTTAAGAAAACTTTATGTGACCCACATTTAAATGATAAATGAAAACTCATGTCTTAAGGATTTTTTTTTTTTTTTGGTTGAAAGATGTTATGGTAAATAACAATTTCTAAATAACTCTCAAATGGTATAACCCCTTTGGTTAATAAACACCTTGGAGTTACAAGTTTTAAACTCCTTGATGGAAGGAGGTTATGAAACAAATCTTAATTTAAAAGGGTCCCTAGTCTAGCCTATATATATAGCATATCTCCATCAAAAAGATATGTGTGAGGTAAATGCCATAGACTAGAAGACCCTTTTATATATATTATCATCATATAGTGAGTTTTCCTTTTTTCAAAGACTTAAACAACTCTGGTTGGAGGTATGTTTTTTTCCGTTGCAACTCTGAATTTTGTCTTACATTCCATGCACAATGCGCCTCTACCCATAGGAAGGTCTAATTTACTACTAAATTGGCATTGGTTTATTTAGAATTAAAGTTTAAGTTTCATAGCATTAAAGTTTATTTTCTTTGGGTTTGTGGATCTATGTTTTGGTACTCATGTGAATGAATCACCCATCTCATTGAATAAAATATGTTAAAATGAGAAATTAAATATGAGGTTTTTGGCACGTATACAGGTTGCTTGTAAATCCCTATGGCCACACGAATCACTATCCTATGATTGTTGCCTAGTGCCACACGAATCATTGTTTGGTAACGGAGAAAATGAAGGAAAGCAAAAGAAGATTTTTGAGTAACTAAAGAGAGGAACCAAATCTGAGATTCGAAGTTATCCAATGAGTGCTGGAGTGACCGGAAAGAGATAACGTGAATATTCTGGTGAACAACTTAGAAATCTACTGAAGCTTTGAAGAGTTTTGATGTGATTGGAAGTTGAGAAAATGAGGGAAAATGAAACCCTCGTGAAACCTGAGGGCTAGGTTTTTTTTTTTTGGGAATGGCTGGGTTGAATTTGGGGTATATTGTTTTTGGGTTATATGGGGTTCAATGGGTTTTTAGTTATAACCAAATAATAATTGGGTCTAATTGGGTTGATGCCCATTTAACCTAACTAATAATTGGGTGGGTTGGGGTTTAATTAGAGTGGGT
Source organism: Quercus lobata (assembly GCF_001633185.2). Classification (NCBI taxonomy): domain Eukaryota; kingdom Viridiplantae; phylum Streptophyta; class Magnoliopsida; order Fagales; family Fagaceae; genus Quercus; species Quercus lobata. The sequence goes on along the minus strand of NC_044910.1, from coordinate 27,858,812 downwards.
GGGTTTGGGCGAGCAAATGGATTGGAGTTTACTTTGCCACCCCTACTCAAAATGGAGGGTTGGGAAGTGAGTGAAAAGCTCAAATAATTAGTAAAATGCACTTTTATCCATGAAAAAGAATCCAATCAGGGAAGGAATTTAAAATAACTTATCATCTATAATATGTTTGATAGCCCAAAGGGGATCCAAGAACGATTTTTTGAAGTGGGTGAATAACATTGGGTGTGTCTCCTTTGCAGATAACATGTTTATAACTTGCATTTATAGTTGTAGAGGTAGCATATTTTAGTTTTCTGTTGCTCTCTTTTGCTGCATTTCATACTAGTTCTGGTTTAGTTTATACATAATTTATAAATAGAGTCTTCAAAGAAATAAATGAATTAAATTTGAATGAAAGGATGGCATAAAAAAAATGTAATTAGGAGTGAGAACGGGATTAATAAATATTGGGTGGTGCTAGTGTGCCACAAGACTCTTGGTAAATATTTTTCCCCTTAATTTTTTGTCCAATAAATAAGAAAATTCTATACAACAAAAGCATATGCATTGTACACAATAGGAGTTAATACATTATACACACAATTATTTCAAGTTACACAAGTAAACATACCATTGGAAGAAAATCAAAAACCATCAAATAACAAATGACTAACTAAAGCAATCAAGTTGAAGTGTCATAAGAACACTAAAACAAACACTCCACTTATTACAAAGATTTTTATTTAGCTGCCAGAATGAGGGAATTCAAAATCTAACATAAACCACAATATTCTTTAAAATGACTTCTTCATCAATCTTATTGTTCTTTATTAGGAAAGGAGCATATGATTTATTGAGGAACCTATCATATACGGCCATTGCCAACTTGCAATTGCCAATCTAATCACAAAATCATATTCTTCTCAAGTCTTCAATAAGCTTCTCCAAGTTCTTGTAGGAGGATCCACTTGGGCTAACAGAATCATGAGCCAATTTTGAAAATTGGTCCATGGAGTAGATGATTTCCTCCCTTCTATGTTTCCTAAGGGTTTTTATCATCATCTCAATGGTTGATCTATCACATGTATCCTTCATTTCAAGCCCAATCCTCCACCCTTCACTAACCCATCTACTATTAAGTTGGTGGTCCCCAAATAGGGGCCAACAAATCATAGGCACCCCAGCATCAATGCTTTCTACAACCGAGTTCCAACCACTGTGGGTGAAAAACCCACCCATAGCTGGGTGGGCTAGAACATCTTCTTGTGGGGCCCAATCCACCACAAATCCCCTTTCTTTTGTGGCCTCCTCAAGCTCTGCCGGGATCATGTCATCCCCTTTCACACCTTCAATCGTATCACGTCGTATAACTCATAAAAACAATGTGCCTCTGTTGACCAAACCATACCAAAACTCCAACAATTGACCACGTGTCACCCTTGCTATGCTTCCGAAGCTAACAAAAACAACAGATCTTAATGGCTGGGAATCTAGCCATGTTATGCAATTATGGTCTGGTTTCAATAAGTTACTAGAGGAGGATAAACACTGCAAGACGACATCGTCCCCAATTTGGGTTTTGACAAGAGCATTGAGTGGACCAATTGTGTAAATATTCAAAAAGAGAGGGGCAATGTGACAGAGAATCGGAGCCTCGAGGTCATCAAAGGTGTTGAGTATGATTCTTGAAGCTCGAGTCATGGTTTTGCTTTCCTCGATGAAGAGTTGTAGGAGAGGATCAGTGATTGGCTGTCTACAAATTGAAGGTAGATCTCGGCGTCGTAAAAGACCCTCCATACCTAGCACGCTTGTAATCGTCCTATCTAGATCTTCTTTTGCTGCAATAATTGTGGCGAAGGTTGGAGGTTAGTTGTGATAGTAAAATGAAATGTAATTTGAAAAATATATACTAATATAATATTGAACATTGGATAATAAAAGTTTCTTCAACATATTGTATATGGGGATGTATCAAGTAGATAATCATTTATTTTTCAATCGCAATGTGGTCATGCAATACAAATCTTTAAAAAAAATATATTACTAATATCATTAAAATTTTAATATAATAGTATTTTTTTTTTTTTATACATTTGATAAAATTAAAACCTATGGCATCCCATTGATTTTTGATATAGGTGAAATTTAAACTTCAGATATTTTATTAGACAACAATAAATTTTTTTTTGATAAGTAGACAACAATAAATTTTATAAGTTGAGTTAACTACAACTTACTTAATTTCATCATATCCTATAGTACGTATATTAAAATTGTGGCTAAAATACTATGTAGAGCTTCTAAGTTTGATATTGCTTATAAATCAGTTTGATGTATATGTTAAAGATATATTAGCCTATTAGCATAGGCTCAAACCTAATTCTATTTTGTGTGCAAGTCAAGTCTCCTACTTGTACTAGAAGTCTATTAGTCTAGGGTTTAATCTATTATATATACACATGTTATAATTCATTGTAACACATGATTTGTACTACACTCTAATATATTATTGATGTAACTCTTTAGGGTTTCTTCCGTAGATGTAAGCCGTTAAACTGAACAACGTAACTCTCGTGTGTTACTGTGTTCTATACTTTATGCTTTCACTTCCGTATCCATACTAGAATATTCAACATGGTGTATCAATACTAATATTCAACATGTTGTTCAGTCTAACGGCTTACATCCACGGAAGAAACCCTATATATATATATATATATATATATGACATAGCTTCAACATTAAGAGAATATTGTGGATGTTGACTACATATTATTTGGCACATGCATGGTCTGCATTCACCATAGAAAATCAAATTCCGCCTGAGGTGTTGGCTGAGTTTGGCATTAATTAACAGCCTTTCACATTCAAGAGTAACTAAAGTGGAAGTTTCTATCATTCCACAATGATCCAATGTTGGAATTTTTAAGCTGCAAATATGTGAAACTCAATATGTGGAATGACCATTTCGCGCGCTTCTTTTTTCTTTTCTTTTTTTCTTTTTATTTTTTGGTGTGAGTGTCTGAAAAGGGGGATAACCATGCTTTTTCAGGTTAATGCCTTAATGGTACGAGGAGAGATCACCAAGTTGTTGAAAGACCATTGTCCCTTTAACCCATTCTATTAGTATATATGCACCTAGAACTTAGAGAAGTCGTACTCACCTCCAACTGGAATGTGGCCTTCCTCAATTAGCTTCGAAATACAGCAAAAGCTGCACAAGCGGCAAGCACTGTATGGACGCGTAGTAATTACGCGAATCCCCCAACTCTTCGGCTACTTCATTTGCAAAAGAGTACATAATTCCATCTGATGGGATTGACGAGAACACGTTATAGTGACGAGGCCATAGTAATGACGAGGGTACCCCCTGATGACGGACAAACCATCAACGACGAGGAAAGGAAGGTCATTCAATGGTGCCAGTAAATAACCTGGGCAGTTACGAAACTAGTAAAGCAGACCGTTGGGGACTAATAAAAGCCCCATAATTGGGCTTGAGGCGTTATGAAAGAAGAGCATTTACACTCCAACGGCTAGCAGTCAGGCTCACAGGTATAAAGCTCTCACATTTCGCAGCATAAGGTACGATACTACGATTTTGAAAAGATACTTCTTACTGTTAGTTCTGCAAACATCTTAATTGTTCTAACTTTGGCATCGGAGACATTGTGGCAGGCACCACACCGGTGACCATTCTTCTTGAAGAGAACCAGACGCTAATAGGGAGTTCCATCTGTCTACCGAGACTGACGAGTTTGCACCTCATCAGTTTGGCGCCGTCTGTGGGGAACGATATTTTCAGATTCATATCTGAGAGCGTAGTTCCCATCAACCCTCTACATTCAGATGGAATCCAACCCAGACTCAGCAGCCTTGGCCCAACAAGTCCAGGCCCTTGCAGCCACCATTGAAGAACTCACCAAACAGAACCAGGAAATGAAGCTGCGGCTCCAGCAGGTTCAACAAGCTCAACAGGAAGAGAACCGGTCCAAAGATAACTTGGAGGAAGAAGGGGATAGTCAACGGAGAGGAACCCCCCGAAGACCAGCTACTCCGGACGAACAGAACTCAGATCTTCTTCGAGAAATGAGGAAAGAGATGGACGAACTAAGGAGCGCTATCAAAGAGAAGACGAACCGAAGCGTAGACAAAATGATAAGGGCTACGGATTCGTCATTCACTGCTGCGGTACTTGAATGCCCCGTGCCGTTAAAGTTTCACTTGCCTCAATTGGAGCCATTCGATGGACTCAAGGACCCACAGGATCATTTTAATACCTTTAAGACGACTCTGGGTCTTCAGCAACCACCTGACGAGATATTGTGTCGTTCCTTCCCGACGACTCTCAAAGGGGCTGCAAGAGAATGGTTTACTAAGTTGCCAAATTCGTCCATAGACAATTTCGATCAGCTGAGTAGTGCCTTCTTGCGCCACTTCATAGGGGGACAACGCCCAAGGAGGCCAATAGATTACTTACTCACCATAAGACAGGGAGAGAAGGAGACCCTGAGGTCATATGTCAAGCGATTCACCCGGGAAACTCTGGAAGTAGACGAAGCTGATGACAAGGTACAGCTGACGACCTTCAAAGCAGGCTTGAAATCCAGAGACCTCGTGGCTTCTCTTGCAAAAAACCCCCTGAAGACGATGGCGGAGATGCTCCTGAAGGCGCAAAAGTACATGAACGCGGAAGATGCTCTAGCTGCCATAAAAGATACCGAGAGGCCAGGAGACAAGTCCAAGCGGGAAGACGACCGTAGGGGGCAAAAGAGAGACAGAACAGAACGTCGGAACAATGACGGGAATAGAAGGAAGGACGACAGAAATCCTCGGATGGTAAAATTTACTCCTTTGGTTATGCCTGTTGACAAGATTTTCACGCAAATCAAGGACGAGCATTACCTCAAATGGCCCAGGCCATTGCACTCATCCCCCAACGTACGTGACAAGAACAAGTATTGCCGGTTCCATAGAGACCACGGCCACAACACAGAAGATTGCAGAGACCTGAAGGAGCAAATAGAGGAATTAATACGGAAAGGAAAATTACAGAAGTATGTAAAGAAAGGAGAATATAGCAAGTTCAGAGACGACAACAGGACCCAGCGTGAATCTTCCACTCGAGATGACGACCATCCGTCCCAACCCCCACGCAAGGTGATCGGGGAGATAAACACGATCACAGGAGGACCGTTCTCAGGAGGATCATTTAGATCACTTAAAAAAGCATATCATAGACAGGTGAACAGCGTCCACACCATGCCTCCGTCCAAGCACCGACGAACACACCAAGACATGTCCTTCAGCGAAGGAGACGCCAGGGGAGTAAAGCAGCCCCACAACGATCCCCTGGTCATAGTACTGAATATAGAAGGATTCAATACCAGAAGGATCCTTGTTGATAACGGGAGCTCAGCGGATATCATCTACCTCCCAGCCTACCAGCAGCTGAGATTAGATCCAAAAAGGCTTCGCCCTTTTGACTCTCCACTCGTCAGCTTCAGTGGAGACAGGGTCTACCCCAGGGGTATAGTGACTCTGACGGTGACAGCAGGGACCTACCCGTTGCAGTTGACTAAACAGGTAGATTTCCTGGTGGTAGATTGCCCCTCATCCTACAATGTCATTATTGGGAGGCCCACCCTCAACAAGTGGAAGGCGGCGACGTCAACCTACTGTTTGAAGGTGAAATTCCCGACAGACAACGGCATGGGCGAAATGAAGGGTGATCAAGTCCTGACAAGGGAATGTTATTAGGCCGTACTGGCAGGAAAGGAGAACCACAAGTGGACGATTGAAGAAAAAGAGGAGGATGGGATGAAGACCTTGGAAACAGTGGAATTGGTAGAAGGAAATGCAGACAAGATGACCAAGATAGGGACGACGTTAAGCCCCAAGATGAGAATGAGACTCATAAAGTTCCTTAAAAGGAATCTAGATGTCTTTGCATGGAGTCACGAGGACATGTCGGGCATATCTCCAGAAGTCATCCAGCATAGGCTGAATGTGGATCCCAGCAGGAAGCCCGTTCAGCAACGACGAAGAACCTTCGCTCCAGAGCGAGATCAAGCAGTGGCAGAGGAAGTAACCAAACTCTTGACGGCTGGATTCATCCGGGAAGTATATTATCCAGAATGGCTCGCCAATGTCGTCCTGGTAAAGAAAGCGAACGGAAAGTGGAGAATGTGTGTAGACTTCACCGACCTGAACAAAACATGCCCAAAGGACAGCTTCCCTCTACCAAGGATAGACCAGCTCGTGGACTCCACCACCGGACACAAGTTACTGACGTTCATGGACGCCTTCTCAGGGTACAACCAGATAAAGATGGCTGAAGAAGACCAGGAGAAGATAGCCTTCATCACAAGCCAAGGACTCTACTGTTACAAGGTGATACCTTTTGGGTTGAAAAATGCTGGAGCTACGTATCAGAGAATGGTAAACAGAATGTTCAGCCAACAGATTGGTAGGAACATGGAGGTGTACGTGGACGACATGCTCGTCAAGAGCAAGAAAGAGCTCACACATCTGGACGACTTGGAGGAAACTTTTGCAACCCTCAAAAAACACCAGATGAAGTTGAACCCAAGCAAGTGTGTTTTTGGGGTAGCCTCAGGGAAGTTCTTGGGATTCATGGTGTCCCAAAAAGGAATAGAAACAAATCCAGAGAAAGTACGAGCTATCATTGACATGGCCTCACCCAAAACCGTCAAGGATGTTCAGAAACTCACAGGGAGAATAGCAGCTTTAAACAAGTTCGTCTTTAGGGCCACAGACAAATGCCTGCCCTTCTTTAAGACATTGAAGCAGGCTTTTGCTTGGACCGACGAGTGCGAAGCGGCGTTCCAAGAGTTGAAGTAATACCTGAGCAGTCCGCCTCTTCTAAGCCCGTCCAAAGAAGGAGAAAACCTATACCTGTACCTGGCGGTGTCAGCTTCGGCAGTAAGTGCAGCTTTGATTAGAGAAGAGGGTAAGAAGCAACTCCCGGTTTATTACGTCAGCCAAGCTTTCCAAGGGGCTGAGTCCAGATACCCAAGGATCGAAAAGATTGCATTTGCACTAATAGTGGCCTTGCGCAAGCTCAGGCAATATTTCCAGTCGAATCCTATTCTCGTAATGACGGACCAACCAATCAAGAAGTCAATGAGCAAGCCAGAAGCAGCAGGGAGAATGGTCCAGTGGGCAATTGAATTTAGTCAATTTGACATTGAATACCATCCAAGAACAGTAATCAAGGCACAAGCTCTGACGGACTTCATCGCAGAATTCACGTTCCCTGACGAAGACAGGATTACCGACGAAGCAGATAAACTAATAATACAGACTGATGGTTCGTCAGCCCAGAAGAAGGGGGGAGTAGGGGCCATCATAACCACCCCTGATGGAGAAGTGCTGAAATATGGGGTCCAGCTAAAGTTCCCAGCCACCAACAACGAAGCTGAATACGAAGGAATACTAACGGGACTCAGGCTTGGGAAAGCTCTTGGTGCCAAAAATTTGTTGATCCAAAGTGATTCAAAGCTAGTGATTGGACAGATCAAGGGAGAATACGAGGCAAAAGAAGAAAGGATGCAGAAGTACCTCAAGTTGGCAAGACAGCTAGCTCAGGAATTCGATACAGTGGAGGTCATGCAAATCCCAAGAAGTCAGAATATGGGGGCTGACGAAGTGTCAAAGCTAGCGTCATCAAAAGAAGAAGGGACTAGCACGGACCTGGCGATGGAAGTCCAAAAACACCCTAGTATCGAGGAAGTTGCAACCTTCACCATCCAGAGCATCGACACCTGGATGACGCCCATAATGTCCTTCCTCCAAGACGGGCACCTACCTCAAGACACTGAAGAAGCCAGAAAGATCAAGAAGAGGGCAGCCAAATTCACGATCCTGAATGACGTCTTGTACAAGAGAGGCTTCTCAATGCCCTACTTGAAGTGCGTCGACGAGGAAGAGGCCAGATACATCTTGGAGGAAGTACACGGAGGAATTTGTGGCGACCATGCCGGTCCCAAATCCCTAGTAAACAAAGTGGTAAGAGCAGAATATTTTTGGCCAACCATGCAGGTGGACGCTGCTGACATCGTCAGGAGGTGCGACAAATGCCAACGATACGGGAATGTGCAGTGGCTTCCAGCAGAGAAAATGACGACCATAGCTTCCCCATGGCCATTTGCACAATGGGGAATCGACATCGTCTGTCCTCTGCCCCAAGGTAAAGGTCAGGTAAAATTCATTCTTGTTGCTATTGACTATTTTACAAAATGGGTTGAAGCAGAGGCCCTAGCAACGATCACTGAGACTCGGATTCAGAACTTTGTGTGGAAGAACATAATTTGCAGGTTCGGGATTCCCTCGACGATCATATCAGACAATAGAAGGCAGTTCGACAGTCAAGGCTTCAGAGAATTCTGCTCAAGCCTTGGGATCAAGAATCAGTTCTCATCCCCAGGGCATCTTCAGGCTAACGGGCAGACGGAAGTGACGAACTGGACGCTGCTCAAGATTATCAAGACCAGACTGGACGATGCGAAAGGTGCCTGGCCAGAAGAACAACCAAATGTCCTGTGGGCTTACAGAACCACCGCTAGAACCCCAACAGGAGAAACCCCCTTCAGGCTTACCTATGGTACAGAAGTAGTAATCCTAGTCGAAGTAGGGGTCATAAGTATCAGGCGTGGAACCTTCAACAAAGAGATCAATGACGACGAACTACGACTGAACCTAGATTGTCTGGACGAAGTAAGAGTCAACGCATCCAGCAAGATGACGAAGTATCAAAGGAAAATGGCCGAATACTATGACAAAAGGGTCAAACTGAGATGCCTGGACATAGGAGACCTCGTCCTATGTAGGACCATCATGGCAACTAAAGACCCTACCCAGGGAAAGCTAGGTCCTACGTGGGAAGGTCCCTACCGAGTCGTTCACTACTCAAGACAAGAAAGTTATCACCTGGAAACCATGGACAGACAAAGGCTCCCTCGACCATGGAATATTGAGCATTTAAAAAAGTACCACCAGTAAATGTAATAGACAAAGGCAGTTGCTCTTGAATTCAATAAAAATTTCTTATCCTTTGATGTCTTTATGTAGACAGGTCCAGTCAATTGTGAGTCAAACTAACAAGAGTCCACCTTGACGAATGTATGTCACTGACGACAACACCAACGAATATGAGAAAAAGGGGCTAAGTGATAAGATTTCGCCAAGACGGATGTAAATCGCTGACGAAGCCCTAAGTGACGAGATTCCTTAATAGGATGTAAGTCACCATAAAAAAAAAAGGCTAAGTGATAAGATTCCGCCAAGACGGATGTAAATCGCTGACGAAGCCCTAAGTGACGAGATTCCTTAATAGGGTGTAAGTCACCATTAAAAAGAAAAAGGGCTAAGTGATAAGATTCCGCCGAGACGGATGTAAATCGCTGACGAAGCCTTAAGTGACGAGGTCCCTTAATGGGACGTAAGTCAACAAAAAAAAGAGAGGCTAAGTGATAAGATTCCGCCAAGACGGATGTAAATCACTGACGAGGGATACGTGAATGGCAAAGTCCCACTGAACGAACCAAGGACACTGGCGAACCCGCAAGGAAAAGAACAAAAAGAAAAAGAAGAAGGATAGACATCCACAACAAAGATAAAGGGTGACGAGCAAATCACGAGAAATTTGCACTAAATACCAGCTAAATACAAGGTACACTAAGAAGTTTATGCTAAATCACGCACATGTGCACAAACATAGATAACAGTGTAACCACAGAAGCAGATAAACATTAAGTCATAGAAAAGCCCAAAAACATAGGGCAATTATCCTTGTTCTCATAACATGACCAAAAAATATTGTTCTGAAAATGGAAATAAAAACAAAAAATTTATATACATCCCCAAAAAGGGCCTAAAACATAATAGGCAAATATAAGTGATAAATTTCCCTAAGGATCAGGCTCGGGCGTCTGGAGCGTCAGTAACAGTGTCGTCAGCAGCCGGAGTGTTCTCAGCGATAGGAGCATCGTCAGCAGCAGGGGCATCACTGTCAGGAGCAGAAGATTGGGCAGCCTCGTCAGCAGCCAAAAGATAAAGGGTGACGAGCAAATCACGAGAAATTTGCACTAAATACCAGCTAAATACAAGGTACACTAAGAAGTTTATGCTAAATCACGCACATGTGCACAAACATAGATAACAGTGTAACCACAGAAGCAGATAAACATTAAGTCATAGAAAAGCCCAAAAACATAGGGCAATTATCCTTGTTCTCATAACATGACCAAAAAATATTGTTCTGAAAATGGAAATAAAAACAAAAAATTTATATACATCCCCAAAAAGGGCCTAAAACATAATAGGCAAATATAAGTGATAAATTTCCCTAAGGATCAGGCTCGGGCGTCTGGAGCGTCAGTAACAGTGTCGTCAGCAGCCGGAGTGTTCTCAGCGATAGGAGCATCGTCAGCAGCAGGGGCATCACTGTCAGGAGCAGAAGATTGGGCAGCCTCGTCAGCAGCCATCACTTGATCCACCACTTCTAGGTCTAGACTTGGCAGATCAACCCCTGTAGGGTACTTGACGAGGTACCGGCGGAGGAGTTCGAATCCCTTGAAATACCAACTGAAAAGTACAGTGGAATACTCCTCCGTCTGCTGAAAGGCCTCGACGGACCTGGCAGCAATTGTCTTCAACTTCTCTTTGGCCGCCTAAAGCTGGTCATCCTTCTCCAGATTCAGCTGACGCTCAACCCTTAAGTCAGAATTAAGAGCCTTGACCTTCTCCTTCAAGGTAGCAGACTCGTTCATCGACTGTATAAGGTCCTTCTTCAAAGCTGAGTTCTCCTTCTCCAGAGCCTCCATCCTAGAGGTCAAGGAAGCCACCTTAGCCTCCTGAGTAAGACACTCAGAAGCCAGATGAAGGCTCTCCCCCAACACCTAACGAAGCAAGATAAGAACGTCAGTAAAAAAAAAAAAGGAAGAAGAGACCAAGGAAAAAGTTATGAACAGCCTTACTTGCATGATCTTGTGGACGTGCTGACTCGCGACGACGTTGACAGGTACCCCAGAAAAGACCTTCAGGTCCTCAGCTTTCACAATGTTGTGTGCCCGCTCTACAGCCACACCCTCGTCATCAAAGATGGACGAGCCCGTTTTCTCCTTCTCTTTGTCCTTGGCTAACAGCCTCGGCCTCTTTGATGACGGAGTAGGGATTTCCTCGACAAAGATGGCAGGCGAAGCTACTCGGGCACCCTCTACCCCCGGGATAATTGGAGTAGCATCCACGGCGGATGGACCCTTCCCCGTCACACGAACCACTTTCTTGCCGATGCTAGCCAAGGGTTCGTCCTTCTTGGCTCTCATTTTGGCGTACATGTCCTTATTGAATTTGGTAGTCATCTTAAAAAAAAAAATTAAAAAAAAATAAAAAAAAAAGTTAAGAAATCCAAAAGTACGCGATTAAAGGCTGGACGAAGCAAAAAACTTACTCTTCTTCTCCTCGATGCTGATGCTGCGCAAAACGTAGGGAGACGGATCTGGGCCCAAGCAGTAGAAAGCAAGTGTCCGTGGGTCCAGGAGGTTGTCCCAACTCTTAATCGATTGGGAATATTCGATTGCCTTTTGAAGACGTTCCTGGTATTTGCTCTTCAACTTGGGACGCCTTTTTACTGCACAAAGAAATGAATAAGTGGTTAATGACGACCAAACATGCAAGACAAAAAATAAACAGACGAAGTAACCTTGGGATATCACCCCAAGCCTCGCTGGAAGGGGTCTCAAGTCATCCCCTGACACGAAAACGAAACGGGACTTCCAGTACCTGAATGACGAGGCTAGACCCTTAATGATTCTAGTCCTTCTCGTCCAAGGGACTAGTTCGTAATACCCGAACTCCTTTGATTCTTTCAAACGATAGATATGGACGAGCTCACTCACTTTGATCATATCCTCGTTGGCGGCCAGTCAAATCTCCATACAATTAATGACTATCCTCCAGGAGTTCGGCATGAGCTGCCTAGGGCCAATGCCAAAGTAATCCAATAGCTCCATCACCAAGGGATGGATGGGTAACCTAAGCCCAGAGGTAAAAGCAGCCTCGTAGAAGCACACTTCACCTGGGAAGAAATGGCAAGCCCGATCCTCAGGACCAGGCCGACGAACCCGGACCCGTGCAGGGAACTGGAACCTATCTTTAAACCTGGCCACTGTATCAACGTCCAGCCCACAATCTTCATTGAGAGCATAAAAAGCCCTAACCTGACGAGGGGTAGAGACAGCTGTATCACCCTCGATTGGGCCGCCGCTAGACGACAACCCGGTATCTAACTCACTAGATCTCACTTCCGACATTCTCCTCGTCTCTCTCTCAAACCAAGCCAATGACCGGCCTAAAATTGGAGATAGCTCCCCTAGAACCACACTCAACCCACTACCTTCGAAAAGAAAATCCCCAATCAAAGGAAAAAAGTCCCCGGAGACACCCAAAGTCGCCCCTAAGCGAGCAAAAAAGAAAGAAACTGAAGGGCAAGCTACCCAAACCTCAGAAGAACTAACCATGAAAAAGGAACCCAATCCTAAAACACCCAAACCCAAAAACAGCAAAAGTAAAAGACAAAAGAAAAATTAGGAATTTATAAAGAGTTCATGAAGAAAATAAACTGAGAAATCGAAGAAACAGCGTACCTTGAATAAAAGGAACAGTCGAGGCCGGAGAAATTTGTCGCCGAAGCAAGGTCAAAATCACCGGAATGAGATCGAAATGGTGGCAGAAACAAAACAAAAGGGATAAACGCTCGGAGTAGGAAGGGAAAGAAAAACCAGAGTGAAGGAAAAGAAAAGTTTTTTAAAACCCAAAAACCCAAGGAAACTGAAAAGCAACGGGAAACCCAAGGGTCATGCCATTAATACCCTCAATCAGCATATGCCACGTGGCCACGTTCCATACCGCGCCGCCATCCCTCATTAAATTCGAAACGGAACCCCAAGCGTCACAAACAACTCAATGAACGAAACTTTTCACCTTCTGTGGCCCTCATGACACGTCACTGACGACCACAGAACCTGGGGGCAATTGATGGGATTGACGAGAACACGTTATAGTGACGAGGCCATAGTAATGACGAGGGTACCCCCTGATGACGGACAAACCATCAACGACGAGGAAAGGAAGGTCATTCAATGGTGCTAGTAAATAACCTGGGTAGTTACGAAACCGGTAAAGCAGAACGTTGGGGACTAATAAAAGCCCCATAATTGGGCTTGAGGCGTTATGAAAGAAGAGCATTTACACTCCAACGGCTAGCAGTCAGGCTCACAGGTATAAAGCTCTCACATTTCGCAGCATAAGGTACGATACTACGATTCTGAAAAGATACTTCTTACTGTTAGTTCTGCAAACATCTTAATTGTTCTAACTTTGGCATCAGAGACATTGTGGCAGGTACCACACCGGTGACCATCCTTCTTGAAGAGAACCAGACGCTAACGGGGAGTTCCATCTGTCTACTGAGACTGACGAGTTTGCACCTCATCACCATCCACTATTATACAAGTGACCGGACCCAGATCAGAGTTTCTACTATACTCATCCAACATCTCGCGGAAGAGTGGCTTTGTGACAGACTTGAACGAGATGACCATATGTTTAGTCAAGTCAAAAGTGCGAGGGTGATCCTTTGGCTGGCCATCGGAGATGGACTCAAAATGGAGGGTTGGGAAGTGAGTAGAAAGCTCTTGTAGCTGGGTGAGGCGGCCATGGTTGTGCTCTGTGTTAAGGAAGGTAACATGGAGGCCAGCGTGCATAGAAGCTGTGCAATACTCAGCATGGGTTTGATGTGGCCTAGTAAAGGAAAAGGCAACATTAGTATATGAGGTTGCTGATGCTGACGACCCATCTTAACTTAAAAAGTACCAAAGATGAATATGATGCAGCGTTTGGGAATTGGACTAAGGACCAACAAGGCTAGTATACTTTCGATTTTGTGTTGTTTGGATGTCCATTCTGTAAACATCGTACATATATATAATGGGAAAAACTTATTTTTTATTTACATAGAATTCGCACTCTGGATTCTGCAATGTGTTTTCTTCGGAACCTCAACAAGCATATTATTTCTGAAACATTCGTTTTATGCTTAATATTGTTTGGAGTTTGGATGTACAATGCATGCGAAGTCCAAACAATATTAAGAAAACGAAGTAGATCTTATATATATAGCTTCATTTTATTCTTAATATTGTTTGGATGTCCATGCGGCAAAGGCAATGAGACCCTATTTTATAATAGTTGAAGGAACCCCGTCCAGGTGACTTTTGTTTCCCTCGTCCCATTTGTCAACTGTTTCATTCTTAGATTTGGGTGCTTGTCAAACATCTAGCTAAAAACAGTTTTAAACTCATTTTGAAATTTCATGTTTTACGGCTAAAGTCTTTTAGTGTATTGTACAAATTTTTAATAGACATAATTAATTGTTAAAAATGTCTATGCATTTTTTTCAATATAATACTTAATATATTTTTCAATATAACACATAATACCGAATAAAAATTATCTATCTAAATTTTTGTGTTTAATGCTGTACTCCTCAAAATGTTGTATGTCGAGCAATTTTTTTTTCTTCCAGACTTTAAGCTTTGGTTATTTTATAAAGAAAGAAAAAATAAAAATTTTCAAACTATGTTTAGAGCATAAAATAAAACACAAAAAGTGAAAGTATAATTTTTATTATACTCGTAATAAAAATATTCTATATTACTTTTTGTGTTCTATTTTATACTTTATCAATCACAACCTACCATAAGTACTACTTTTTGCGTGTATTACTATACGCTCCACTAATCATAAGCTACCATGAGTATCAATTATTATTTATTTTTTATTTTTTACATTTTAAACTTTAATTATTTTATAAGAAAAAAAATATAATAAGTTGTAATTGATAGTGATGAAGTGCAAATCGTTAGTCTTGTAGGTTCGTCCAGATGGAGCCATATCTTCATCGGTGTCACTATGAAACTGGTAAGGTAGCTCCCTTAAGGTGGACACTGGTGTGGTGCTTGCCATAACGTCTCCGATGCCAAAGTCAGTATAAGAGAACTTTGAGGAAATAACAAAGTATCAGAATAACTAGAAATGCTTTGAGGTGTGTCTGTGTACCTTGTGTTGGTGTTGTGAGAGCTCTATATATGCTCCCACAGCCCCTAGCCGTTGTGGTTGTTAATGTGGCTTTAATGTCTCTTTTGGTAACGTCTCATGCTTAGTAATGTGTGCCTTAATGAGACATCCAACGGTCTGTACAGTTGGTCTTGTAACCGCTCGGGACATTATTGACTGTATTGAATGGTTTTGTTACCTTCGTCAATGATATGGACATGTGGTTAGTTCGTCTTAGAGGACAGCCTCGTCGGTCTCGATGAGGTCGTCCAAGAAAGGTGAATTCGACAGTCCTATCAGATGGTAAGTTCATCAGTCCCATCAGATAGAATATAAAATAAAACATAAAAAGTGATAAAGAAAATCTGTAACCATAATGAGATAAGTGATAAAAGTATGTTATACGACATGCAGCACTTATATCAGGTCACATGGTGCAATTAGAGTATCTCAAAAAAACAAAAAGATGTATAGGTGGTAACCTTTATTCCGTGCTGCTAGTAGTATATCAAGTATGTCTATTCAGTGGATGAATTAATTAAAAATATTAATTAAATTAAAGATTTTTTTTTTTTTTTTAACTTCAACAAAGTTAATGCTGGCGATTAAATTAGTCTGTGCAATGTATGATAACAGTCGTGTACTTTTTATAATGCTAATGTTTAAAATAGTTTAATTAAACACATAAAAAATACCCAAAAAAAAAATCTCATTTTACGGCATATAATTCATACATTGAGTTTTTTTTTTTTTTTTAGAAACATCTTCAATCGATGGTACTTGTTCCTAATTATTTCTCTTTGTTATCAAACCGAGACATCAAATAATTTTTTGGTGTGGTAAAAATCGAATCTTAAATCTTTTATTCAATTACAAGAGATTTTACTAATTAAACTAACTAGAACTCACAATTCATACATCGAATAAGTGGATTTGCATTATCATAATTTTTTTTAAAGGCTAAATCGTTAAAAAATTAAATAAATAACATTTTTTAAAATTATTGGAACTTTTGGTGGTAGAATTTAAGTGTAGTAATTTACATCAAGGGAGTCAATATCATACCCGAAGGCGTTTCTGTTTGTTCAAAAAAATGAAATATTTCGATACCGGTTAATACCGGTATACCGTTTTGAGATTACCGCTAATACATATATACTATATGTGCATTGAGTTAAAGTGTGTATATAGTTATTAAATTTATACCTAACCTATATGTTTGGCTCAACATACCCAAAAAAAATTACCCAAGTCCAACCTATCATATCAGTCTAACATTATCTAAGACTTAAAAAAAATTAAATTAAATTAAATATAAGTACGAAAAAAAAAAGTTTTCAAAAAAAAAAAAATAGAAAGTAAAATTTCAAAATTGAAACTTGTAAGACCCACGTGATTGCCTTGGAAATAAAAGAGAGTTGGTGTGGACAATAACTCTACTCCTTAGCCCTCAGCCACACCTTTTAATTGTCAACCATTTCTTTTTCTTTTTTTGTTTTTTCTTATTGTTAATTTTTCTCCTCATCTCCTTCTCCACTTATTCAATTGTTCTCTCTTTCTTCCATAAAATGACTATCTGTCCAACCAAGCTTCAATTCTGCTCACAGCCAACTAAAGCAACACCAATAGGTCCACCACCACGCATTTTTTTTTTTTTTTTTTTTTTTTTAAATGAAAAAATTGCGGAAGAAACCATTTCAAACCGAAACACATTTTTCGTCCGCAATGGCCGAAATGGCCGGTACCTTCCGAAATGTTCCGGTATTTAGAATGAGACGAAATAGGGAGTGTTTCTATACCGGCAGGAGTGAGTTTTGGAACGGAAAATACCAGCCATACCAGCTGATACAAAACGGTATTGACTCCCCTGATTTACATTCCTTCAAACTTTGGATACATACGCAACAAATAAGTATAAGAGCTTCCAATATATGTACACACACATTGACAAGTCTATATGTTGTAACTCCTTCATAAACAGAATTCTACACAATCGTGGAAACAATGTCTCCAAAGAGATACTTTAATTTACTAAGAACGAAAGGATGGCATAAAAAAATATAATTAGGAGAATATATACACACATGCACACATATACATTATAATCCACAACTGAGCAAGAGTGAGAATAAAAACATTTGGCTGGTATTAGTGAGCCACAAGACTCTTGGAAAATCTTTTTTTTTTTCTTTTTAATTTTTTGCCCAATAAGAGAATTCAATTGTTCAACAAAACCATATGCATTGCACAACTGGAGATAATTCATTGTACACAATTATTTCAAGTTATACAAGTAAACGAACTCTTGGAAGGTAATTACAAACTATCAAATAACAATTGTCTAGCAAAAGTTGAAGTATAATAGGAACACTAAAACAAACACTCCAATTATTAAAAAAGTTTTTATTTAGTTTATGACATGAGGGAACTCGAAATCTAACATCAACCACAATATTCTTAAAAATAACTTCTTCAATTTTGTTTTCTTTATTAAGAAAGGACCATATGCTTTTGATGAAGAACCATAGCTTAATCATATATTGCCACTTCTAGCTCACAATTGTCAATCTAATCACAAAATCATATTCTTCTCAAGTCTTCAATAAGCTTTTCCAAGTTCTTGTATGAGGATCCATTTGGGCTAACAGAATCATGAGCCAATTTTGAAAATCGATCCATGGACCTAACAATTTCCTCCCTTCTATGTTTCATAAGGGTTTTTATCATGATCTCAATGGTTGATCTATCACATGTGTCCTTCATATCAAGCCCAATCCTCCACCCCTCACTAACCCATCTACTATTAAGTTGGTGGTCACCAAATAGGGCCAACAAATCATAGGCACCCCAACATCAATGCTTTCTAGAATTGAGTTCCAACCACTGTGGGTGAAAAACCCACCCACAGCTGGGTGGACTAGAACATTTTCTTGTGGGGCCCAATCCACCATAAATCCCCTTTCTTTTGTGGCCTCCTCAAGGTCCATTGGGATCATTTCATCCCCTTCCACACCTTCAATCATATCCGGTTGTATAACCCATAAAAGCGACGCACCACTATTGACCAAACCATACCAAAATTCCAACAATTGACCACATGTCACCCTTGCTATACTTCCGAAACAAACATAAACAACTGATCTCAATGGCCAGGAATCTAGCCATGTTATGCAATTATGGTCTGGTTCCAATGAGTTACTAATGGAGAATAAACACTGCGAGACGACATCATCCCCGATTTGGATTTTAACAAGAGCATTAAGTGGACCAATTATTTAAACATTCGGAAAGAGAGGGGTAATGTGACAGAGAACCGGGGCCTTGAGGTCATCAAAGGTGTTGAGTATGATTCCTGAAGCTCGAGTCATGGTTTTGCTCTCCTCAATGAAGAGTTGTAGGAGAGGATCTGTGATTAGCTGTCTACAAACTGACAGTAGATCTCGATGTCACAAAAGACCCTCCATGCCTGGTACGCTTTTAATCGTCTGATCTAGATCTTCTTTCGCTGCAATTATGGTGGAGGCCGGAAGTTAATTGTGATAGCAAAAGGAAAAGTACTTTGAAAAATATCAACTAATATAATATTAAATATTTGATAGTAAAACTTGCTTCAATATATTGCGGGTGGATCCGGATCCTCTCCATTTCCCTTTGAAATGGAGAGGGTCCAGTTCACAGTAGGATTTTTTTTTAAATGATCAACGCTCAAAAACGTGCCACATCATAACTTAACCCAAACCACACTTAACTACACTTAAACTAGAGGCTCTTTAACTCAACCGGACAAACCACATTTTCTCTCTCACCAAACTCATCTGAACATTTCAAATTCAAACTCTCATTCTCACTCTCTTCTCCAAGGTTCTCTCTCGCCCCGCCGTCACGGTGCCACCAGTACCACCTGTGCCCCGACTTTCTCTCTCGCCCCGCCGTCACGGTGCCCTGACTTTTTAACTCAACTCCTCACTCAATTCCTCGCTCACCACACAAATTGAAATCCCTAACCCACGAACTCAGCTCCTTGCTCTCATGGATTCAAGCTCGTGGGTCATGACTCATAAGGCATACACTGGATTCAAGCTTGATCCCTCACCCATGAACTCAGTTCCTCGCTCACCTCACACTGTGGGTTTCCAAATTTCTGGGTAAGTTTCTGGGTTTTTAAATTTCTTTGTAAAGTTTTTAAATTTCTTTTCAGTTTCTGGGTTTCTGAGTTTCTGAGTACTTTTGTTCTTCACTTGAAAGCTTATCAAGGTTTCTGGGTTTCTAAGTCTCCTACAATTGCTGGATTACTCTGCTTTCTCTTGGCAATGGTGCTCTTGATTTCTTTTCAAGCATCGTCTCGTTTATGGGTGAAGGTACATGTGATGTTGGCCTTAATACAATATTAGGTGGTGCTTCTTTTGTAACGTGTGTTGTGGTTGGAATCATAAGCATTTCAAGTCTGCCTTTATTAGAGATGTTTGTTTTTTACTTTTGGTTCTTGTGTTTTTGCTTGTTATATTGATTCAAGAGGAAATTGATCTATGGAGTGCAATTGGTTTTTCTTCAATGTATGTTGTTTATGTGATAGCACAAGGGTGAAAATGCTTTTTAGTTTTGGAAGATCAGAGAGCCCAAGGGTTTTAATTTTATAGCTATTTTCTTTAGTGGGTCATTTTTAGTTTCAAGGATTTTAGTATTTTGCTAATACAAGTGTTGGATTGGCTGTGACCAGATTTTGCTAATACTATTTGTTGTTGTTTTTCATGATTTTGGTTGAAGAGGCAATGAAGCAAAGGCTACAGGAAAAGAGAGAAGATGTTGCTCATTTGCCTGGGGCTATCTCTGATGATAAGTGGGATGCTACTCTGATTGATGCTTTTTTTGGTTGGCTAAATAGGTGGGGGGGAAATGGGTCATTAGGTGGGTAGGTATTAGTGGGGAAAGGCCATAATTTTGGTGTATGTTGGTAGGATTTGGCAGAATGTTTGTGTTGGTATGTGTTGGCCTAAATTTGTGTTGGTATGTGTTGATATGTATTAGTGGGAAAATGCCTAAATTTTGGTGTAATTCTTTCTGTAATCCGAGACTTTAGCAATGGAGCATGGTCTTTTTAATTAATCTATGACTTGTATATCAATTTATTGCATTGTTGTGAATTGTTGTGAAGTGTTTATGCCTTGTGTGCACTCAACATCAAAGAAGTTTAACAGCACCTTAAAAGGCTTGTTTGTGATATTATTGGGAACCATAAGAAAGAAGGAGATTAACTCCTCAACTATATGCATACAGCATAAAAACTCAAACAATGTTTAAGTAAGTGGTCTTTTAAATGGTGCTCCACTGTACCCAAGCAATGTGCAGTCTAACTTATTCTACAACTTGTAAAATTTGAATGGTTTAAATGCCCTATTTTAGGCAGCAATTTGAGACTGCAGAAACACCATGTGTGTATGCCAAGCAACAAAATGGAACCTAAACCATTAATACACTCAAATTGAATATGCAGGTTGACTATATAATACACTCAAAAATAAAAGAAGCTTGATCCAAATAATTACAATCTTTGGTGTACCACAATAATTACGAAATATATTGCAATATACATTATATTCACTTATGGCAACTAGATTGCAAAAAAGCAAGATGACAACTAGATTAGGTAGAAAACAACAACTATTCAAAAAACAACAACTATGCAAAAATTACAAACAGTAATTAGAAAATTTATGCAGAAATTACTGTTTATGCAGAAAATTTATGCAAAAAATTTATGCAAAAATTACAAACAGTAATTATGCAGAAACACAAACAGTAATTATGAAGAAACAGTAATTATGCAGAAATTACAAACAATAACTAGAAAATTTATGCAGAATTGTTTATGCAGAAATTACAAACAGTAATTATGCAGAAACACAAACAGTAATTATGCAAAAATTACAAATAGTAACTAGAAAATTTATGCAGAAATTACAAACAGTAATTACGCAAAAACACAAACAGTAATTATGCAGAAATTACAAACAGTAACTAGAAAATTTATGCAGAAATTACTGTTTATTCAGAAAATTTATGCAGAAATTACAAACAGTAACTATGCAGAAATTACACTGTCAGTTGGTAACAAAAGGAAATTTATGGATCATCATAACTTCAATCTTAAAGTAAGAAAATTACAAGACTAGAACACTTGGTCACAAATGTGACTAATTTTGAACATTTGAATGTGACCAAATGTGATTAAGTTTTGGACCATCAAAACTCTAGTCCTAAATTAGGAAAATTACATAACAAGAGCACTTAATTTCAACAGGTGTCATAGATTATAAAACATGATCCTAAACTAGAAAAATGACTTGACTTTATGAACCATCTCATTCCATCCACTTTGTAACACTTTCTTGAGTCAAGTGACCTCCACTTGCAACACTTCTTTGACTCAAGAGACCTCCTGCACCATTAATTTTGTTGTTGGAGCCTACAACACTTGATATACTCTCTAAATATGATGCTAATGTAACATTTGCTGATGAGCCTCCTTGATGTGATGGAGAACTTGTTTTTGCCGACTATAAAAAAACCAATTACACATTACACATATCACAAGCTTAGCATTAAGATTATCAAATCATGCATCTAAACTATTATTAATATTAAAGTAAAATATATAATTGTAAATATCTTCACCATTAAAAGTTGTGTAAAACTAGTAATATTTCCAGAAGAGATATCCTCAATTTTCTTTTGTGCCATGACGTCATGTGCATATATTTCCTGTAAAAATTGTACTAGTTTATCAAAAATAATAGTATACGATATTAATGTGTAAAAATAATATAGAATAGTGAAAATAAGAATAATTTAGAAGATTACTTCCTGCACTTTTCTTTTCTTTGTTTGCTTCTTTGATGTGCCTTCCTTTGGCTTCGGCATTTTTTCTATCCATGATTTCGTCCTACGCTTTTTATTACGATAAATCTCCCATTTCTTTATCCCTTTTGGTACAATCGTAATCAAAGCACATAATTCATCTTCTTTGTCTGCAAAATTGGTGGAAGGCCTAATAATGTCTTCTTCTACATTAACTTTGCAATTCCTAAGGTCACAAAGTTTTTTTTTTCAAATTTGCAATTGCTAAGCTTAGAATATTATGGCCTTCTTTAGTTTCACATGCCTCATTCACCAATTGAATATATTTTGGACATAAATCTCGATACCAATCTACATATTCCAGTCAAGTATCCGGCTTAATGTTATGTGTTGTGCAATTTTTTTCCCTTCCATCTTTTGCATCTCTTTTCCACCTCTTCATGATATATCTATTAGGAATCAACTTGATATCCAATACATCAAGAAATTTCAAACCATGCCTACATAAAATACCAAATGACTTAAACTTTCTGCAACTACAAGATAGAGTCTCATCTAATGGATTCCACATGACCTCATATTTTCCATTGTGATTGAAAACTCCAATCACATAACTATGTGTTTGACTCACATTGCATTGTAGGATGGAAAGTGCCATTACCTCTTCAACTTCTGTCTGAAATAAATCAAACAACTTAGGTGTGTACACTATTGCTACTTGGTTAAGCATAGGAGAGCTTTTGAGCTTCAATCTTGGAAATTTATGTATAGAGTTGTATTCTGCTTCTAACTCCTTATCCCGCTTTTGATTGACAACCGTTTCAAAATGAGTGAAAAACTCTACTATATTGATATCAGTACGCAAGCAATCCTTCAAGTCAACATTGAAACTCTCACTAAGCTGGGTTGTCTTCATTCCTGCAATGAAAGTTCTCTTAACATATGCTTGGGCCCATTTTTCCTTCAATTTAAATAGATCAATTAGCCATTTATTTTCACGAACATCGTACTTATCTAGCATTTCATTCCAAGCTGTAAGAAACTCATCTTCACCGTCATACTCATAAATACATGCTAAGAAATCAACGTTAAATTGAGGCTCATTTTTGAGTAAATGACCCAAGTGTTTCTCAGCATTCTGCCACATATGCCAACTAGACAATGCATGATATGTGTTAGGCATGACTACTTTTATTGCAGCTAGCATTGCTGCATCTTGATCCGTGAAAAATAGTGATTGGCTTCTTTTCAAACATTGCTTCTAAGAAAGTCTCAAATAACCATACAAAAGATTCAATTGTTTCATCATATAAAAGTGTACCTCCAAATACAACAGTTTCTCTTTGGTGATTAAGACCCAAAAATACTCCAAGTGGCCTTGCATCTCTATTTGTACTATACATTGTATCAAATGTTATTACATCACCGAAGTGGCTATAGTCAATAATCATTCTTGCATCGGCCCAAAAGATATTAGTAATCAACTCTTCATAGTCCAATTGAGTAGCGAAATAATATGAAGGATTTTCCTTAAGTTGATGACTGAAATATCTTCCCAAGCTAGCAGCTGCCCCATGCTCCATTTCTCTCTGTCGCTTAATGCGTAAGTAGTTTTTATGATCTTGCTTGGTAAAACCAAGATTATCATATCCATCAACTTGCTTACTAAGAAGCTCATAAGATTGCTTTAATCTTAATCCCGATTCATGTGTCAAATCAATTTCAATAGCATGAGTTGCAGCCACTTTCCATTGTGATGGCATCATGTGCACAGTTGATGGGAGGTGGAGATAGTGGTTATGCTCAGCAATAAATTCACTCACCACATATTTTTTACTATCTCGATTAAGTACAATAACCAAACGTGTTTCACAACCACATGTTGTTTCTGCTCATGGATTCTTTACATTTTGATCTCTCTTGTCTTTGCCTCGAACTCCCTCCTTCGCGCACACAAATCTCCTTAAAGTAACCACTCCGGTCTTTTTACATTTATTTACATACTCTTTTCTAATACTAAAACCAGCCTTTCTACCATATTCATTATAAAAATCATATGCAATCTCATCCGCTTCAAACTCCATCCCTTTAAATAGGGTAGATTCCATATGCACATTAGAAGGAACATGTATTCTCATCATTATCCCTATAAAAATTGAACATAAATTTATTATAACTTTCACCTATCATTTGTTTTCAAAACAGAGATGATGTAAAAAAAATGAGGATGTAATGAATGATCAACATAGTAATGAGGATGTACCTCATATGAGAGAGATGTTATATATCTTTATTACTAAACATAAAAATTCTTATGTCATCTACTCGGTTTGCATACATTATATTAGAATCAACCTAATTTGAATTGGGTCAAGATGACCAAGCATGATTTCAACTCAGCTCACTCAAAGGCCAATCAATTTAAACATGACAATAATAAACATGTTCTTTAAAATCTTGCATCCATAATATGCCATCAAGAATCATTATAAAGGAATCTTCTTATTATGATTAAAGAACTTATTTATTATGAGAATTTGTTTTTTTCAAAAGAGAGAAATGTATTAATTTAAATATCTAAACCTTGTGATCAACACCACAACAGTATCCTTTTGATCACCTCTCTATATATGTCCATAATCCACATTAAGCGTACAAGTAATCATTTTTTAATTTCACATAAACTCATCATTGATACTATTTTCTTATGAACCAATTATAATAGACTATATTAACAGCTGTGGAAATATATATATTTTTTTAAATTGTGCCACTAAACTTATTGATTACACTATGAATTAGGATCATGTGTGTAAGGATTTTAGTGTTGATCCATTCCATAACATTTTATGGTAATAAATTCAAATTTATTGATGTAATTTTATCCGTTTGAAAATCTAGTTAGTTTTTTAGTTTATATTTAGAGCTACTCAAAGAAATGCTTACTAAAGAGGTTTGCTTGAGCAAAGGTCGAGATCGATTAAGTGCGATGTGAGGTGTGCTCAAGCAAGATGGTAAACTTGCTTAAGTGGAACATTAAAGGTCCAAGATTTTGCATGTCTCTCGCTTGAGTGAGGTCGTAAAAATATACTTTCCTAATCTACTTTCTGAAGTGGTTTCTCCATTAAAGATATTCTTCTTTGATTTTCCACTTCGTCACCAAATGTTATGTCATGCTTAATTGTGCTTTTTATATTACTTATTAATTGCTTAACTATAGTGAAAAATTAATTGTATGAGTGGATCACTTCACCAATATAATTTGATAATTTTGCTCATTAATTCACATTGGGGTCTAAACAGAAATTTCAATGTTCAATCTTATTTAATTATATGAAATTTTTAAGGAAGACTCTAACTTGCATCCAGCCATCAAAACAACAATATAAACTCACCAAGACAACAATATAAATGCAGAAAAATGAGATGGACTCCAAGAATCATCCAGCCATTATAAAGATTCAATCTTTATCTCAAAAAATTAAAATTAAAAATTCAGATAGACTCTAACTTGCATCCAGCCACCAAAACAATAATATAAACTCACCAAGACAACAATATAAATGCAGAAAAATGATCAAACATCAAATAAGATAAGCATAAACAAGTTTACAGATATACCTCTGTTTTGGCAAGATAGAAACAGAGATGCTCTAAAGCTAAACTTGTTTTCTGAACCTTCTGTGAAGCTTTTTTTTTTGGGTTAAAATCTGTGAAGCTTTGAACGTGCAACCTCTGTCTCACTTTTCCCTCCTAAAAGTTCTTTTTTTTTTTTTTTTTTTTTTTTTTTTTTTTTTTTTTTTTTTTTCTCGGAAGAACTTGCACGGATAACCTCTATTTCACTTTTCCCTCCTAAAAGGTTTTTTTTTGTTTTCCAGTACAATTTGTCCGGTTGGGTTAAACAACCCTCTAGTTTAAGTGTTGAACCCCCGTTAAGTGTATTTTAACATTTTAAATGACGTGGCACGTTTTTGAGTGTTGATCATTTAAAAAAAAAATCTCTACCATGAATTGGACCCTCTCCATTTCAAAGGGAAATGGAGAGGATCCAGATCCATTGCGGGTGGGGTTATGCCAAATAGATAATCACTTATTTTTCAATAGCAACGTGGTCATGCAATACAAATTTTTTAGATAATATTTTACTAATATATAATCAAAATTACAATAAAATAATAGTAGTTACTCTTTTTTTTTTTAAACAAAAAAACAAAAAACAAAAAACAAAACTATCTTAAAGTAATGTGTCGGGAACGCTTTTTTTTTTTTTAACCCATATTTGCATTAAAACAATATAGTATATGATTTTTTTCTTATTTTTTATTTATTTTTTTTCTAGATATGATAGAATTTAAGTCTATAATGTCCACTCCATGATTTCTTCTCTATATCATCAAACTAAGATATTGATTAATTTTGCTATAAATAAAATTCAAATTTCAAATCTCTTATTCAATAATAAGAAACTTTTTAATTGAAATAATTGCAACTCACTTTTCCTAATTAATTTCATCATATTGTGTAATATGTATATCAAAATTAGTTATGGGTAAAATACTATGTAGACCTTCCAAGTTTGATATTGTTTATAAAGCAACCTGATGTGAATATATATATGACATGTCTTCAACATTAGAAGAATATTGTGGATGTTGAATACGTATTATTTGGCACATGCATGGTCTGCATTCACTATCGAAAATCAAATTCTACCTGACTTGTTGGCTGAATATGGAATTAATTAACAGCTTTTCATATTCAATAGTAAATAAACCGGAAGTTTCTATTATTTCACAATAAACCAATGTAGAAATTTTTAAGCTTCAAATATACTAGACCATACTGGTGTGTAGTGCGTAACTTAATAGATATTTACAGAACGTAAGTTCTTCCAGAGTTTATAAATATATGTGGAAATATAATTTTGCGCTCTTTTTGTTTTTTTTTGGGTCTGAAAAGGGACATAACCGAGTTGTTGAGAGTCCTATTAACCCATTCTATCAGTATATATGCACAGCACCAATAACCAATTCAGCCAATTTAGTTAGAACTAATAGAAGTTATACTCACCTCCAACCGGAATGTGGCCTTCCTCAATTAGCTTTGAAATACAGCAAAAGCTCCACAAGCAGCAAGCATCGTATGGACGCGTGGGGATTACGCGAATTTCCAACTCCTCAGCCACATCATTAGCAAAAGAGTACATAATTCCATCCACTATTACACAAGCAACCGGACCCAGATCAGAGTTTCTGCTATACTCAGCCAACATCTCGCGAAAGAGTGGCTTTGTGACAGACTTGAACGAGATGACCATGTCTTTAGTTAAGTCAAAAGTGCGAGGGTGATCCTTTGGCAATCCATCAGAGATGGACTGGAAATGGAGGGTTGGGAAGTGAGTAGAAAGCTCCTGTAGCTGGGTGAGGCGGCCATGGCTGTGCTCTGTGTTAAGGAAGGTAACATGGAGGCCAGCGTGGCAAAGAAGATGTGCAATACTCAGCATGGGTTTGATGTGACCTAGTAAAGGAAAATGCAACATCAGTATGTGAGGTTGCTGATGTTGACGACCCATCTTAACTTAAAAGGTCCCAAAGATGAATATGACGCTGCGTTTGGGAATTGAAATAAGGACCAACAAGGCTAGTGTACTCACGACTCACGACTTTCAGTTTTGTGTTGTTTGTTTGTCCATGCTGTAAACATCATTACATATATATATATATATATATATATATATATATATATACACACACGATCCTGAGATCGTCAGTCAAGTAGGTTCGTCCAGATGGGTCAACGCGAGCTTTGTTTCTGTACCTGCAAGATCAAGAACGGAGTCCTCTCTGAGGGGTCACCGGTGTGGTGCCGGCTACAGAGTCTCCGATGATAAAGTCAGTGGATAAACATGGCAGAGAGAGCTTAGAAGAATGAATAAAGTGTTTCAGCGTAAGTGTGTATGTATATGCCTTGTTTAATTTTGAGATGTATCTTATATACAGTGATGGTTCCAGAAATTTTGTTTAGGAGAGTCATTAAAAAACTTAAATTAAAAAAATTTTAATAAAATGAAAACTTGAATATATCAAGTCATTGACAAAAAAAAAAAAAAAGTTTTACAATTTCCTTCTACAAGTTTTCAAATTTTGAACAGTGATTAGTTTCTAGTTAATAGTTTTGAGGAAACACTGTGGAAAACCCAAAAAAAAAAAATATATATATATATATATATATAGTTCATTATGAGTATTTATTACTAATGTGAGTAGCTATGACCATTATATTTTATTAAGTTTATCTAACATTTTTATTTGGATTTTACTAACGTGCATCCTAAGAGCACACAATAGTATACCATTTTTTAAAAAAGTTTTATCAAGATTTGAAAAAGTTTTGACAGCTTTTTCAATTCCCAATAAAATTTTTTCAAAAACGGATTTGTTAATGTATGCCCTAAGGGCATATATTAACCGGATCCTTTTTATTTTTATGTAATTGTTATTATCTATTAATTTGTCTTTTATAAAAATATTTTAAACTACATAAATAAACTTAACTCATTGGCTCAGTATTAATTATTGACGCACACAACCACACTTATTCATACATAAAATAATATACTACGTGTCTACTTAACCAATTAAATTTAAATGCTTGAACAATCACTAACTTTACAATTTTTCTTCTTGAATTTTTTTAACTTTATAACAAA
Organism: Quercus lobata; assembly: GCF_001633185.2. Taxonomy (NCBI): domain Eukaryota; kingdom Viridiplantae; phylum Streptophyta; class Magnoliopsida; order Fagales; family Fagaceae; genus Quercus; species Quercus lobata. The sequence goes on along the minus strand of NC_044910.1, from coordinate 27,830,131 downwards.
AAGTTATTATAATATGATAACAATACACACACATGAAATAAACCTCTATTTCCTAATTACTAAATTATATAAAGTTATATTATATTTATATTATACACACAAATATCCACACACATCATTATTCATGCAAATAACATTATAACAAAAAGTAATGCACACAATTAATATTAGACACACTCACACAAATATAATAAAATTTTATAATAAAGAGTGAAACTTATAGTTCAAAAACACTTACTCGTTTTCTTAAAGTTGGAAATACTTGTAGTAAGGGTGTATAAAATTTAAGTTAGGGTGTGCAAAAATATTTTTAAAAATAAATTAAAATATTAAACTAACAAAAAAATATATTATAAATACATATATATATATATATATATATTTTATTTTTTTTTGGAAGTCATGGGGTTCATTTGAACCCCCTGAACAAAGGGTAAAGCCGCCCCCTGCTTATATACATCCTCTTTTCTTCTAGCCGTTGTACCCTATTCATGGTGGTATAATTGCTTCTATTGTAATGCCTATGGGCTCATTCACTATAGGCTTTAATTGGTCTCCAACGGTCTTCTTGACTAATTTGTAACCGCCCAAGGTATTGAATGTTCCTCTTTATGGCGCTTCTACTATCATCCATGCTGGGAAGGGGTGGACGATGGTATTTGATAGGCTTATCTGGACAATGATATTTATTGGACCTATCAATATATATATATATATATATATATATATATATAGAATGGGAGGGAAAGCCTATTTTTTGTTTACATAGAATTCGCACTCTGGATTCTGCGATGTGTTTTCTTTGGAACCTTAACAAGCATATTATTTCTGAAACAATCGTTTATTCTTAATATTGTTTAGTTGCGCAAGCGAAGTCCAAAAAATATTTAACGTATTATTCTTAATATTGTTAATATTGTTTCTTAAAGATATTAAAGAGACATTCTTAATATTGTTTGGATGTGGCTGAATAGCTGTTCTTCTTGTCCAACAAATTAATGCAAAATGCAGTTGATTGACTTTTCACTTGGACGACTAAGGGACCAAACTTTACTGGTAGTGTCGTATGTGCTTGACGTCGCACTCAGAAATTTTTACTCTTTAACTATACTAACAATATCAAGCAAATAGTGTTTTTTTTTTTTTTTTTTCTTTTTGGATAATTAATACCTTGCAAATAGTTGAACCCCGTCCAGGAGACTCTTGTTTCCCTCGTCCCATTTGTCAACTATTTGATTGGCATACAGTATACTATATATGTTCCTAAATTTGGATGCTTGTCAATCATCTAGCTAAAAATAGTTTTAAACTTGTTTTGAAATTTCAAGATTTGGGCTAAAGTCTTTTAGTGTATTGTTCCAACCTTTAATAGAGATAATGAATTGATAAGAATGTCTCTGTTTTGCTTTGTTTTTTTCAATAGTTAACACTTAATATATATTTTTCAATATAACACTTAATATCAACCAGAAATTCTCTATTTCAATTTTTGTGTTTTACTCTATACTCCTTATAAAAGGAATTATAGAAAATTTGTATGAAGTGCAAATTCGTTAGTCAAACTGAATGCGTCCAGATGGAGCCAAGCCCTCGTCTCCATAACAGTAGAAATGGTAAGGTGACTCCCTCAGAGTGGTTACCGGTGTAGTGCCTGCCATAACGTCTCCAATGCCAAAGTTAGTACAAGGAAGCTCTAAAAAATAAAGCAGTGTAGTGGAACAACAACAAGTATTTCTAAGTGTCTCTATGTACCTTATGTTGGTGCTGGGAGGGTTGTATATATACATTCCTATAGCTCCTAGCCGTTGTGGCTGTTATGGTGGCTTTAATGCCTCTTTTGGTAACGCCTTATGGTCAATCATGTGAACTTTGATGGCTCCCAACGGTCTATACAGTTGTCCTTGTAACCGTCTGAGGCATTTATTTGACTGCATTGAATGGCTTCTTTATCTTCGTCAGTAATGTGGCCACTTCATCGGAGGGACCTAGTTGATTCGTCTGTCAATGCTGCCTCGTTGTTTTGGATGAGGTCGTCTAGGTAAGTTGGGTTCGTCAATCCCATCAGTTGCCCCTTGATTCTGTGGTCGTTGTGACGTGTCATGACGATCACAAAAGATGAAAGGTCTATGGGCTTGTACGTGACTCTTGGGATTTCGCTCCGTATTAAATGCTTAGTGGCGACGCCACACGCGCTGTGGCCACGTGGCACATTTTAATTAGTGGAGTTAATACTCCAATTGTGTGACTCTTGGGGTTTCCCGCTGAATTTCAGATTTTTGTGCCTTGGTTTTTAAACTTCTCCATTCCTCATTTTCCCTTTCACCTTTCCCAAATTCCTAATCATTGCTCTGAGTATTTTCTTCTCCAACCTTTCTTTGTGATTCTTCTTCGAACTGGTGCGTGGCTGAGCTTTCTACATTTTCTTTTGAGGTATGTCTTTCTTCTTACTTTCTGCTTCTTTTCACTTTTCGGTGTAGACATAAACTATGGTGAATTTCTGATTTTCTCTCCCTTTTCTTTTGTGTTTGTTTTTGGTTTTTGGGGTTTTTAGGATTTATCTTTTTCCCTTGGTTTTTTTTTTTTTTTCCATGGTTAGTGGCTCTGAGGTTAGGATAGCTTGCCCTTCAATTTCTTTTCTTTTTGCGTGTTTAGAGGGGTCTTTAGGGGTTTTCCCACACCTTGAGAATTTCGTTTTTGAGGGTAACAATCTAAGCATTGCATTGGCCGATTTGTTGCCTTTGCTTCGTCAATCAACTGATTGGTTCAAGAATTTGGTGAGAGAGCGGGAGATAATGTTTGAGGTTAGGTCTAGTGAACTCGAGACTGGGTTATCGTCTAGCAGCGACCCAGTGGAGGGAGATACAGTTGTCTCTACCCTTCGAGAAGTTAGGGCTTTTCACGCCCTTAAGGAGGTGTGTGGGCTGGATGCTGATACATTGCGTAGGCTTAAGGACAGGTTCCAATTCCCGGAGTAAGTTAGGGTTTGTCTGCCCAATGAGGAGGATCGCACCTGTCACTTCTTCCCTGGGGAGGTATGCTTTTACGAGTCTACCTTCGTCTGTGGGTTGAGGTTTCCTGTCCATCCATTCCTCATGGAGCTATTAGACTGTTTTGGTATTGCTCATAGGCAACTTATGCCTAATTCCTGGAGGATAGTGGTCAGCTGTATAGGGATATGGCTGGCCGCTACGGATGAAGGCATGCTTAAAGTAGACAAGCTCGTCTACTTGTACCGCTTAAAAGAGTCCAAGGAGTACAGGTACTATGAATTGGTGCCTTAGGAGAGGAGGATTAGGATCGTCAGGGGTTTACCTTCGTCTTTCAGGTATTGGAAGTCCAGGTTTTTCTTTATGTCCGGGGACGACTTTGAGACTCCCTCCGGCGGAGTTTGGGGTGATCTCTCGAGGTTGCTTCGTCGGTGGGGAATCCCAACCTTAGGTGCAACATTATTTCCTTTCGTCGTTTGAGTTTTGTTGAGTTTACTTTTACCATCACTAACTCCTTTGTTCCTTGTTTTGTACAGTTAAGAAATGACCTAAGCTTAAGAGCAGGTATAAAGAATGGGTGGAGAAGACAATTGAATACGCGAAGATGATTGAGGACTAGGACGATCTGGTGGACCCACGAACTCTCACCTTCTATTGTCTTGGTCCAGAGCCTTCTGCCTTCATCTTGCACAACATTGATATTAAGGAAAAAAAGAGTAAGTGTTAGGTTTGTCAGTATTGATTCTCTTGTATATACTTGGGTTGTTGTTGTTGCTGTTGTTGTTGTTGTTTTTTTTTTTTTTTTTTTTTTAATAAGTGTTTTCCTCTTTGTAGAAATGACGACCAAGTTCAACAAGGACATGTATGTGAAGATGAGGTCAAAGAAGGACGAGCCATTGTCCAGCATCGGAAAGAGGACGGTGCGCATCACAAGGAAGGGACCCTCCGTTACTCCAACTGTCTCTGTCAATCCCATTGTCTCTGGCACTGAGATGGCGAGGACGGCCTCTCCAGCCACTTGGGTTGAAGAGATCCCTACTCCCGCATCTAAAAGACCGCGCTTATCTGACAAAGAGAAGAAGAAGGCTGATTCTCGCCCGTCTACCGTCTGGGACGACAAGAGACTAGCGATGGAAAGGGCACACGGGGTCATGATTGCTGAGGACTTGAAGGTCTTTTCCGACGTGCCCTTCAACGATGTTGCAACTTGCCACGTCCACAAACTTGTTCAGGCAAAATGCTCGTGCAACTTTTAGTCTCTTTCTTTTTCTTTCTCATTGAACTAACGGCTTCAATTTTCTTTTCAGGTGTTGAGGGAGAGTCTTCATATTACTTCTGAGTACCTCACTTAGGAGGCCAAGGTGGCATCTCTAACATCCAAGATGGAGGATTTGGAGGCGGAGAATTCTACGCTGAAGAAGAAACTCATCGACTCTATGGACGAGGCCACCACCCTAAAGGAAAAAGTCAAGACCTTGAGTGACGACCTCAGAACAGAGCATCAGCTGACCCTGAAGAAAGACGAACAACTTCTGGGTGCTAGGGAGAAGCTCAAAACCATAGCTGCTAAGGCCGTTGAGGCTTTCCAGTAGACTAACGAGTACAACACAGTCCTCTTCAACTAGTACTTCAACGGTTTTAAGCTTCTAAGGAGGTACCTTGTCAAGCATCCCACCGAAGTGAATCTGGAGAACTTAGATTTGGAAGAGGTGGATAAGGAGATGGCGGTTGACAAAGCTGCCCAGTCCTCGGCTCCAGAAGGTGATGCTCTTGAGAGTGCCCCCGTTAGAGATGACGCTGCCGCCGATGCCTGAACTTATCACTTACAAAAAAATTCCTTTTTTTTTTTTTTTTTTTTTGGTGTCCATTATGTTTTGGGCCTTTTGTAAGTCTAATTCCAGAACAATTTTTTCTTTTTAATTCGCTTTGAGAACAATATCTTCGGCCCAGTGTTTATGGGCCTTTGGTTTAGATGTAAAAACAATGGTAACTGCCCGCTGTTTTTGGGCTTTAATTAAATTAGCAATTGCATACTTACTTGCTTGTGATTTCTGTTCCTGTAGTTTTCCTTTCTATGTCAATGCTTAGCAAAGAATTTTTCGTTGTGACCCTTCCTTTTCTTCGTCAACAATTTGTTCCTGTCTACGCGGGTTCTATTACTTAGTTGATTTCCTGAGACTCATACCTTCTCAAGGGTTCTTGTCAAGGGTTTTGGTGAACTAGTTGAGAGCTCAGATTCAGCCTGAGCCTTTTTCAAAAGATGCTCTCTCTTGAACAGGTTTGTTGCAAGGTTCTTGTCTTTTGGTTTCGTCAATAACTTACATCCGTCTAGGCGGTATCTTGTTACTTAGCCATTTTTTTTCTTTTCTTTTTGTGACTTACACCCTTTTTGGGATCTTGTCATTCTTTTGGCTTCATCAGTAACTTACATCCGTCTAGGCGGAATCTTGTTACTTAGTCATTTTTTCTTTTCTTTTTGTGACTTACACCCTTTCAGGGATCTTGTCATTCTTTTGGTTTCGTCAGTAACTTACATCCGTCTAGGCGGAATCTTATTACTTAGCCATTTTTGGGCGACTTTCACATTACAAAATCTGCTCTCATTAAAACATTGGCTAAATAATTCTTTTTATTGCTTTCGAGAATGAGTACAATTGTCTGTTACATCTATTGGTGGTATTTCTTCAAGTGCTCAATGTTCCATGGTCGCGGGAGTCTTTGCCCATCTAGGGTCTCTAGGTGATAGCTGCTTTGTTTGGAGTAATGGACGACTCGGTATGGTCCTTCCCATGTGGGGCCAAGCTTTCCTTGGGCAGAGTCTCTAGTTGCTGGGGTGACCTTGCATAGGACGAGGTCTCCTATGTTAAGTCGTCTGAACTTCACTCTCTTGTTGCAGTACTTGGCCATTTTCTGCCGGTACTTAGTCATCTTGTCGAAGGCTTTCTCTCTCACTTCGTCTAGACAATCCAGGTTGACTTGTAGCTAGTCGTCATTATTCTCCTCGTGGAACTAGGGATGGCAATTTTTCCCCGCCCCGCTTAAACCGCCCCTCCCCGCTTCGCCCCGCACAAGTTTTCCCCGCCCCACAAAGGCGATAGGGCGGGGATGGGTTTAGACTTTTTAAACCTATCCCGCCCCGCCCTTCCCCGTCCCTACCCCGCCCCGCATTACTAAGGGTTATAATTGTAAATTTTTCACACCCTAAAACCATACAATTTAAACAAACATATTAATACTAGCATATTTTATTCTATCAAATGTGATTCTCTGTCTTTATTTTGTCATGTGTTATACTATGGGAATTTTTTTTATTTTTTTTTATTATGATTGTCTTGTTAAACACTTGGATAGATTATTTAAATTTTTCTAAAAATTGATTTGATTTTATGGGATAAATTTGTAATTTCAAGTATATTTTTATTAATGAAATAAGTTTCATTAAAAAAATTGTACTAGTTGTAAGGCAAACTAACAAAAAGTAAAGTTTTACGGGGTGGGGCGGGGCTTCGCGGAGCCCCAAGTGGTGGGGATAGGGTGAGAAAGTATTCCCCGTCATGCGGGGCGGGGATGAGGCAAGACAAAACCATGCGAGGCGGGGAAGAAGACCCCATCCTTCGGCCCCGCCCCGCCCCATTGCCATCCCTACGTGGAACATCTTTCGCCTGATGCTAGTTATTCCCACCTCGACTGGGATTACTACCTCGTTGGCATAGGTGAGTCTGAATGAGGTTTCTCCTGTTAGGGTTCTTACCGTGGTCCTATAAGCCCACAAGATGTTGGCCAATTCTTCCAGCTAGGCACCCTTTGCATCATCTAATTTGGCCTTGATAATCTTGAGTAATGTCCGATTCGTCACCTTTGTCTGTTCGTTTTCCTGTGGATGTCCCGGGGATGAGAACTGGTTCTTGATCCCTAGGCCTAAACAGAAGTCCCTGAAGTTTTGGCTGTCGAACTGCCGCCTATTATTTGATATGATCATCCGTGGAATCCCGAACTTGCAAATTATGTTCTTCCACACAAAGTTCTGGATTCTGGCTTCAGTAATGGTTACTAATGCCTCTACTTCGACCCACTTTGTGAAGTAATCAATGGCGACTAGTAGGAATTTTACCTGTCTTTTACCTTGAGGCAGCGGGCCGACAATGTCGATTCCCCATTGTACAAAGGGCCAAGGGGAGGATATCATCGTCAGTCTTTCTGCTGGAAGGCGTTGGACATTCCCAAACCTTTGGCACTTGTCGTACTTCTTGACGAGCTCCCTTGCATCTACCTGCATTGTAGGCCAAAAACAACCTGTTCTTACAACTTTACATACCAGTGATTTGGGGCCTGCATGGTCTCCGCAAACTCCTTCATAGATCTCCTCTAGAATATATTTGGCTTCTTCTTCGTCCACACTTCAAGTAAGGCATGGAAAAGCCTCTCTTGTATAGTGTGTCGTTCAGGATCGTGAACCTGACTGCTCTCTTCTTGACCTTCCCGGCCTCCTCGATGTCTTGAAGGAGGTGCCCATCCTAGAGAAAGGATATGACATCCAGCTACCTATGCTCTGGATTGTGAATGAGGAGATTTCCTCGATGCTGGAGCGTTTATGTACTTCCATCACCAAGCTCATGCTCATCGCTCCTTCTTCCAATGATGCTAGCTTCGCGATTTCGTCTGCTACCATATTCTAGCTTTTGGGGATTTGCACAAAATCCACTTTATCAAATTCCTGAGTTAGATGCTTCGTCAGCCTAAGGTATTTCTGCATTCTTTCCTCCTTTGGTTCATATTCTTCCTTAATCTGCCCTATCACCAGCTTTGAATCACTCTAGACTAGCAGGTTCTTAGCTCTGAGTGCCTTCTCGAGTCTCAATCCCGTCAGTATTCCTTCGCACTCAGCCTCGTTATTGGTGGCCAAGAATTTTAGTTCAACTCCGTATTTAAGCACTTCTCCGTCAGGGGCGGTTATGACGACCCCTACTCCCCCCCTCTTTTGGGCTGATGAACCATCGGTCTGTATTGTCCACCGTTCTGTCTCGTTAGTGAGGCTATTCTCATCTAAGAGGGTAAAAGTCAGGGATGAAGTCCGCCAGGGCTTATGCCTTAATGGCTGTCCTAGGGTGGTATTCAATGTCGAACTGGCTGAGTTCAATTGCCTACTGAACCATTGTCTCTACTGCTTTAGGTTTGTTCATGGACTTCTTGATAGGTTGATCCGTCATCACCAGGATGGGGTTCGCCTGAAAGTATGTTCGCAGTTTGCGTGAGGCTACTATTAACGCAAATGCAATCTTCTCGATCCTTGGGTACTTAGCCTTAGCACCTTGGAAAGTTTGACTGACGTAGTAAACTGAGAGCTGCACCTTGCCCTCTTCTCGAATCAGGGTTGTGCTCACAGCCGTGGCTGATACTGCCAGATATAAATATAAGTTTTCCCTTTCCTTGGATGGACTTAAGAGGGGTGGATTGCTCAGGTAACATTTGAGTTCCTGAAACGCTGTCTCGCATTCGTCAATCCAGACGAAAGCCTACTTCAATGTCTTGAAGAAGGGTAAGCATTTGTCCATCGCCTTAGAGACGAACCTATTGAGTGCCGCAATCCTTCCTATGAGTTTCTGGACTTCTTTGACGATCTTGGGCGATGTCATGTTGAGTATGGCCTGTACTTTCTCTAGTTTTGCTTCTATCCCCCTCTGGGACACCATGAATCCCAAGAACTTCCTTGAGGCTACACTGAAGGCACACTTGCTAGGATTCAACTTCATCTGGTATTGTTTGAGGGTGGCAAACGTCTCCTTCAGGTCATCCAGATGGGAAATTTCTTCTCTACTCTTGACGAGCATGTCATCCATGTACACTTCCATATTATTGCCAATCTACTTGCTGAACATCTTGTTTACTAACCTTTGGTAAGTTGCTCCTGCATTCTTTAGCCCAAAAGGCATCACCTTATAGCAATAGAGCCCTTGACTTGTGATGAAAGTAGTTTTCTCTTGCTCTTCTTCAGTCATTTTTATTTAGTTGTACCTTGAGAAAGCATCCATGAATGCCAGCAACTTATGCCTGGCCGTAGAATCCACCAGCTGGTCTATCCTTGGTAGAGGAAAACTATCTTTTGGGCAAGTTTTGTTTAGATCCGTGAAGTTCATGCACATTCTTCATTTCCCATTTGCTTTCTTCATTAGTACGACGTTGGCGAGCCAATCAAGATAGTAGACCTCCCGGATAAAGCTTACTGACAATAGTTTGTTAACCTCGTCTGTAATTGCTTAATTCCGTTCAAGGGGGAAGACTCGTCGTCTTTGCTGGATGGGCTTTCTCTCCGGGTCCACGTTCAGCTTATGCTGAATGACTTTTGGAGATATGCTTGGCATGTCCTCGTGAGTCCACGCGAAGACGTCCATGTTTTCTTTAAGGAACTACACGAGCTTTTCCTCATCTTGGGACTGAGTATTGTCCCTATTCTCGTCGTCTTGGTTGTCTCTCCTTCGACCAGTTCCACTGTCTCCAAGGCTTCCACTTTATCTTATTCTTTCTCCTCAATCATCCATGTATGGTTCTCCTTTGCAGCCAATACGGCCTGGTAGAATTCCCTGGCTAGGACCTGATCTCCTTTTACTTCGCCGACACAGTTCTCAATTGGGAACTTTACCTTTAGGCAATAGGTGGACGTGGCTGACTTCCATTGGTTGAGCGTGGGTCTCCCAATAATCACATTGTATGGTGAAGGGCAGTCTACCACCAAGAAGTCTAACTGATAGGTCAATTGCCTCGGGTAGGTCCCTACTGTTACTGTCAACGTCACTATGCCCTTGGGATATATGCTGTCCCCACTGAAACTGACGAGGGGGGAGTCAAATAGGCGTAGTCTTCTTGGATCTAGCTTCAACTGCTAGAAAGCGGGAAGGTAGATGATGTCTGCAGAGCTTCCATTGTCCACGAGGATTCTCTTGGTATTGAATCCTTCTATCGTGAGAATTATGACTAACAGTTGTTATGAAGCTGTTTCACTCCCCCTGCATCTTCCTCATTGAAAGATATGTCCTGGTCCGTCCGTCTCTGCTTAAATGGGGGTATCATGTGAACGCTGTTCACCTGCCTCTGACATGCTTTCCTAAGGGATCTAAATGACCCGCCTATGAATGGCCCTCCTGTGATTGTCTTTATCTCCCCGATCACATTCTGTGGAGGCTGGGACGTGTTATCTTTGTCTTTAGGGGAGGACTTGTGCTGGTTTTGGTTGCCGTCTCTAAACCTGCTAGACTCCCTTTTCTTCACATACTTTTGCAGTTTTCCTTTCTGTATCAACTTCTCTATCTGCTCATTTAAGTCCCGGAAATCTTCTATGTAGTGGCCATGATCCTTATGAAACCGACAGTACTTCTTCTTGTCATGGACGTTAGGGATGAATATAATGGCCTTGGCCATTTGAGGTAGTGCTCATCCTTAATCTGCGTCAAAATTTTGTCAACAGCATAACTAGAGGGGTGAATTTTACCGTTCGAGGAGTTTTTTCGTTTCCTTTTTCCCCCATCACTGGTCCGATGATTTGGACCGCCCTTTTTTGTCCTCTATAATCGTCCTCCTTCCTTCCCTTGTCTCCCAGCTTTTCTACGTCCCTTATGGCTGCTAACGCATCTTCAGCATTCATGTACTTTTGTGCCTTCAAGAGCATCTCTGCCATCATCTTAGGAGGATTCTTTGCGAGTGAAACCACAAACTCTCTAGACTTCAGCCCTGCCTTAAAGGTCGTCAACTGCACTTTGTCGTCAACATCATCTACCTCCAGGGTCTCTCAAGTAAAGCGTTTCATGTACGACCTCAAGATTTCCTTCTCCCCTTGTCTAATAGTGAGTAAATGGTCCGCTAGCCTCTTAGGGCGTTGTACCCCGACGAAGAGGCGTAAAAAGGCGTTGCTCAACTGTTCGAAGTTGTCGATGGACGAAGTTGGCAACTTTGTGAACCATTCCCTTGCAACTCCTTTGAGAATAGTAGGGAAGGAACGACACAGTATTTCGTTAGGAGGCTGTTAAAGGCCTAGTGTCGTCTTGAAGGTGTTAAGGTGGTCCTGGGGGTCCTTAAATCCATCAAACGGTTCAAGCTGAGGCAACCGAAATTTCGACGGTACTGGGCATTCCAGGACCACCGTAGTAAAGGGAGAGTCTGTTTCCCTGACCATTCTATCCAGGCTCCGGTCCGTTTTCTCCTTAATGGTGTTCCTCAGCTCGTCCATCTCCTTCCTCATCTCTCGAAGAAGATCTGAGTTCTGTTCATCTGGAGTAGTAGGCCCTCAACGGTCACTTCTTCTATGGCTATCTCTCTCATCCTTCTAGTTAGCTCTGGACCGATTCTCCTCCTATTGAAGCTGTAGCCTCATTTCCTGATTCTACCTGGTGAGCTCTTCAACGGTGGCTACAAGAGCTTGGACTTTCTGAGCTAAGGTTGTTAAATCCTAGTTGGACTCCATCTGAATATAGAAGTTGATAGAAACTACGTTTTCGAATCTAAGTATGAAAATTTCGTTCCCCACAAACGGCGCCAAATTGATGAAGTGCAAATTCGCCAGTCGAAGTGAATGCGTCCAGATGGAGCCAAGCCCTCATGTCTATAACAGTAGAAATGGTAAGGTGGCTCCCTCAGAGTGGTCACCAGGGTGGTGTCTGCCACAACGTCTCCAATGCCAAAGACAGTTCAAGGAAGCTCTAAAAAATAAACAACAAGTATTTCTAAGTGTCTCTATGTGCCTTATGTTGGTGTTGGGAGGGTTGTATATATACATTCCTGTAGCTCCTAGCCGTTGTGGCTGTTATGGCGGCTTTAATGCCTCTTTTGGTTACGCCTCATAGTCAATCATGTGAGCTTTGATGGCTCCCAACGATTTGTACAGTTGTCCTTGTAACCGTCCGAGGCATTTATTTGACTGCATTGAATGGCTTCTTTATACTTCATCGGAGGGACCTGGTTGATTCATCTGTCAATGCTGCCTCGTTGGTTTGGATGAGGTCGTCCAGGTAAGTTAGGTTCGTCAATCCCATCATTTGTGATTGATGAATTATAAAAAGAAACACAAACTTTTCCACATAAAAAAGTGGAACACAAAAAGTGCTACAGGGGATTTATATTCGTAGTACTAAGAATACAAATATGATGTATTACTTTTTTTGTGTTCCACTTTATGCTCTACTAATCATAACTTGCCATAAGTATTTTTTTTTATTTTAAATTTTTGTTATTTTATAAGAAAAGTAAAAAGAATATATGAAAAATTGTAATTAGTGGAATATAAAGTGAATCACAAAAAGTAATACCAAAAATTTATATTTATAATGAAATGCATGACAAAAGTATGTTGTATGACATAAAATACTTATATCAAGTCACTTGGTGCAATCAGGGTATATTTTTGCAAATTGTAATATATGAATTAGTTAAAAATATTATTTAAATTAAATAATTTTTTATTAATTTCATCAAAATTGAACAAAAAGGATAATATACTTGTATATGGAGTTACATGATGGAAGCACGTCTTAAAAGACTAAATCATTTATATAAAAAAGTATGGCAGATTATTAGGTTTTAAATATTTAGGATTAAATGTTTAGATTCCTATTTTGTGTATGTTAGCAAACCAAGAACAAAAACATGTCTAGATTAGGTGTTAGACATTGCTTAAGATTGTACAAATCAAGTCTCCAGAACATTCAAGCCGTAGAAAGGAGAGTTCAAGTTATGTGAAGCTCAACCGATCGAAAATAGCAGTAAATCAAATTCTGCAGAATTTAAATCAGGCTCAAGCCCATGAAAATGTTTAAGGTTTCAGTCCAATACTTCTAAGTATAAAAGGAAAATCTTAACTACGTTTTGAAGACTTTTGGAATACTTATGAGTTACTCCTGTAAGGCTCTGTTACCTTTTAACTCTATAAGTGTCTATCGGAACGAGATCTACAATCAAGTGTTGGTGGAATCTAGTTGCTGCTACAAGATCAACAACTGGTGATCTAAACCTTTGAATGGGATCTCAAAGTCATAAGCATGGGAGTTTATGTTCTGCAAATCCAAGAGAGAAGAGTCCGTGGGGTCGGAGCTAGACGTGGTCGTGTTAGTAAGTTTCACTAGAGGTAGCATTAGATTTAGGGTTAAATCTTTTGTAAACTTCAATTCTTTCTAATGGTTTTGTTTACCTTGAGGATAGTTAGGTTAAATCCTTCCCAGATTTTAATCTTGAAATGGTTGGTTTCATTGGTTTTCCTAGGTAATCATATCGTTGTCTTATTTATTTTTCCGCACTGCATGATATAATTTATTACTGTTTAACCTAGATCTCATAATTAACCGAAGTAACTACTTGGCTAATTCATTAGGTTAAATAATCTGTTTTTAAGGGGTCTAAACAAACAAACACAGATGATCAAAATAGCTTAATTAAACACACACACACACCAAAAAAAGTAGCACATGCATACCGTTAAGCACACACGCTGCTAAATGATTCAATTAATTTAAATAAACAATATTTTTTAAAAGTTTTGGAATTTTTGGTAGTAAATTTTAAGTGAAGTAATTTACCTTTCTTCACACTTTGGATACACACAAAATAAATAAGTATCAAAGTTTCCACTATCTCAAAATAAAAACACACACACAGATATATATATATATATTACAATCAATAAATGCATAATAAAAAAAAATTTAAATGACAAGTCTATTGTTAGGACATATGTCACTATTTTATGTAATTAGCTAATCCTTTGACAAAATGCACTTTACTTGTATTTGGGTAGATCTAGGATGTGTTTAATACTTCAAGAAATCTTATTTCAAGACCAAGTGTTAAAGCCATGCAAGTCTGTCCAATGTTCAAGCTGAGAAAGTGTCTGTCATTAAAGCTCGACAGCTAGCTCTACAACTAGCATCTATCAAGCTTTAAGAGCTGTTCCAACCCCATGGCTTGACAGCAGCTCGACAGATAGCTATATGTTGAGGTTTATGAAAAACGAAGTTTTAGATCTGTTTTGACTCTAATCCATGATTGTATGTTTGGACTTTCTTTTCTCACAATCCTAGACATATAAAATGATTATTTTAAGGGTCGTCAAAGAGGACACAAGTTGCACAAGTATTGAGCAAAGTTTGTTCAAGCAAATTGTGACTAGAGACAGAATTTGCCCTAGTTCATCTTTATTGTGAAGAAGTTGTTGTGTTTGTACACCGTAGGGTTTTGTGACCAAGCATCTTCTCGATCTTCATCGTCTAGATGAACTAAAGAACTTTACAGCCAACAACCTTCTCTAGTTGGTGATTGAAGTCGTGTACTAGGATCCGCGCAATTGGTTAGTCACGTAATGGGAGCCGTGCATCAAAAGGAGAGATTGTCACTACAGAACAAGTCCAATTGGGTATTGGGATAAGGGTTCAACTGGAGGTTGGTATAAGGTACTGGGATTCCTTTACTTGTAACCACTTGTTTTGATAATAGTGGATTCTCGGGAGTAATGACCTTAAAATCACCCGATGGGGTTTTTACCGTGTAGATTTTCCCTATTCGTAAACAAATCACCGTGTCAATTTAATTTCCACTGCACTTAGTTTAATTGGTGATCTATTTGTGCTACCATGCGCTTTGCATGTTAATTTGATTAATTAATAAACTTGACTAATTAATCAATTAATTCATCACAATGGGTCAATATATTTTTTGCCTATCATCTATATGCTATAACTCCTAGAAAAACAAAATCATACATAATTGTGGAAACAATGTCCCCAAAGAGATACTTTAATTTACAAGCAACAAAAAGGATGGCTTAAAAAATTATGAGAATATACACACACATTATACTATTTTCCATAACTAAGCGTGGAATTAAAAAAGTTGGGTTGGTGCTAGTAACCCACAAGACTCTTGGCAAATTTTTTTTTTCTTTTTAATTTTTTCCCAATAAATAAGAGAATTGTACAACAAAAGCATTTGCATTGTACACAGTTCAAGGTAATACATTATACACACAATTATTTCAAGTTATACAAGTAAACACACTCTTGGAAAATAATTAAAAACCATCAAATAACAATTGATTAACAAAAACAATCAAGTTGAAGCGGGACAAGAACACAAAACAAACACTCCAAATATTACAAAACTTTTTATTTAGCAGCTGAAAAACACTCCAAATAACTTCAATTTAATTTTTCTATAATAGGAATTGAGCAGATGCTTTTGATGAAGAGCCATCGTAATAATATATTGCCACTTCCAGCTTGCAATTATCCATCTAATCATAGAATCATATTTTTTCTAGTCTTCAATAAGCTTCTCCAAGTTGCTGTATGAGGATCCACTTGGGCTAATAGAATCATGAGCCAATTTTGAAAATCGATCCATGGACCCCATGATCTCCTCCCTTCTATGTTTCATTAGTCTTTATCATCGGCAAAAATGGCCCATTAGCATTAATTTTTGAAATATTTAGCAACAGAGCACTGTTTCGGAAATAATTAGGGAAATACCACTTTTTCCGAAAACGCCGCTATAGGGCCCGAAAACGTCACTATAGGACTTAAAAAACGCCACTATAGGGCCCCTTGAACCTGTTATGGGGACTTATAAAAAAAATTTTGCAGGAAAACGCCGCTATAGGGCCCAAAAACGTCACTATAGGGCTTAAAAACGCCACTATAGGGCCCCTTGAAACTGTTATGGGACTTATACAAAAATTTTGCAGGAAAACCCACCTATCATTAAGTTGGTGGTCTCCAAATCATAGGGACCCCAGCATCAATGCTCTCTAAAACTGAATTCCAGCCACTATGGGTGAAAAACCCACCCACAGTTGAGTGGGCTAGAACATCTTATTGTGGAGCCCAATCCACCACAAAGCCCCTTTCTTTTGTGGCCTCCTCAAGCTCCATTAGGATCATCGCATCCCCTTTCACACCTTCAATCATATCACGTCGTATCACCCATAAAAATTATGCACCACTATTGACTAGACCGTACCAAAACTCCAACAATTGACCATGTCAGGATTTGGATACACGTTTGTGTTTAAAATTTGCATTTTCTGGCTTTTTTTTTTTTTTTTCTCCTATGCGTGAACAGTAACATCATATGGGTTCACTGTGCAGAAGACAAAATGCATTGTTCATGGGTCCCATGGCACTATTCACACATTAAAAAATTATTTTGCTATAATGTTTTCAGTTTTTAGTTTTTAGTTTCAACAAAAATAAGTTATATCCAAACGGACCCCATATGTCACTCTCACCTTGCTCCCAAAGCTAACATAAACAACAAATCTTAATGGCCGGGAATTCAATCACGCCACGCAATTATGGTCTAATTCCAATAAGTTGCTAGAGGAGGATAAGCACTACGATACAACATCATCCCTGAAAGCTCAGATTTGTGTTCAAACACAAGAGTTTATTTAGACTCCCGAATAAAAAATTACGGCTAAATTGCTTTTACTCTAACTTATCTAAATGCATAAACAAGAGTAAATGAAACACAATCAACCGATACTACTCTAGTGCATAAACATGAACAACAAACAATAAAAGTAAAGCACAAGAGTAAAGGAAGAGAGATACAAACACAAAATAACACGGCGATGTGTTATCAAAAAGGAAACCGAAGAATTCGGTGAAAAACCTCTTCGCCGCCCTCCAAACGATAAATCGATCAATTAGACAATAAGTTGGGATACATGAATAGCAAGAGACCTTCCAAGTCTAATCTACCCAATGTACCTAAGCCTTCCAAGCTCATATTCCAACAAGACTTTCGGAACCAGATCTCACAATACACCCGATTGCATCTGCCAAGCCTCACTAGTATCTTTTGGCAAATCCCCAAAGCTTTCCAAGCTCCAAAACGCTCTCTACACTCGGAAAAGTTATGGGTTATGTTTGGATACAAATCTCATCTCAAGGTATGACAATGGGAGAGGGAAGGAGAAGAAACTAAAATGATTTCTCACTAAGGATGAGTAGATCTTTCTTTAAAAGATGAGTGTGCGTGTGTTGTAGAAAACCTATCTAGGGTTTTTCTCTCTGAATGACCTCTTTTTCAATTTTTGTGGGTAATGAGGGTATATATAGTATGGGTGAAGGGTAAGAAAGTCACACTTAAAAATCCTCCAAGCAGAATGTTTCGCGACTATCTCGCGGAAGGCCTTACTCACGAGACACTCGCGAAACTGACCGTATGGCACAACTCTTCAGCTTCCAGTCATGTGCTTCTCATGGGACTACTTCGCGGGTTAGCTTCTCACAAGCTTCTCGTGAAAACCACTTAATCTTCTATTAAGCTTGAGTTTTCACCAACTTAATACTAAACCCAATACAATAAAATCCCACAAAATACAAGGAACAAAATTAAAGCAATTACAACACTTTTTGTTATGGAATAAAGTCAACATAAAATATAGTTGTAAATCACAACTTTACAATCTCTGATTTGGGTTTTTACAAGAGCATTGAGTGGACCAATTGTGTAAACATTCAGAAAAAGAGGGGCAATGTGACAGAGAATTGGATACCCTCAAGGTCATCAAAGGTGTTAAGTATGAGTCCCAAAGCTCGAGTCCTGGTTTTGCTCTCCTCAATGAAGAGTTGTAGAAGAGGATCCTTGATTGGTTGTCAGCAAACTGACGATAAGTCTCGACGTCACAAAAGGCCTTCCATACCTGGCACACTTTCAATGGGTCTGATCAAGATCTTCTTTTCCTGTAATTAGTGGTGTGGTTCAGGTTTAAGTTGTGTTATTAAAAGAAAATGATATTGAAAAACAATTAACTAATATCATATTAAATACTGAGCAATAAAAGTTGCACCAACATATTGTAGTTTTGGGGGCGCGAAGTAGAAAATCACTTGTTTTTTAATTGCAATATGGTCATACAATACAAATTTTAAAGTAAGTGTTTTAGTAATACCATCAAAATTCCAATGAGACATTCTTCTCAAAAAAAATAATTCCAATAAGACATAAAAAAAATTTTCCCTTAATGATATGTGACAAAAAAACAAATCTTTTAAAATCAAATTTACTTTAAAACAAAAAACTGTTGTAGATAACAAAAACAATTTAAACAAATGATGAATTTTCTTTTTTATTTCTTGAAACTTTGGTGATTGAATTTCACTTATAATAAACTATGTTACTAATTTTTGAGTCATATGGAAAAACCAAATTGTACAACATGGCATAAGGAGAGAATATTAACATGATGCAACTATAAATTCTAACACCCAAATTTGACTATATGGTATATGATTTCTTTTCTTTTCCCTTTTCATTATATCATGTAATCTCTTCTCTATATATTAAGAGGATTCAAAAGGTTAGTTTTAGTTTTAAAAAATGTAAAAAAATGCCCATAATCTAATTAAATAATCCTTATTCTTAAAAAATAAAAAATACGATTAAAATTGTAATTCAACAAAATTCAAAAAAAAAAAAAAAAGCATAGAAACTTTTTTCCTAAAAATTAGTACACTTTCTATCTAAACATGTCATGTACGTTTGATACATTTTTTTTTCCTAAAAACTAGCACACACTAAATCCAGCAGTTTACTCCATTTTAAATCCTAAATTTTAGTTTGTAAAAATCATTTCCTGTGTAACCTTTCCAACAATAGATAAATTCAAATTGAAAAATTATATTAAACTCAAAATAAATAAATAAAAATAGCCTCATCACACATGCAGGGCGTGTGTGACGAGACTAGTATGTATATTAAAATTATGGCTAAAACACTATTCAAACCCATCTAAGTATGAGATTGCTTATAAATCGGTCTTTTTAACAAAGAAAGCTTATAATTTACACTTACAAGTATTACAACAATATCAATTTACTCCTTTTATCAGCATCCAATAAAATTTTGTTAATTCACATGTCTTTTTAAAATGAAAAATGAAATCTTTTTTAGGCAAATTAATGGTGAAAATAAGATGGACCATAATGGAAGATGCACATTGACATTTTTGTAATGATACTAATTAAAGATTTTAAAAGTCAACTGAATGATTTAGAAGAGAGTTGTAATTTAAATGATACTCGATTGCCAAAGCCTCAAGATGTTTTAAAATGCTATGCCAATTAAGAAAAGTAACCTATGCATTAGTTCAAAAAAATATGATCCTCTTTTTGTTTTATTTTTAAAATATACAATTTTTTTACTCAAAAAGGTTAGAGATTTTTAAATATAAAATTTGATAATTATAATAGTTATAAATAAGTATTTATTATGATTGTATTTTTATATTAAATTATTTATTCCACAATTTAAAGATATATGATGTGACAATATACTATGAGAGGGTGTAAATATAGGAGGTTTGATAAGGACTTTTTACAGAATTTAAACTCGAGTAAATAATATATTATATTGTGGGTGTCCGAGAACCGAGGATGAAGTTGACGGGTCGAAGCATTGGCCCGAGGACTGAGGATGAAGTCGAAAGGTCGCAGCATTGACGTGGAAATGCTGCAAGCCACGGGCCCAAAGGAGGAAGCCGCCCGAGGAGGAGAAGAAATTAATCAGGGTACTCTGTGGTATTCTAAGTGGGAGCTAGGAACTAAAGAGAGTGGAAGCTAGTGGACAATAGGGAAGCTTTTGGCTTGGTGTAGCCTATTGCATCCGCATTAAATGGTAGACAATAGTTTTATCAGCCGCATTGATGAGGAAGTGACCTGAACAATGTAAACCATAGCTAAGCAAATTCCTTCCACCATCTTCTTCAGATGTAAAAGGTAACAAGTGTCAAAAAATGAGGGAGATTAGGTAGAAATGGATGGTGAAGATGTGATGGAGATAAAGGTATATAAGGAAAGGAGAGAGCATTGGAAAGGAGGTCGAGAAAAAGAGAGAAGAAATAAAAAGAAGAGCATTCAAAGGAGAAAGTGAACAGTGCTACTTTTTATACAAACTCAGACTCCTCAGGAGCACCGGTGTAGAACCTGATACTCATTTTCTTTTGAATAAAAACCTGATCCTTCCCTGTAGCTGTCCTTAAGCATAGTCCATTGTTGTTGTTCTTTCCCTCCTCTTATAAATTTTATTGATTTGGGCTAGGTTTGAAAGGCACAACCCATTACTCTAAGTGGGCTTGGGCTACAAACTTTTAGGTCCTTACAATTGGCACCGTTTGTAAGAACAACAAGTGGTGGAGGATCTATCCTGAGTACTTATGGCTTATGCTGGCCAAGATAGGGAGGAGTCAGTTGGCTCTCAAATTGAGAACTAGTTTGTTAACTTGGAACGTAGGAGAGATAGGCAATATACCCTAAGTGTTGTGGTGGAATCTGATCACACTGAATGTACTGAGCGGAGTCGTTCCAAGTCCAAGAGTCATGTTTCACATGACCAGGAGACATTGAAGCTGCAACGAGAAGTTAATCGTCTACGTAGGAAGTTAAGGCGCAGAAGGCATGATAGGAGGAGCCCATCTTCCCCATCAAGTGAGGGCTCAAGGGGAAGCCATGATTGCTCATATTGGCGTAGGTCTAGAACTCCACCTAGCGAGTCCTACTCATCTTCTTCACAGCAGGACAAGTTGGAGAAAGGCCACAACAAACGCGGAAAGGGACCTTCTCATCACACCATGGGAAATAATGCTATGAGTAAAGCCCTACAACAGATTTCTAAGTCCCCTTTTGTGAGGAGGATTAATAAGGCCAGGCTCCCCCACTAGTTTTCGCAGCCAACATTCACCATACATAATGGAAGAACCAATCCCGTGGAGCATGTAAGCCATTTTAATCAGAAGATGGCTATCCATGCTAGCAATGAGGCCCTTATGTGCAAGGTGTTTCCCTCCAGCCTTGGGCCTGTCATCATGCGTTGGTTTGATGCATTGGAGGAAGGATCAATTAGGTCTTTTGAAAAGCTGACAAGGGTATTTGGCGCTAGATCCATAACCTACAGTAGAATCCCCAAGCTAGTGGATTCTTTGCTGTCTATGGCCATGAGGGAGGGGGAGTCCCTCAAGACCTACTCGGACCGATATTAGGAAATGTACAATGAAGTAGATGAAGATTTTGAGGATGTGGCAGTGAGGACCTTAAAGGTTGGCCTCTCGACCGAGCATGACCTGAGGAAGTCATTAAAGATGAAGTCTACCTTGAACATGTGCCAGCTCATGGATTGCATAGACAAGTACAAAAGGTTAGAAGAGGACCACATGCAGGGAAAAGGAAAAGTTAAAGTGTTCCCAAAAAAGAGGGATCCTCAAGGAGGAGGGTACCATAATGATCGGCCCTGAAGAGATTTCTCTAGTCATACGGCATCCGCGGAGGTTCAACTAGTCAATTCACTATTTAAGGAGCCAATGTACCAGATACTAGAAAAGAGAAAAAAATGAGTCATTTTTCAAGTGACCCAACAAGATGGGTGGGGATCCATCCAAGAGAAACCTAAGCCTCTACTGCCATTACCATCGAGACAAAGGACACACCACAAAGGATTGTAGGACCTTGCACGATCACCTCAATCAGTTGGTGAGGGCAGGGAAACTCAATTATTTCCTGCATCAGCCTATGGAATAAGTCAGACACTCAAGAAATGGGATGCATGGAAACGGCACTTCTCGACCAGCATTGGGCACTATTAATGTGATCTTGGCTAGGCCAGGGGGTAATGTCAGGGCAAGTTCCGGAGTCATATCCATGGTGGGGGGCTTTGACCTGGAGGCCAGAGATCAGACTCCCAAAAGAGCAAGGGTGATGGTCCCTCCTAGCCTGAGTTTTTTCGAGGAGGACAAGCAAGGAACCCTCCAACCACATGATGATGCCCTAGTGGTTACTGTTAGGATTGGGGGATATGATGTAAGGAGAGTACTGGTTGACCAGGGAAGCGGAGCAGAAATAATGTACCTAGATTTGTACCGGGGGCTAAACTTAAGGCCCAAGGACCTGAATACGTATGATTCTCCGCTGATGGGTTTCAATGGCAAAATGGTGGTCCTCCGAGGAATGATCAAACTTCCCGTACAAGTCGGCGATGCAGAGGTCCAAGTTAATTTCGTAGTGGTAGAAACGTTCTCCCCATATACAACTATCCTGGGCAAGCCCTAGCTTCACGTCGTGGGCGCAGTGCCCTCGACATTACATCTGAAGGTCAAATACCCTACTCAGGGGAGAGTGGGAGAATTGGTGGGTGATCAGGCCATGGCCAGGCAATGCCTAGTCAAGGCACTCATAGCAATATCGCTTCCTATTACAATTGGAACAGCAGATAACAACGCTCTTATCACTCCACTGACATTGATGACACATCAAACTCTCTTTCTTGTTTTGGGAAGCCTTATCCTGCAATGCAATGCTAATAAGCTTGTTCAAATGGAACACAATTCATTTGTTGACCATTACATTACAGGATAGGGCCAAAAAATAAACCAGGGCATAAAAATTCACTATTATGATTTCAATTGATACAGGAAATGCAAAGCAAACAATAATCTCAAAACATCTATGAATTTCATTTTTATTTTTAACAATGAGACACACACAATATGATTTTTATATAATTGAAAGAATAAAAATGTGTTCAATGCAAAGGTTTTTAATTACCATAGCATTAGGTGAAGTTGAAGGTGCTGAGGTCGATTGTCCTTCACCGGAATCAACTCTCTCTATCTTATTATAACACGCAGATTGTTCCATCACCTTCTTCTTCCTCTCACTGGTATCGCTATGAGTCTGATTTCTCTTTTTCTTCTGATTCTGTATCTGTTGAGCCAAATGCTTGTCGCAGTAGGACTTTCCAGGCGACGCCTTTTCACTGCACCTCCACCTGTTGGGTCCGGCGCTTCGCTTGCATTGTCGATCCTCCTCCCCCATCAGGATATTGATTCAGAATGACTGCTGCACTGAGCCCCTTTTTATTTTTATTTTTGTTTTATTGAAGTTCGTATTGTTTTAAATAAGAGTTATAGAGGCGGGAGGTTTGTGGATGAATTACTAACCATTGAAAGAAGTTTTGTTATACCTATTACGTTATTATTGTGCGTTCATAACAATGACACTAATTACTTTGAGATATTACAATATGTGGAATTGTTTTGAAATGTAAAGCAATTTTGGCATTTCATGGTGGGACTTCCAGTGGTTCTGTTTCTTCAAGGTATTGCATATTTCCTAGAGTGATCAAATGGATAGTGACATTAAATGGCCTGTGATATAATATGAAGATGTTCCAATCCCAACCCTTAGCCAAAAAAGATTTGATAATCATCTCAATAAATCAAAAAAAAAAAATTATGAAGCGATTTGATTAGCCACTGTTGAACTTTGTTTTTAGATGGATGATCAGCCACAATTGATAAATCATAGGTATATCTCCTCAAATAGTCAAATGCCCTAAGCTTCTGAATGTTTATTGACTCTGCAATTGTATACTGCAGCTAATAAAGAATTTATTTTATTTATTTATATATTTTGATAAGTAGCTAATAAAGAATTTATTGAAAGAAATAAATGATGCATAGCACCTCAGCCTACTCAATTACAGAGTTAAAGATGACCAACCATCCTCTAGAAATTGTTGGTCAGGTTTATCAAAATGTTTGTCTTTGACTGATATAGAGCTTCTCATACATTCAACTAAAAATTTTAGTTGTAGAAAAAAAAAAAAAAAAAAAAAAAAAAAAACCATAACACACTATACAAAAGTTTGAATAATAAAGATCACTTGAAAAAAAATAGTTTTTCTATCTTTTATCCCAAAAAAAATAATAATAATAGAATAATAATTGTATATTTTTACGCATCACGTGGGTCTGCGACTAATATATTTTAATAACTCAAGCTAAATTCATGCAAGAAAAAATACATTATCTTATTGTCATGAGATAAAGGTCACATAGGAAGAGATAGAACTTAGAAGAAGCTCTTTTTTTTTTCTTTTTCTTTTTCTTCTTTTGTTCTAATTATCTCAATTTTTCACTTAAAACATATATGCTCTTTCTTTCCCCTTTAACAAAGTAATATTGGTCTTTATTTAAGAAAAGAAGAAAAGCACCAAGATCGCCCACAAAGCCTTATACTAAAGGTGGTGTGAGATATCAAATTATCAATACGTGCAAGGACTGGAATACGACCTACCTAAAAGAAAAGCGAAAGAAAAATAATGAAAGATTCTCACAAAATAAGAGTCCAAGAATTTGCTCAGCATTTATGTGCGGTTTGCGTTTTTGTTTTTTATATACCTCAAGTAGGCCAAAAGCATTTTCTCCCCCCACCCAAAAAAAAAAAAGCAACCTAAACATGCCTAGCCACCTTTTTTTACTTCTTTTTTGGTTTCAGAAGCAGGCCCTGGCTATATTAGCAACCTAATTAAACATGGTTAACCGTAGTTTTTGTTTTATTTTTCCCTATTTTGGGTTTGGAAGCAGACCATGGCTGTGATAACTAGAATACTTACGTTGGCTTCACCATTCAGGAAGGAAAATTTAATTCTATATTACAAAAGGTGAGCATTGAATAAATAAATCTATATTACAAAAGGTGAGCATCAAATAATTTGTTTATGTACTTCTGGCTGATTTAGCCATTTTTCCTTAATCTGAGGTCTCTGTTTCTATTAAAAAAAATAATAATAATAAGTACAATTTTTAAATTTAAAAAAGTTATCTAACAAATTACTGATATTTCATAAGTGTCTTGAAAAATTAGTAAAGTTTAACTAACTACGTACTAACCAAAAGGAAGGGAAGGAAAAAATAGTTTATATTACAATTTTTTTTTTTTTACAACAAAAAAAAAATTAAAAGAAAACATGTTTAAAGAAATCATAACATAAAATGGAAATAAACACCAAAAATTAGAATATTTATGCCATGTTGCAAAACTCTATTATATGTTCTTTTCTTTTCTTTTTTTTAATCTAAGAGTAATGCTAGAAATACAAAAAAAAAAAAAAAAATTACTACATAAACCTTACAAACTAATATATTACCAATTACAAAAAATAATGAAAACACCCATTATCTTAGTAAAGCGTCATCAATCACATCTATTTATAAAATAAATGTGTAATATCTTCAAAATTTTCTTATTAACTAGATTATAGGCATAAACAAATTACAATTTATTGAGATACATTATTTTATTTTTTATAATTTCCATAAAAGTCTTACCACTACCACCACTATTATAGATTATGCAACTTCTACTAATAATTGTAATATTGTTGAGATTTGAGCTAATGCTAGTTGGGTTCATAACATTTCAAAACTAACTAATTTAGTCTCTAATTATCGTGACAAAGAGCAAAAAGTGTTGAAATGACAATGGGGCGAGTATGGGACAAGTTTCCTATTCCCCACCCCCGCCCCAACCCCACTTCCTATTTAGGTCGAGTTTTTTTCCTGCCCTACTCTAACGAGTACCCGCAGACAATTGGTTGGCTGTGATACATTATTTTATTTCTTATAACATTTCCTTAAAAGTCTTACCACTATCACTATTGTTATAGATTATACAACTTTTACTAATAATTTTAATATAACTAGGGTTTGAGTTAATACTATTCAGGTCTAAAACATTTCAAAACTGATTAATTTGGTTTCTAATTATCTTGACATAGAAGAAAAATTAAGTAGCAATTTAGGGTCAAGTTGGTCAGTTTTGAAATGTCTTGAATTTTATAGTTCTAAACATCAACAATGTTGGCTATATTTTTTTCTTTTATAAAAAATATATATATATATTTTATATTTTATATGTCTAAGAAAAGAAGGGGATGGAGTAAAAGTCTTTATAGTCTCGAAGAAAAGACAAGAAATGAAGAATCATAGGTACAAATAATCCAAAAGCAAAACCAAAAACAGGTGAAAGGATCCGTAAGCTTATTTACGGTCCAATAATTATTAGACGATGCGAATCCCCAACATCCTCATTCCACGGCACATCCCAATCAGCTGAAAACGCTGACGTAACATCTGTTCTTCCTCATTGGGTCCCACATTTTCTTCGGGATTCACAAACACAGCGAAAGAAAGTCACCATGTGGGTCCCCCTCCAAATAGCCACACCTCTAGCCCAATAGCTCTGCCTCGCTTTTCAACCGTTTGATTAGAAAAAAAAAATAGAAAAAGTAACGCTCCACGACATTTTCTCTCTCTCTCTCTCTTTCTCTCTTACTCACTCACTCACTGAGACAGAGACTCACAGTGCTCCATGATTTTTTGTGTCTGTAAAAATAAATAGCTCTGCTGGGTCTTTCTTTATTTTCAGCTTTGGAGAAACAAAACTCATATACATGTGTATACATAAACATTTAGGAAGGAAAAAAAAGATTTGAGTTTTACTATAGAAATAGCATTGTTTTCTGTAGCGCTTATAATTCTTTTCTTTCCTTACAGTCTACGTTGGTTTGAGATATATTCTTTTCGTTGTTGTGTTGTGTTTTTTTGTGACCGTGGTGTCGTTACGTTTCGGATCTTTATTGGGATCGACGAGTTTCGGTGTTTCCTGCATTTTGCTTCTGCATTGTTGAGGTACGTCCTCCGATTTGTGAAAGAACCTTTTTTTTTTTTTTAATTATTATTTGTTTTTGGATCCGTTTGGTTAATGAGAAAGCAGAGGAAAGTGAGAGAAAAAATGGAATCTTGGATTCTTGAAAATACCAAATTTGTTTTCGGGATTGTGGGTGTGTTTTAGTTTTAGCCTAAGGTTTGGCGTTTTGCTTGAGGTATTTCTTTGTTTTTTGAAGAAGTTGCGGAAATGTAGGACTTTGTTGCTTTTGCTTTTGCTTTTGCTACTTTTTTTCATTTATTTTCCTCAGCTTTCTCAGCTATCAAACGGAGCTAGAATTCGTTTATTTATTTATCTGATAAGTGCTTAAGTTGATATTTATATGGTATTTTGATGTAATGCTCTGTTTGGATCTGTTTCTTTCTTTCTTTCTTTCTTTGACTTGAGAGAGAAACCGAAGCACATGCCATTAATCAAAGATAATATTGAAATGTATGAACTTTGTAGCATTGCTGCAACTGGAGAATTCATTTTTGCAACAAAGGAAACAGTTTTATTTGTCTGATAAGAAAAAAAAAAAAAAAAAAAGCAGCGAGGATTGGATAAGAATCAGAGGCTTTTGTCTTTTCCAAGATGATTTTCATTTTTTTATTTTTTTGACCAACCAAAAGAAAAAACAAAAATTATGAGAGAAGTATTTTTTATGCTGTAAAATGGAACAAACACAGTTTAGTTTAGTCTCATTATTATCGATGCAGTCTTTGACCAAGTGCTATTAGAGAGCTCAAGTAATGCTTGAAATCACTCTAGTACCACCAAGAAAAGAGACTCTTGAACTTGATAGATACCAGTCTTTTCTGATAGGTGTGTTTGTTGAAAAATTATTTTACATGTATTAAGAAACTTACTTAAAACTAATTATATTTAATGTATGGATATTGGGTCATGATTATACAAGGAAGAAAAGGAAATGTGTGAGGATAATTTCCAGACCATGTTGAAGATTAGGTTAAATAGTTGGAGAGAAAAAGGAAATGTTTGTTAAACTAACTTTAAGTGTCAAGAATTTATGCATTGGTGCACCAATGGGGCCACTCAAAATGTTAACCAATAATGCTAGCAGTCACATTCAAATTCAATCTTTGTCTTACTGCTGTCAAGTGGAACATCTCTTTTTCCTCATGCCATAATTATTGAGTTTCTAGACAAGATTTTTTTTCGTTGATCCAAATATTGTTGATTTCAGTTGGTAAAGAATTGCCACATGATCACATTTCCCCCGCATGATTTTTTAATGTGTTATCTGAAAATTTTAGCAATCATCTAAATATATTGAAGATGAGGTTCTATCTGAGTAGTGATGTTTGTTTTAATTCAGAATTCAGGGTAGTTATTCAGCTCAGGTAATCCTATCCTGTACTGCTTCTGTTTTCTTCTGCGGTGGCTTCTGATTCTTGAGAGTTTAATTGATTGTGACGTAGAAATGTTTTCCCCTTTAAGAGGATCAATTTTTTTCTCCTGTATTGTGATAAGGAAAGGGTCTTTACCTGCATGACTTTCATCTGTGTTGGTTTCTTGTTTTAAAAGCTTAAAATGCTTTGGCATCTTGATTATACTCTCTCTCTCTCTCTCTCTCTCTCTCTCTCTCTCTCTCTC
The DNA here is from genome assembly GCF_001633185.2 of Quercus lobata. Taxonomy (NCBI): domain Eukaryota; kingdom Viridiplantae; phylum Streptophyta; class Magnoliopsida; order Fagales; family Fagaceae; genus Quercus; species Quercus lobata. Next base: position 27,802,011 of record NC_044910.1, on the reverse strand, counting down.
AAGTTTGGTTACAGTCATCTAATATGATTCTTATGCTCAGCATCATAGGAACACTCTCCTATGTGAACTTTTCATAAATGTTGCAGAGTGGTGACCAATATCTTCTTCCACACACTATGCTGGCAGCTAATATGTGTCATTGAAGCTTGACAATATTTGATATCATGACATCCTATATACATCCAACTAATGAGTTCCGAAGACCTGCTGGAGAAACAGGAGTCAGTTCAGAGCTCAAAAAGAATTCAAAACAGCAGAACAAATCCAAGATTGTGAAGCAGAGGGTCCTCTCACCCCAAGCAAGTCAAAATCCAAAGTATGAAGACAAGTTAAAAATGCCTGCTGGTTTACAATACAGTGATTGGCATCGTGAACAAAGACGTTATATGGATGAAAAAATCTCAGTCCAAGCAAAGTCTTCAGGGAATCATAAGAGGCAGTCTGTCAAGGCAAATACTAGTAAAGAAGATGAGCTTGTCAAACACATGTCAAATTTGCCCAGTTATCTCCAGCGTGCACAGAAAGAAGAAAACCTCCAAGAGAAAGCTTTGAATTTTGGGGTCCTAGATTGGGCACAACTAGAAAAATGGAAACATCAGCAAAAGCCAGTCCCAGACAGAAGCAGTAATAATGCATCATGCAGTGGCTGTAATATATCATCAAAAGCAACCAGTGGATCATCTACCTTCTCTAGTACAGTCCAAAGCAAGGCATTTGCTGAGCAACACTCTCTGCCTCATTCTACTCTCAACTCAGCTCATAAGCATGGCCATACTCAAGGTGCCAAACCGTCTGTCCGGAATGTCATACAACTCCAAGATTTTGAGACTGCTTCCAAAAGTAACAGGGATGGGCAGAAAAAGGTACCTTGGACACAGAAGTCTTCTGGTGGAAAATTTTCAGATATAATACTTGATAGGGCGAAGAGGAGAGATTTAGATCATAAGATTACTTCAAAAATGGGAAATTTGACATTTAATTCAGGAACTAATGAGATCTCACTCAATCAGAAGCACAAAGCGAGTGCTGGGATTGATGAAGCTAAGAAGAGCAAAGAGGAGTTGCGAGAATTAAGAATCAGGAGAAAAGATAGAGATCAAAAGGTAACCTCAGAAACTGGAGCTGGGCATTCAAATAGGGGGAGCTATGGGGTCTCACTTGGTTCAAAGGAGAAGCTAAGTACTGGCAATGGTGAAAGTAGGAAGAGGGTAGAGGAGTTGAAACAAACAGATATAGATCTCACCAATCGATGTTCCCCTGGTGAGCATAACAACATTGTTCTCCTTCGACCAAACGAATTACCCCAGAATGAATTTTCAGAAGTATTCCAACTTTCACAACCCGAAAAATTATCCAAGAAGAAGTCATCTGAGGCACAGGGGAGTCATTTTTCAGATAGCTTTTCTCGTGCGGATTTTCACTGTGCAGAACTCTGTTCTGAAATTCCACACTCATGTCCACTGCCTTCTAGAGTTGAGACTAACGCCATGTCAGACATTATGCCACGTAGCCTGATCAATGCTCGGGGTAAGGAGCTTTCATCTGTTGCATATCAAACATCCCAATGCTCAGATATGACATCCACTCTGCTATCTAAAGGTGTCAATGCAGAAAAGCTTGAGTTGGATCTTCTTAAGCTTAAAAATTTACATGTTGATACTTCAAAAACATTGGATGAAGAAATCACTGAGCTGGCAGCTGGAAGAGGTAGAAATCCATCACCCAATCGCCGGTTTAGCTTCAGCTTAAGTCGTGTGGGAAGAAGTTTCAGTTTCAAGGAGGGTTCATCTGTACCACAGTTGAGCTCCTCATATGTTAGTGTCAAGTCTGGTCCAGTGAGATCTGAAACTTCTCGTTATTCGGATACTTCAAACAGAGAGAAGTCAAATGGTCACAACAGAGTAAAGTCCAGCCCTTTAAGAAGGTTACTAGACCCAATACTGAAATATAAGGTATCCAATTCATTCCATTCTGCTGAAACCATTCTTCCATCAAAAGAAAGTTTGGATTCCTTTTGCTCTAGGCCAACAAGTGGCAATGACGCACTCCAGAATGAGATGCATGAGGCATCAAGTACTCAAGCCTTTTTGCAACTTACAGTCAAGAATGGGCTCCCTTTGTTTAGCTTTGCAGTCAAGAATGACAAAATGATCTTTGCAGCCACAATGAAAAATTTAACATCATCTGGGAAGGATGATTCAGGCCAGTATTATACGTTTTACTTTGTTAATGAAATTAAGAAGAAAAGTGGTGGCTGGATAAGTCAAGGAAGTAAAAGGCCTAGTCATGGATGCGTCTATAATGTCGTCGGTCAGATGAAGGTTTCCAGCTCTTCCAACAACCAGTTCTTGGTGAGAGAATCTGTCTTGTCAGGTGTTGAGCTAAGACAGGCAGATCAAGAACCACTGAAACTCATGTCAAACAAGGAGCTTGCAGCCGTTGTTGTCAAGATCCCTAATGAAAACATAAGCCATGATGGAACGGAGAGTGATAAAGATTTTATGGAGAAGCTCTGCATAAAATGTTTGCCAGAAGACAGGTGCTCTTGCAACTACAAAGAAACTGAAGACTCTGATAGTATTGTAGTCATACTTCCAGGTGGTGCTCATGGCTCACCAAGCAAAGGAGAGCCTTCGCCATTGATGGATCGATGGAAATCTGGAGGATCATGTGACTGTGGAGGTTGGGATGTTGGCTGCAAACTGCGTGTTCTCTCCAACCAGAACCAAAGCACTAAGATTCCCAAGATCTCCAAAGATTGCCCTATCCCAGACCATATTGAACTTTTTCTCCAGGTACTACCATTATCCTTCAGCCTCTGTTTTTGTCCCCACTTGTTTATATTGATATGCCATTACATCTACATAATGTACTTGCATTCAGGGAGGATCTCAGCAGGCCAGTCCTTTCTTCAGCTTGACAGAATTGAAGGATGGATTATACTCAATTGAATTCAATTCATCAATCTCTCTGTTGCAATCATTCTTCATTTGTGTCGCAGTGTTAAGCTGTAAGAGACCGTTCAATCTCTTGGACAAGTCTGAAGCAAAAGTTTTCAAGGAACCTATTTTGAATGAAAATGATGGAAGCCAAAGAAGAGCATCTGCAAAATATGCTCCAAATCCACCCTCCTCCCCTGTTGGTAGGGTCTAGTTTCACGCATGGAAGCTGTTATTTAGCTGTCAAAAATCTTCAACTACATAGCAACTTAAGAGAGAGACTAGAAGTACTGTACTCTAAAGAAGAGGATAGAACTCTTGAAATTTGCCAAATACCGGAGATAATGCCATACTTTTTTAGGCATACTCAGTTCTGTGTAAATGCTCCTTGTTTTTTTTTTTTTTTTTTTTTTTTTGTTAATACGTTGAGGTGAGAAATTGAACCCTCCAACAAATGGTCATTGTAAGGAAAATCTTTTGCCTACAATATAAAGAATGAAGATATCTGCTTTAAAATTGGGTCTAAATCAAACTGATTATGCATTTAAGCAGAATTTGATTATATATGGATCCTTCCTGAAGGTGGAAAGTCCCTTCTGCAGATTCTAAGTTTTGGGTTCTTTCAAGTTTCAACAAGGGGCTGTGATTCGACTTATCATTTTGGCCAACAAATAAATGGTGTGAAGCTGTGTGGTGAGGGAAGAATAAGAATTTCTTTATCTTTCAGACAAACTGAATTTTGAAGAAGTCATTACATGATTAGGGCCCATTTGGATGAAGGGAGAGAGAGGGGAGTAGAGCCCTCCCCCTTCATCCAAGCTGTGTCCTGGCTTTTATGCCAATAACGTGCATATTTTCTGGATAGAAATACACTGGACATGCCCATTACCCAAGCATTAGAGTAAATAGCTGGAATGCATAAATGCTTCTGAAGGAAACCTAATAATATTAGAACTTCCCATGGGCGGTCACTTTTAGCAGATGAATGGCATCTAAACTCAATGAAATCAATGCCTTTCGTTTTCTTTTTCTAAAAATATTGATATCATGTCATGGCCGTGAAAGGAGAGATTTTGTGCTGAAGTACCATTGATTATACAATCTAGCTTACAATTCATTGCGGATAAAATTAGCATGCAATTGATTGTCGAGATCAATGTCAGGTTAGAAATTTAGTGAGACACTTTAGAATCTAAAAGCTTTCAATTAAGTAAGACTAAAATAAACTATATGGAATATAAATTTGGTAAAACAAGAAACAAAGATGAAGGGGCTATGAGACTTGATAGTCAAGAGATACCAAAGAGTGAGAGCTTTCAATAACTTGTATCAATAATTGAATCATAAAATAAGAGGAAGGTGCATAAAGTGGAGAAGCACATATGTAGTACTATGTGATCATAGAATACCTATTAAGTTAAAGGAAAAATTCTATAAGACCATCTATTCTCAATAATACTGAATGTTGGGTTATTAAGAAACAACATATTCATAAAATGCAAGTAGTTCAAATAAGAATGTTAAGTGAAAATATATGAAAAGATATATATGGGTAAATTACAAATTACACCTCTAAAGTTTGGATATATTTTCTCCTTGAAATTTGGATTGGAGCTCCTGAAATCGTGGAGCAGGAAGGCTTTCCGTGAAGATGTCTGCAAAATTATATTTGTGGTGCAACCATGAGAACTACTCGGCAGCTGTGGAAGCAAAAGCTCTGTACTCGCTTCTGTAGAGAAGCAAAAAAAGTGCTTTGTTTCTTTGAAAACCAAGAAACTAAAATGTTTAAATTGTTGCTGAGAAATAAAACAAGGCCAGTGGTGTATCATCTAGTGAAAGGGTCTCCAACCCAGTCAACTAAAGGCAAACAAAGTTAAGGGGCTTGGAGTGAAGTGAATGCCACAGTAAAAAGTTCCACGATTATATCTTAAGATACGTTTTGCAGCTTGGAGGTGTTGATATGTGGGAGTACGCATGAACTGACATACTTGTTGGACAGCATATATAGAAAAGGTCGGATAGGTAGTGAATGTCAAATATTGGAGGGGCAACATGGAGATTTAATAGGTTTAGCATCATACATATGGAAGCAATGAAGAACATCAGTTGCATATTTAGTTTGTGTAAGAATAAGACCATGGTTGGTAGGGGTGATTTGGAGACCAGGAAAGTAGTTTGAGGGACCAAAGGTCTTTAAGGGCTTGTTTGAATCGAATGGGAGTGGAGAATAGTAGGATAGAGTAGAGTTAGCGAGACAGACCATAAGTTCAAATGTGTGGCTGAGTCCGGTAATGAAGAACTGGTAGTGAGGTTGGGTCTAGCTTTTGTGTTCCGCATGTTTTTGCTTTCAAGTGATGGATTGGGTTGCCTTACTAGCAATCAAAATGAGTCTTGATTAGAGTGGTGGTTGAATTCTCAAAAACGAACCTATGCCTGGTTGAGGTCTATCATGTTATAAACTCTAAATCAAATTTTCACCTCTTTAGTGGTTAATAAGTTTTTTATTTTTAAAGTTAATTTACTTAATCTATAATTATATATATCTAAAAGCTGAAGGGTAGCGTTTAATGTTGCTACGCTCCTATCGAGACACATCAACGCCATATCATCAACTTATTTTCAATATTTTCTCCCTCCATTTTAATTATTTTTCTCCTTATTAATTTGCCATTTTACAATTACACATTCTCCACCATTTACTTTCTTTTACCTTTCTATTTCCCCACTACTCTATAGTTTATACATTAACCTTACAATTTCTCTTCATCCCTTCATCTTCTTTTTATTTTGACTCTTCTTCTCCCCATTTTTTTATTATAAAAATTTGTTATTTTCTCTTCCATTCAATCCATATATTATTCACACAAAAAGGTGAATATTCTCTCTCTCTCTCTCTCTCTCTCTCTCTCGATATATATATATATATATATATTCTTTCTTTTGGTGGACGTTTAATTCTTTAGATTAATGATTTTTTATATTTATCTCTACTTTAAATTGATATGATTTTGTTATATTTTAATTTTTTTTTATCTTTTTAATTTTATTTTCTTTGTTTGTTACGTGTTATCCTATGAAATTACAGTTTAATGTTAATCTATCACATAGCATGATTTAGATAATTTGGTGTTTATAACTATACATTTTCTTTTGAATATTCTTCTACTCATCTTCTTTTATATAATTTCGTTATTTGTCTCACATTCTCTTCCAAAAAATGTGATTGTTTTCTCTCTCTCTCTCTCTCATTAATTCTTTCTTGCAACTCTATTTTAGATTGATGGTTTTTGTTATCTCTACTTTTGGATGATACACTTTGGTGGTGTGTTTTTTGAGTTATTTATCACATGTACTCTCTATCCCTCTTATAGTTTTGGTTTGAGTTAATTTTTAGATATTTTAGAAGTGAGATGCTTATGTATTTGAATGTCTCTATAAATTATTTGAGTAATATTAATTGTAAATTTGTGATGAAGTTTGGTTATCGTGATAATCTTTTAAGAGAATAAGAAATTCAAATAATTAATTTTGGAACTTAAAAATTTTAGTTGTAGAAAAAAAAAAACCACACACACACTATACAAAATTTTGAATATATAATATAGATCACTTGAAAAAAGAATAGTTTTTCTATCTATTATCTCAAAAAAAAAATAATAGAATAATAGTTGTTGTAGGGACATTGGGCCCAGGGGTCTATTATCTATTTGTATATTGGGCCTGTGGCCCAAGTCGAGGACTAAGAGTTGTTCGAGGAGGAAAAATCTTTAACAGAAGAGACTGTGTTAGTAAATGAAGAAGTTAGTTTTGGTCATAATGGCCTAGGAGGATTGTCCGAGGATGAATGCCTCATCAGCTAATAAAGGCCGAAGTTAAGAGGAGTGATCCATTGTTCAGAGGAACGTTCCAAGAAATTCGGTCGGCATAGATAGGCACGATAGAGACATAGGAAAGGGAGAAGTCCTAAAATATCTAAGAAAAAAGATGCTGCCACCGCATTAAATTCATTACAGCTAACTCTCTAGCCTCATTAATTTGGAGATGATACCTGAACAGTGATTATCAGCCTTACAGCTGCTATATGAAGACTTTTGGGAGGGGCTGATGGGACAAGTATCAACACCAACCATCGAGCATGCACGTGGAAGGTGGAGATGAGATGGGGAGATAGTATAAAAGAAGAAGGTGGCAATGAGACAAAGGGATCGAAAAATCAAGAAAGAAATACTGTAACAATCTAGAATTAGACTCATAACCATACTTAAGAGCATTATATAAGAACCAGTCTCCTCGGACTTTGCCGAGGACATTTTTTCTTCAATCTCAACTTGTATGTTTTCACTCTTTTGTCTCCAACTTACTTAACTTGTTGTTTGATTAACTAAAACCCAGTTGTCTAACTCATTCTCTATAAATTCATTGTTTTGGGCTTTTTGGGCCTAAGTCCATTCATACTTTGAGCTAGGAACTCCAAGATGGTCCTTACAGCTGCTATATGAAGACTTTTGGAAGGGGCTGATGGGACAAGTATCAACACCAACCATCGAGCATGCACGTGGAAGGTGGAGATGAGATGGGGAGATAGTATAAAAGAAGAAGGTGGCAATGAGACAAAGGGATCGAAAAATCAAGAAAGAAATACTGTAACAATCTAGAATTAGACTTATAACCATACTTAAAAGCATTATATAAGAACCAGTCTGCTCGAACTTTGCCGAGGACATTTTTTCTTCAGTCTCAACTTGTATGTTTTCACTCTTTTGTCTCCAACTTACTTAACTTGTTGTTTGATTAACTAAAACCCAGTTTTCTAACTCATTCTTTATAAATTCATTGTTTTGGGTTTTTTGGGCCTAAGTCCATTCATACTTTGAGCTAGGAACTCCAATATGGTCCTTACAGTTGTATATTCCCACACATCGCATGGGTCTACAACTAATATATTTTAATAACTCAAGCTATCTATCTCTTACTGTCAAAAAAATAACTCAAGCTAGATTCATGCAAGAAAAAGAAAAAACATTATCTTATTGTCATGAGATAAAGGTCACATAGGAAGAGTTAGAACTTAGAAGAAGCTCTTTTTTTATTTTTCTTCTTTTGTTATAATTATCTCAATTTTTCACTTAAAACATATATGCTCTTTCTTTCCTCTTTAACAAAGTATTGGTCTTTATTTAAGAAAAGAAGAAAAGCACCAAGATCTCCCACAAAGCCTTATACTAAAGGTGGTGTGAGATATCAAATTATCAATACGTGCAAAGACTGGAATACAACCTACCTAAATGAAAAGCGAAAGAAAAATAATGAAAAATTCCCACAAAATAAGGGGGTGTTTGGTACGTGCACTTAAAAACATGTATTTTGTTGTTTGAAAACATGTGTAGAAATACATGTGAGTGAAAAAGTATGTGAAAATACGTGTAATGTTGTTTAAAAACTAAAAACATGTATTTGAGTAAGTGTACCAAACGGGGCCTAAGAGTCCAAGAATTTGCTCAGCATTTATGTGGGATCTGTGTTTTTGTTTTTTTATATACCTCAAGTAGGCCAAAAAGGCATGTTAGAGAAAATCAAACCACAAAGAAATCCAAGGTCTCTCTGCCGTTAAGAGATAAGGGTTTTTTCCCTTTTCTTTAGGCAGTATTAGTTTTTGTCCCTTCTGAGAAGGAGATTTGTGTTTCTTGTCTTGTTGTATTTTTTCGGTCTAATCTCTCTATCCTCTCGAGCCTCTAAAGGGGTATCTCGAGACTAGTGGGTTACTCTGTTCTATGGGGTTTGGGAAACACTATTTTCTTCTTTCTCTTATCTAATCTCTGTTCCTCCATCTCATCGTTCTTCTTTTCAAACGTTTTTTCCCCTCGTGGAAGACTTGACAAAAGATTGGAGTAAGTTTTTGCTCTCAGAGAAGGAAAATTCTGGCTTTGCTCTTCCACGGACCCAAAAGTCTAGAGCATTTGTTGTGGCGGCAAAGTTTCTCACCTCTCGTTTTCTAGTAATAGAGGTCGTGGTATGCACCTTCAAGCAGTTATGGAGGTCACAAAATGGTTTCAAGATTCACAATCTGGGCAACCATATAGTCCTATTTGAGTTTGATAATGTCCAAGATGTGGAAAGGATCCTTCAAAACTAACCTTGGACTTTTGACAAACACCTTGTGGTCCTGAAAAGATACGAGGAAGGTTCACAGGTTAAAGATTTGATCTTTGATAAAGCTTGGTTCTGGGTTCAAGTGCATGATATCCCTCTCAGCTTCATGTCGAGAATGGTGGCGGAAAGTCTATGTGACACGACTAGGGAGGTTCGCAGGTCCCCTGAGTCCATTGAGGATGATGGTGGAAATTTCTTTCGGGTTCGAGTAAATATTGACATATCTCTCCCTTTGTGTAAGGGGAGGGTGATTACACTTGAGAATGGTGAAAAATCGTGGGTTCGCTTTTAGTATGAGAGGCTTCCTAACATGTGTTACTGGTGTGGTCACCTAGACCATGGCGATAAACAATGCAAACTGTGGATTCAGAGTAAGGGATCACTGTCAACTGAAAAACAGCAGTTTGGTTCATTCTTAAGAGCTTCTCCTTATCAAAGAGGGAGTAGGAATGTTTTTTTATGTTCCTGGGTGGTTTGAACAGGAGACCTCAGGGAAGGAAAATGGGGAGGCAACAGCTCCAAGTGCAGGAAAGGCCGGTAGGCCAAAGGGAGACTCGGCGGTGCCCCAGCCCATTTTGGTCACGAAATTGGAAGGTAACACCTCTAATTCCAACTCTCTTTCTCATTTTGAGTCAGTCACTACATTAGGAAAAGATGAGTCTTTAGGGGAAGCGAGTGTTGGAATTAACTTACCCCCAAATCTGCATCCCACAAATTTCGCAGAGATGGTTTCTAATGATTCTCTTTTCCTTTCCAAACTAGCTGAGATTGATGAGGGTATTAGGAAATTTGATTCGGTTAATAATGTGAAGGGGGTTACTTCCTTATCTGAGGCAGCTTCCCCTACTGACTACAGCTCCCCCCAGAGCCTTATAGGTAATCGAAACCCGGTGCTTCCTTCTGAACCTACTATGATAATTCAAAAGGAAAATCTAGCTCCCCGGGTGCTATGTGATATTACCAATATCAAATCTTCTCCTACCCATACACCTCTCCAAGGGAAGTGGACTCGACTTATGAGGACAATAGGTACCAGCCCATCTATTCTTGAGGAGGGGTTTATTCCTGGTTTGGGGAAAAGAAATTAGGATGATAGTAGAGTTCTCTTGGAGTTACCAGGTAAGAGGCGTCAGGTTTCCAAGGGAGATGGTCCTCAAACTAAGATATTGGCAGAAGCTGGTCACCAGCTCCGCCAGATGCAATGAATCTCCTAGTTTGGAACTTTCGTGGGCTTGGGAACCTACATACAGAGAAAAAGCTTGTAAGTATATTATGGGCAAAAGATCCCTCTATCATGTTTATAGCCGAGACATGGGCAGACGAAGTAAGGCTACACCGGACACTTAGCTACATTAATTTTGATCAAAAGTGGGTGGTACCAAGATCTACCAGAGGGGGTGGCCTGGTCCTATTTTGGAAAAAATCAATAAACTTGAAGGTAGTAGGCTCCCACAGATACTACATTGATGCTGTTATTAATAAAAATGAGAGAGACGAATGGAATTTCACAGGCTTTTATGGTGAACCTGATGCAGCAAAAAGGAATGAAGCTTGAGCTAAGCTCAGAAGTCTGAACAGCAACCAAAATATTCCTTGGTTGTCTGTTGGTGACTACAATGAAATTACCAGACAAGAAGAAAAAAGGGGTGGAGCTTTAGGAAGTTTTAATCAGATGCAACTATTCAGAGACGTAATTGATGAGTGTGGGCTTATGGATTTGGGATTTGTGGGCCCAAAGTACACGTGAGTAAACATTTTGAGTCTGGTCAATCTATTTGGGAACGCTTGGATAAGGGTTTAGCAACAAACAATTGGTTTTTACTGTTCCCAAGTACAAAAATCCACCACCTACACTGTTACTCTTCAGATCATTTACCTCTATTTATTAACTTGTCTCGCTTGGAGATTCCGGGGAAAAGGAAAGTTTGTAGATTCGAAGAAATGTGGCTCTCAGATGATAGGTGTGGGGAAACTGTTGAAGCTGCCTGGACAAGTACTGAAAGTCCGGATCCTAGTAGTGCAATTCTAAAGAAGGTAGCTAAGTGTGAACAGGATTTAACTTGGTGGAATAATAATTGCTTTGGAAACGTGAGAAGGACATTAGTAGATAAGAAGAAGTTGCTGGTTGTTGCAGAATTGGAAGCGATGAGATCGGGGAACAACTCACAGGTTAGGCTATTAAAAGCCAAGGTTAATGTTTTGATCGATAGAGAATCTAGACTATGGAGCCAAAGATCTAGAGTTTTGTGGTTGAGTAAAGGAGATAGCAACACAAAAAAATTTCACAGTAAAGCCACTAAGAGACTCCAGAAAAATTCAATCCTAGGTATTCGAGACCTTACTGAGAGGTGGCTAAATCAGACAGAGGATATTGGTCAAGCCTTTATCAATTATTATACCAAGCTCTTCTCTTCCTCTTGTCCGGCTAGCCAGTGTGGGGCTCTAGACAAAATTCCCCAAGTAGTAACAAAAGAAATAAATGCTAATTTGGTTGGAGTTTTTCAAGAATGGGAAATCTTGGATGCTATTAATCAAATGGCGCCATTAAAAGCCCCTGGCCCAGACGAGACGCCTCTGTTGTTTTATCAACATTTTTGGCCTGTGGTGGATAAGGATGTGACTAACTCTGTTCTCATGTGGTTGAATTCAGGTATTTTGCCCTCTCCCATTAACCACACTTTCATTACTCTTGTCCCTAAGGTTGATAGTCCTGAATTGGTAACTGAATTTCGCCCTATAAGTTTGTGTAATGTCTTGTACAAAATCTTTTCAAAAGTCCTAGCAAATAGGCTAAAAAAAGTTTCTACCTAACCTTATTACTGAGCACCAGTCAGCATTTGCAAAAGACTGGCTTATTACAGGCAACATCCTAGTGGCTTTTGAAACATTACATTGCATGAAAAATCAAACTTTTGGTAAAACAGGTTTTATGGCCCTCAAGTTAGACATGAGTAAGGCCTACAATAGGGTCGAATGAACTTACTTGGAAACTCTCATGTTGAAAATGGGTTTTTGTGCACAATGGATATCTTTGATTATGGCTTGTGTGAGATCTGTCACTTACTCGATTTTGATTAATGGAGCCCCTCAAGGCCTTATTACACCATCTAGAGGGATTAGGCAAGGTGATCCCCTCTCTCCCTTCCTATTCCTCTTACGCACGAAGGGGCTGCATGGTTTGATTGAAGATGCAGCTAGCTTGGGTAATCTTAGAGGTTTCTCTCTATGCAAAAAAGGCCCTAAACTAACACATCTATTTTTTGCAAACGATAGCTTGTTATTTTGTAGAGCTAATTTTGAGGAATGCAGCAATATCCTAAAGCTCCTTGGGGTGTATGAACAATCATCAGGCCAAAAGATAAATAAGGAAAAAACAGCACTTTTCTTTAGTAAATCTACCCCACAAGCTACTAAAGATACTATCAAAGGACTTATAGGAGTTTGATAAGTGTAATTTTTACATTATTTTTATTATCCTCTTATTTATTAAAATTGTTAGTTTTCCTTTATTTCTTTTGATTTGATTTGATTTTTATTTATATTTATCTATTCATTTGTGCTTTGAAGGAATGAGAAGATTTCAAATTAATCTACAAGGGCTTTACATGCAAAGTGGGGCTAGGCCAATTGCATCAAGTCAACTTACATTCAGCCAGGAATGAAATCAAGAGAAGACCAACCCAATTAAATTTAAGTCCAATTGGAGCAAGGAATCAAAGGAAATTTGCACTAAATCCAAGTCCAATTCGGATTAGGATTCCAGCCTGCACATCAGTTAGTATTTTCAGCATAACTTTGGGCTCAGATGTCCAATCGAGATGATTCAAGTTGGGCTGGAGAGTTAATTTAAAGGGCTACAACTTTGTAGTTTACCAAAAGCCCGAATTCTGAAGTTAAATGGGCCAAAATAGTAGGTTAAGTAAAGCCTGAAAATCTGGGATTTTCTCCAAATGGGAATTCAACTTGTAATAGGATTCCTTTATCTATTTAAAGGCTCTTTAAGGCAAAAATTGAGGGGTGCCGCATTTGAAGAATTTTCTTTGGAGTCTTTCTGAGGACAAAGGGGCGCCACTTCATGTTGATCAACCAATTCCCATGAAACACATAAGTTTTATTTGTTTTCTTTTCAATTTGATTATGAACTAAATTTTATTTTCTAGAGCATTGATGCAGTCTAGCAATGAACACATAATTTATATTCTCAGTTATTTTATTTTTAATATTTCCATGATTGAGTGTTTAATTCTTATTCTTAATGTTTAATATTTCTTTTTACGAATTATTGATTGATCAATTGAATGACAATGAGACCGAGAGGTGATTTGTTATTTTAGTTCTAGAATTAAACACCATTAGTTGAGCGAAAGTAGAGATGCTTTACCGCGATTAGTGTGATTTTTCAGAAAATTCAAATTACATAATGAGTCTCCAATTAATTAAATTCACATAGAGATATGGAATTGTTATTTGAAGATATTTTTGATATTATTCAAGAGAAGATATTGGTACTTAAGGAATTTTTAATCATCAACGGGAGATTATTAGAATTTAATAATTAGGAAGAATAAATTGTGTGGGATTTGTTAGGTGAAATCAATCGCTCTCTTCTTATTATATTTTTACATTGTTAGATTTTTACACTTTGTTAATTCTTTTTATTCGTAGATTTATTTTTATTAAATAGTTTAATTTAATTCAGATAGTAAAACATTCCATTTATTTTCGATTTTCCAAATAGTAATTAATTTAGTGAATTTCGGTATTCAATAACATAGTTAATCCTTGTGGGTTCGACATTCGTTTTCTAAAAACACTTTACTACTTGTTACGATTTTGTGCGCTTGTAGATTATTTTTCGCGAACAGAGTTCAAGAAATCAGGTTCTATGAAAAATACCTTAGGCTTCCATCTCTGGTGGGAAGAGGTAAGAAGGCTAGTTTCAATTACATCAAGGAGCGAGTTTGGAGAAAGTTGCAAGGTTGGGAAGGTAAGCTTTTATCACAAGCTGGGAGGGAAGTCTTAATCAAGGCAGTAATCCAAGCCATTCCAACCTTTGCTATGGGGTGTTTTAAGCTCCCTTTGGGCCTTTGTCATGAGATCGAAGCTATGGTCAAGAAGTTTTGGTGGGGGCAGCGTGGAGATCGAAGAAAAGTCCATTGAATGCGGTGGGATGTTCTTACCAAATCAAAACTGGTAGGTGGCTTGGGCTTTAGAGACCTAATTCATTTTAATGATACTCTTTTGGCAAAGCAAGCTTGGAGACTGTTGAATAATAGGGAATCACTTTTCTATAAGGTTTTCAAGGCCAAATTCTTTCCCCATTGTTCCATTTTAGATGCTCAGGACTCGGCTTTGGGTTCTTACACTTGGAGAAGCATTCTTAGAGGAAGGGATTTCATCTTAGAGGGAGCGTGCAGGAGGGTTGGCAATGGCAGATCCATTAAGATTTGGCAGCACCATTGGCTGCCAACTAAACATCCAACTAGAGTCTCTTCCCCAGTGTTGAAGTCTATGGAGGAGGCGACTGTTGAGTGCCTAATTAATGCTGATACTAGAAGCTGGAATGAAGAGATGATTGATGGTATATTTATACTTCATGAGGTTGAACTTATTAAAAAGATCCCTCTGTCCCAGTTTGAGGTTGATGACTCTCTTTTTTGGCCTTTGTCTCCAAATGGGCAGTACTCATGCAAATTGGGGTATCGGTTTCTAAGAGAAGAGGTGGACTTCAATCAGCTTGAAGAACCTCCAGATTATGAAAAAGGCTTGTGGAAGGCAGTCTGGTCTCTTGATGTCCCAAACAAAGTAAAACACCTTATTTGCAGAGCTTGTAAAAGTTCTCTCCCTACTAAAAGGAATTTAGCTCGTCAGCAAATTATTAATGACCATTCCTATGACAGATGTTCTGGAGGTAGTGAAGATATTTTTCACGCAGTGTGGAGTTGTGCTGAACTTGATGGGGTTTGGGGAGCAATGGTGTTGTGGAGGTTTCGGGCTCATACTTCTTTCTAGTGCTTTGGTGAGCTTATGGCCTGGATTATAAAAAATGACAGAGCTCAGGAATTGTTTGCAATGTTTGTTTGGTCCATTTGGACCCAACAGAATCAATTAAGGGCCCAGCAATCTTGTTGTTCCACAACCCAGTTGGCTCAGTTTGCAAAGGACAGGTTTAATGAGTTCAAAGCAATTAAACCTGCAACTCATCCTCGACAGAGACAGCAGTGGACCTCTTGGTCTCCCCCTGCCCAGAATGTTTTCAAGATTAACTATGATGGAGCACTCTGTTCCAACACTAACAAGTCAGGTATTGGTGTGGTTATTTGTAATGGAGACGGCCTAGTGATCGCATCTTTGGCCCAACCACTAAACCAAGCTTTCAAAGTAGTGGAGATTGAGGCTCTGGCTGCTTCCTGTGCTCTTGAGTTTGCTGCTGACATTGGGCTTGATAATGTTATAGTGGAAGGTGACTCACTGATAGTGACGCAAGCTCTGAAAACAAAAGTTGTGGGGCTGGTTACTTATGGTTTGCTGATTAGGAATGTTTTTTCATTAGCAGGAAATTTCTCAGAAGTGTCCTACTCTCACATAAAGAGAGAGGGCAACAAAGTGTTACATGGTTTGGCTAAGTTAGCTGTAAATTTAGCAGAGTGTGTAATTTGGATGGAAGAAGTTCCTCCTACCATCTATCATCTTGTTCAAGTTGATTTGGCCCCTCTGGTTCAATAAAGTCTGATGTCTTCTTTCTCAAAAAAAAAAAAAAAAAAAAAAAAAAAAAAAAAAAAAAAGTAGGCCAAAAGCATTTTCTCCCGCCAAAAAAAAAGAAGAAAAGAAAAGAAGCAACCTAAACATGCCTAGCCACCTTTTTTTACTTCTTTTTTGGTTTCAGAAGAAGGCCCTTGGTCTAGTTGGTCACACGGAAAGGAACACAGCTAGAGAGTTCATGAGAAAGTATCTTCTCTGAAACTTCAAAATTCTTATAAATTATGAACACCAAAAATCATTTTAATATGTAATTCTTTCTCTCTCAATTTCCCAGAATTTTTCTGTCCAATATCAGTAGGAAGCACCAAGTTGATTCAGGTAAGTTTCAAAGAATTTTTAGTCAGACAAGAAAATTTTAGTGACTGAATACTATATAGTTTCAGTTTTAAGCATTTCTATATTTCGATATTTTTGGTTGCAGAATTTGTTGCCAACAACTCAGACCGTAGTAATACATTGATGGAAGAAAGAAATGAATCACTGGTAGAGTACTCATTTTTCCCATCAGCCATCTCAAACTCAGAGTCAAGCAGTTTCAGTTGGATATGGAATGGAACAAATCCAAACTCCTCTATTTCCATTCCATCAATCTTCCCAGCCAATGACTCAGATAGTCAAAGTTATGGCAGTTCAGAATCCAACGAAACATCTCCAAAATTCTCTCATAATTCCAATTCCATAGTGTCATTCTTCCCACCAGCCTAGTCTCCAACAGACAGTCCCGAAAATTATGAGATAATAATTAGAAATCCTTCCACTACCATAACCTCCTCATTTTCCCACTTCTTTCCACTACCTAATGGACCAACAAGAAGTTTTTCCATTCCATTAATTTTCCCACCCACCATATCTGAGACTGAGATAGACGATAGTTGTTCAGAGTCTAACCAATCACCTCGTGTACAATTCTCTGATTCCATAGTGTCACTATTCCCACCAGCCGGGTCTCAATCAGACAGTAGTAGCTCCCAAAATTAGGAAATAATAATTCCGAATAATCCTTCCTTATCAACAAGTGTAAGGTTGAATTTATTCAACCATCTAATTGGCTTTATTCCGTGCCAAATTTGTTTGTATTTCAGCATTTAGTAACCCTGTATTTAGGTGAGTTTGATGTAAGGGTAGTGAGTGAGATAGAGTGAAGTTTGCTCAAGAGTGTGCAAGAAAACAGAGACTCGCGGCTGCAAGCCGCCAAACGCAGCACACGTGCCAAGCATGCCGGAAGGTGAACAGTCATGCTAACTAGAGCACTACAGGACAAAACAGGACAACTGGCCATACGGTTATCTCTCGACTGGATCTCGCGACTTAGTCAAGCCGCGAGCCACCCCTATTTTGTAAAACCTGACGTTTCACATTCCTCTCCCACTCCAGTATAAATACCCCTTTTACCCACAAATGTAAGAGAGCTTCCAGAGAGAATTTTGAGAGAGAAACCCTAAAGAAAAACAAGATTGATTCACCCACAATCTATACATTAGAGTCTCTTCAAATTCCTCAACTCTCTTCCTCTCCATTGTCAAATCCTTGAGAGGCATCTTACCAAACCTGGTTCTCACCACTTTCATTACTGTGAGAGAGCTGTTTGGATTTTTGGGAAGCAGTTAGGAAGGAACCAATTTTCATTGGTTGATGCTAAGGTCTAGTAGCGGAATCCAAGAAGCTAGAAAAGAAAAAGGTTCGGCGTAACCTCGTTGGAGCAAGAAGCTTGGAGGGCTTAAGTGCACTGGGTAGATTAGGCTTGGAGGGTCTATTGCTGTCCATGTATCCCAACTATATTTTCTAGTGGATTGTTTACCGCTTGGAGGGCGGCGGAGAGGTTTTACGCCGAGGGCTTTGGTTTCCTCTTCGATAACACATCGCATGTTGTCTTTGTGTTTGCATCTTCCTTCCTCTCTATCTTTGCCTTTTTATTATCTGCTGTGGGTTGTGATTTTAATTTAGCTTAGATAGTTTTACCAATTCCATATTATAGCTTATATTAATTTTCCGCACACTAGTTGTTTGACATAATGCTTGAATTGGTTAAGTTGTAATTTGGGGGTCTAAACGTTCAAGAGTGTTTACACACATATTTGAACTTTCAATTGGTATCAGAGCGGGTACATTGTTATTGGTTTCATTACCATTGTGTGATCCTTGACTCCCTTTTGAGATGAATCGGTCTCAATCCCTAAATGCACCTCCATATTTTGATGGTAGTAATTATGCTTTTTGGAAGGTTCGCATGAGAGCTTTTCTGTGTTCTATTGATGAATCTGTTTGGGATGCTGTTGAGATAGGTTGGACTAGGCCTGAGGAAGCCAAATCCATATGGGATAAGGTAGCACTTGCTGCATCTAATGCTAACAGTAAAGCACTCAATGATATTTTCTGTGGTGTGTCTCCAGATGAATTTCACAGGATTTCTCACATCACCATTGCCAAAGAAGTATGGGAGATATTGGAAACCACCTATGAAGGCACGAAGAAAGTGAAAGACACCAAGTTGCAAATGCTGACCACTCGGTTTGAGGAGCTCAAAATGAGTGAGGATGAGTCATTTGACTCTTTCTATGGGAAGCTAAATGAGGTGGTTGTCAGCAAGTTCAATTTGGGGGAGAAAACGGAGGATTCTAAAATTGTAAGGAAGATCCTTCGATCTTTGCCGGAAAGTTTTCGTGCTAAAGTGACAGCGATTGAAGAGAGCAAGGACCTTGATGACATCAAAGTTCAGGAGCTGGTTGGTTCTCTTCAGACTTATGAGATGTCGCTGCCCAACCAACAGAAGAGTAAATCTCTTGCTCTTAAGACCATTAATGAGAAGGTGGAAGATCAAGACTCATCGGGAGAAGATGTGGTTGACAAAGATGTTGCATACCTTGTCAAAAATTTCAGAAAGTTCTTGAAATTCAAAAATAATGGCAAATTTGATGACAAAAGAAAATTCCAAAGTTCTAGAAGGGAGAAAAGGGAATCCAAAAAGAAAGATGGAAAAGAATCCCAACCTACACAAGATGTCACTTGTTTCGAATGTAACGGGCATGGACACTTTAAGAAAGAATGTCCGAATTATTTGAAATCGAAAGGCAAAGTGTATGCCACGACATTGAGTGACTCGGATTCATCTGACTCAAAATCTGAAGAAAGCTGTGATGGAGAGGGGAACTATTCAGTTTTTATGACTATTGCTCATGTTGAGTCTTCAGATGAGTTGAATCTGCTTGTACGAGACCTTGGAGAACATAGTGATGATGAATCACTGGGAATTGTTGAAGAATCAGATGCTGAAGAAGATGAAAGCACAGCCAATCTTCAAGAGAATTATAACTCACTCCTAGAAAAGTCGGGTGAGTACACAAGGGTGGCCAAGGCTGCTGTGAGAAAAATGAAGAAGGCAGAGGAGGACTACAAAAGTCTCCTAATCCGATATAGGGAGGCCAAATGTGAGATAGAAACACTGAATGGTGAGCTATCCGAAGCTTACACAAAAGTGAGATTTCTTGAGTAAGAGGTTGTGCAAGCAAATGCTAAAATAGAGAGGGTCACCACCAAGAAGCTAGATGATGTTATTTCATCTCAAAAGAGTTTTTCAGACAAATCCGGATTGGGATATATCAGAGGAAGTAGCTCATCTGAAACTGTCACTAAAGAAGTGAAGTTTGTAAAGGCCAAAGATCCAGTTGTAGTTGACCTTACTGATGAGAAGCTCAAGATGGAGGAGAAGAAGAATGTGGTGAACCAACGGTTGTTGAATTCCCATAATCAATCTGTGGGCAGGTCTGAATCTCGTGCCAAGTCACGTCCACGACCATAAAGAGGTCCTAGAGCAACTTATGTGTGTCATTATTGCGGATTTCAAGGGCATACTCGACCAAATTGCCAAAAGTTGAGAGCAAAGAATAGTGTAACTCCTCAAAGGTCAGGAGGACCTAGAAATGATAAAAGAAATTGGGCAGGTGAACAATCTAGAGATCAGAATGGTGATCCCAGAATGATGAATGTAATGAAGATGATTGGTGCATTCACCAACTGCTTGGAAAGCTTCTCACGAAGGTTTGAAAGCCCTAACTCCCGTACCCAATCCTATAAGGAAATCACCCCAAACGCAAGTGACGTGTGGGTGAAAAAGGGTACTCATGTATAAGCGGTACAATATGTCCATGCATTAATACTTCCTATGCTTTGTGACGATGTTTGTTTGTTTGCTTGTTGTTTTTGCTGTTGGTTGTTTGCTTGTCCTCTTGTGCATACTTTTAATTTATTTCGTTTTTTATCAATCTTTTTCTTCTAGTGTCAAAAATCCAAAAATCACATAAAAATTAGAAAATCAAAAAGTTTGATTGACATTGTTGAGCTTTTATCTCAAAACCTGTTTTGCCTTGTACCTTTGTGCTAATGGCTTTGTGCATTTTCGAGTATTGCTTGTTTCTTTGCACTCATATCACTGTGGGAGAAATCTTGAAATCTATGTGATTGTTGTAAATAGATCTTCAAACTTGTCATGAATGATTAGTGAATGGTTATGATGATCTTGAAACATGCATAGACTTGTGTCTATATATCTTCCCACTCTTTATTTTTGTTTTTGCTAAAAAGAGCTCACCAAATGTAAATCTCCAAATGAAAAGAGATATTGAGCTGCAAAAACTTGTCGCACATTCTAGTATTCGACTAGGAAAAAGGGTAAGCGACCTTATATTAAAGAGAATGTTTATTCAAAAAGCCAGAGGCTTGTTCATTAAAGTGAAATATCAAATATCACTCTCACAATGAGAGGTGATTGCCTCAAAAGATCAAAAAGATCAAATGTTATAATTGAAAGTGGAGTCAAATGTAAAGCTCCAAGATATGTTATCAAGTTTTGTGGGAGGTCATATATACATATTTCTATAATTGAGATGGTTCACATGATCTAGTGCTAATTATGTATGTCTTGGTTGAATTGATCATTGAAACTTCACATTAGACTAAGGACTATCTCATTGTTGATATCCACACACAACACACAAGTTTATGTTCAATAAATGCCATATTCATTTGTGTGATTGTACTTGATGAAATGTGTTTTCACATGCTCAATCTTTGTTAATTCAAACACAAAGATTTTTGAGTGTTTTCAGGTGTTTTTGGAAAGTATTTTGTTTAAAAAATTCTGAAAATTTCAAAATCCCAGTTTTGCCTTGTTTTGGCGACTCAGTCGCGGGTAAGTCAAGTCGCGAGCCTCAGTCGCGTCTTTACGGGTCATTTTTGACGACTTGTTCGCGAGTGAAAGGTCCAGTCGTGAGGGTTACTTAGAGATTTTCGTGGCTCAGCTCGCGACTCACTCGCGGGTAGGCCTTCCAGTCGCGAAAAACACTTAGAAAAATTTTTCAAACTTTTGTCTTTGAGTGTTTTGGCGGCTTGAATTGACGACTTTGTGGCGACTCACTCAAGTAGCGAAAAACGAGTGTTTGGCAAAACTAGGGGCAGTTTTTAAATCGTTTTCAGTTTTCCCTCGAACTTTTGTGACTGTTCATCTTCTCTCTAAACTGTCTCCTTCCCAAACACTTCGTGTACCCATTTTCAAACCTCATTGGTGCTTCATTTCTTATCCAAATCATTAAGAAAAGGTATGCGTCTTGTTTTCCTCATCTCATTTTCCCTATTTCATGGATGTTTTTATTACCATTTGGATTGATATTGTGTTCGAAACATTCCTCTCTTTGTGTGATGGGTATGGCTTGTTATGTTTGTTGTTGTTTTCATCTGTTTTCATGTTGAGTGGTCACAATGTGCTTTTTCATTGTTCTGATATTTGCCTGTTGTTGATTCTGAAAATCTTTTGTTAAATGGGTTTGGTATTTATATGATTTGCTTATTTCACTTGTTTGTGTGTTGATGTTGGTTTACGGCATTGGTTTACTGTGCTTCTATGTTAACATAATGTGTGGATGCTGGCATCTTGAAAGTATTCCTTTACAAAAAAATTTTCTGAATGTTGTGTTTCACAGTCATGTGCTCTAGTTTGGGTGCTCTGTTACTTCATTTTGAAATTTTTTCTCATGTTCATATCTTATGTGGCATGTTTTATGATATCTATTCTTAATATTCGAATGTTGTATTTGTTTGCATATCATGGTCATGGTAAACTGTCTCATTGACAGTTCTGTTTGAATTTGTTTCTTTATGCCTTTTTGCGCTATCTCCATTTTGCTGCACCTGTCATATTGTGCTCCTTAGTATTGATGGAAGTTTGGTTGGGTCTGCACTATCATCAGTTTGTATTTATGTATTGAAATCTCTGTTTTTTTTTTCTCTTCTATTTGCATCGAATCATGTTGATATTTATCTTGTGTGGTACTGTTGTTGGTTTTTTGCTGTGGGCCTATTCTTTTGCAGATGTCTCGTCGATCTTCCAGGGGTAAAGACATTGTTGCTGACGATCCAACAACACCAATTGCTAAAAGGACTCGACTATCATCACAGGCATCTCAAGACCCCAATGAGGAGAGGTTCAGAACTCCGCTTACCTCACACATCTACTCAAACATCTTTGACAAGTCAACTCCTATAGTGGAACGGGTGGTGGAGTTTAACACCTTAGGGACCACTTTTATCCCTCGAATCTTTGAGAAACGAGATTGGGCAAACTTGTTCGGGAACTTTGATGATCCAATGGATGAGCTGGTCAAAGAATGCTTCTCCAATGCAACTGATCTTGGAGCTAAACTTATTTTCTGGGTCAGAGGAAAAGAGTTTAGCATTTCCCCAAACTCCATCGCAGATCTTCTTGGCATCACCAGACCTCAGAATGTGGATCTAACTCCTTACGGTGATCGAACTCCAGAGGTTGAAGAAATTCTACAAATCCTAGGATCCGATCATGAAGTATCCAATACAGGAACATCCATTAGCACCGCAAAGTTTGCACCAGAGCTAACCACACTGAAGTTGATCATATTCACTAATCTCTACCCACTGTCCAACACTACATTCATCAATCTTGGGAGAGTTCTATTCCTTTGTGATCTTATTACAGGAGCCCCCATTGATATATGTGCTCACATCTATTACACCTTGAGGAAGATCGCGGTTCGAACTACAGCTCGAGGAATCATTCCATTTTGCAGTCTCATCATGAAGCTCATTCTTCGTGAAGGCATTGTTCTTCCTACAGATGGCAAAATGTTGACCCGTCAGCGTCCTATTTCCATGTACACTCTTCAAGTTAGCAGAAGTCACTCCTCTAAAACACCAAAGAGTGCACACATCTCTCCGGTTACTCCATCTGCCCCTGAGTCAGAGACACCTGCACATACCACATCTACTTCACATGCTGTTCCTGAAGTTCCACAAGCTAGTACCCCGCAAGCACAGACTGCTTCTCATACTGATAGAGTGGGCAGTTTACTTGAGCATATTCAGAAACGCATTGATGAGATTGTGGCACTTCTCTACTCCACAAACAACCATGTCCAAATGCGTCTCGAGACTATGGAGAATCAGTTAGACCCTATTCAACAAAAGTTGGACGACAGCCTTTAGCTATTCGTGCCAAAAAGGGGGAGAGCATTCAGTAAGGGGGAGAAAGTTCAAAGGGAAGTGTGCATAGTGATAGGGGGAGTACACACATACTTTTGTCATTCTTTTGTTTTAAGTCTTATCCTCTAAACTTATAGGTTTGTGTTTTTGGACTATTTTAGTGTTTATATGGTTTTGATACACTGTGGTTTTGGTGTATAGTTGTTTCTAACTCATAACTTATACTCTTGGTTTAATCTTTTATATATTTTGATGATGTTATTCAGGATGTATTGTGTTTTATACCCATGTGCTTATGTAAGCTTTTAGGGTTAATGTTTTTATGCATATTATGTAATCTTTATGGTTTGTACCTTGCTTAATGCAGCCTTTTATGCTATGTTGAAATTAGTACTTATATCTAAATGTCTTGCATTTTGATTTATGTACTGTCACTCTTGTGCCCTTGTAGGATTGTTCCTAGATGCATATACCTTGTGTATTATGCATTGGTTGAGTGTTGAGCATACAAGTATCTTGCCTTGTACTTGTTAACTTGTATATCCTTGTATTCATTCTAAGTGTGAATAAGCATTCTGATCACTACCTTGTAGTGTTTACTTGGTTGATCAAGCCATGGTTTGTTTCTTAACTCCATCTTTGCTTGATCACATATTGCCTGTTTCATATGCATTTTACGATTTTCTGCTTACAATGATCATGGTGTATTGTTGTGTTTCAGGAGTATTATGTTCATATGATTCAAGTGCTTCACAGTTTCTAGAGTTAGGTATGAGTGAGTTTTGTTCAACTGTTCCCAACTCACATGTTAAGTCTAGAGTCTGTTTTAGGGTTTTGTCACGGAATAGCCAAAGGGAGAGATTGTAAGGTTGAATTTATTCAACCATCTAATTGGCTTTATTCCGTGCCAAATTTGCTTGTATTTCAGCATTTAGTAACTCTGTATTTAGGTGGGTTTGATGTAAGAGTAGTGAGTGAGATAGAGTGAAGTTTGCTCAAGAGTGTGCAAGAAAACAGAGACTCGCGGCTGCAAGCCGCCAAATGCAGCACACGTGCCAAGCATGCCGGAAGGTGAACAGTCATGCTAGCTGGAGCACTACAGGACAAAATAAGACAACTGGTCATTCGGTTATCTCGCGACTGGATCTCGCAACTTAGTCAAGCCGCGAGCCACCCCTGTTTTGTAAAACCTGACGTTTCACATTCCTCTCCCATTCCAGTATAAATACCCCTTTTACCCACAAATGTAAGAGAGTTTCCAGAGAGAATTTTGAGAGAGAAACCCTAAAGAAAAACAAGATTGATTCACCCACAATCTATACATTAGAGTCTCTTCAAATTCCTCAACTCTCTTCCTCTCCATTGTCAAATCCTTGAGAGGTATCTTACCAAACCTGGTTCTCACCATTTTCATTACTGTGAGAGAGCTGTTTGGATTTCTGGGAAGCAGTTAGGAAGGAACCAATCTTCATTGGTTGATGCTACGGTCTAGTAGCGGAATCCGGGAAGCTAGAAAAGAAAAAGGTTCGGCGCAACCTCGTTGGAGCAAGAAGCTTGGAAGGCTTAGGTGCACTGGGTAGATTAGGCTTGGAGGGTCTATTACTGTCCATGTATCCCAACTATATTTTCTAGTGGATTGTTTACCGCTTGGAGGGCGGCGGAGAGGTTTTACGCCGAGGGCTTCGATTTCCTCTTCGATAACACATCGCATGTTGTCTTTGTGTTTGCATCTTCCTTCCTCTCTATCTTTGCCTTTTTATTATCTGCTATGGGTTGTGATTTTAATTTGGCTTAGATAGTTTTACCAATTTCATATTATAGTTTATGTTAATTTTCCGCACACTAGTTGTTTGATATAATGCTTGAATTGGTTAAGTTATAATTTGGGGGTCTAAACGTTCAAGGGTGTTTACACACATATTTGAACTTTCAACAAGGCTGAAGAGCAATAATAGTTCAAAATCTATACCCCAGTTGAGCTCCTCATATGTTAGTGTCAAGTCTGGTCCAGTGAGATCTGAAACTTCTGCTTATTCGGATACTTCAAACAGAGAGAAGTCAAATGGTCACAACAGAGTAAAGTCCAGCCCTTTAAGAAGGTTACTAGACCCAATACTGAAATATAAGGTATCCAATTCATTCCATTCTGCTGAAACCATTCTTCCATCAAAAGAAAGTTTGGATTCCTTTTGCTCTAGGCCAACAAGTGGCAGTGACACACTCCAGAATGAGAAGCATGAGGCATCAACTACTCAAGCCTTTTTGCAACTTACAGTCAAGAATGGGCTCCCTTTGTTTAGCTTTGCAGTCAAGAATGACAAAATGATCTTTGCAGCCACAATGAAAAATTTAACATCATCTGGGAAGGATGATTCAGACCGGTATTATAAGTTATACTTTGTTAATGAAATTAAGAAGAAAAGTGGTGGCTGGATAATTCAAGGAAGTAAAAGGCCTAGTCATGGATGTGACTATTATGTTGTCGGTCAGATGAAGGTTTCCAGCTCTTCCAACAACCAGTTCTTGGTGAGAGAATCTGTCTTGTCAGGTGTTGAGCTAAGACAGGCAGATCAAGAACCACTGGAAATCGTGACAAACAAGGAGCTTGCAGCCGTTGTTGTCAAGATCCCTAATGAAAACATAAGCGACGATGGAACGGAGACTCGGAGAGTGATAAAGATTTTATGGAGAAGCTCTGCATAAAATGTTTGCCAGAAGACAGGTGCTCTTGCAACTACAAAGAAACTGAAGACTCTGATAGTATTGTAGTCATACTTCCAGGTGGTGCTCATGGCTTACCAAGCAAAGGAGAGCCTTCCCGATTGATGGATCGATGGAAATCTGGAGGATCATGTGACTGTGAAGGTTGGGATGTTGGCTGCAAACTGTGTGTTCTCTCCAACCAGAACCAAAGCACTAAGATTCCCAAGATCTCCAAAGATTGCCCTATCCCAGACCATATTGAACTTTTTCTCCAGGTACTACCATTATCCTTCAGCCTCTGTTTTTGTCCCCACTTGTTTATATTGATGTGCCAATTACATATACATAATGTACACTTGCATTCAGGGAGGATCTCAGCAGGCCAGTCCCTTCTTCAGCTTGACAGAATTGAAGGATGGGTTATACTCAATTGAATTCAATTCATCAATCTCTCTGTTGCAATCATTCTTCATTTGTGTCGCAGTGTTAAGCTGTAAGAGACCGTTCAATCTCTTGGACATGTCTGAAGCAAAAGTTTTCAAGGAACCTATTTTGAATGAAAATGATGGAAGCCAAAGAAGAGCATCTTCAAAATATGCTCCAAATCCATCCTCCTCCCCTGTTGGTAGGGTCTAGTTTCACACATGGAAGCTGTTATTTAGCTGTCAAAAATCTTCAACTACATAGCAACTTAAGAGAGAGACTAGAAGTACTGTACTCTAAAGAAGAGGATGGAACTCTTGAAATTTGCCAAATACCGGAGATAATGCTATACTTTTTTAGGCATACTCAGTTCTGCGTAAATGTTCCCTGTTTTTTTTTTTTTTTGTTAATACGTTGAGGTGAGAAATTGAACCTTCCAACAAATTGTCATTGTAAGGAAAATCTTTTGCCTACAATATAAAGAATGAAGATATCTGCTTTAAAATTTGGTCTAAATCAAACTGATTATGCATTTAAGCAGAATTTGATTATATATGGATCCTTCCTGAAGGTGGAAAGTCCCTTCTGCAGATTCTAAGTTTTGGGTTCTTTCAAGTTTCAACAAGGGGCTGTAAACCGACTTATCATTTTGGCCAACAAATAAATGGTGTGAAGTTGTGTGGTGAGGGAAGAATAAGAATTTCTTTATTATCTTTCAGACAAACTGAATTTTGAAGAAGTCATTACATGATTAAGGCCCATTTGGATGAAGGGAGAGAGAGAGGAGGAGTAGAGCCCTCCCCCTTCATCCAAACTGACCATAAAGTGCGAGTGGCCTGGCTTTTATGCCAATAACGTGCACATTTTCTGGATAGAAATACACTGGACATGCCCATTACCCAAGCATTAGAGTAAATAGCTGGAATGCATAAATGCTTCTGAAAGAAACCTAATAATATTAGAACTTCCATGGGCGGTCTCTTTTAGCAGGTGAATGGCATCTAAACTCAATGAAATCAATGTCTTTCGTTTTCTTTTTCTAAAAATATTGATATCATGTCATGGCCGCGAAAGGAGAGATTTTGTGCTGAAGTACCATTGATTATACAATCTAGCTTACAATTCATTGCGGATAAAATTAGTATGCAATTGATTGTCGAGATCAATGTCAAGTTAGAAATTTAGTGAGACACTTTAGAATCTAAAAGCTCTCAATTAAGTAAGACCAAAATAAACTACATGGAAAATAAATTTGGTAAAACAAGAAACAATGATGAAGGGGCTATGAGACTTGATAGTCAAGAGATACCAAAGAGTGAGAGCTTTCAATAACTTGTATCGATAATTGAATCATAAAATAAGAGGAAGGTGCATAAAGTGGAGAAGCACATATGTAGTACTATGTGATCATAGAATACCTATTAAGTTAAAGGAAAAATTTTATGAGACCATCTATTCTCAATAATACTAAATGTTGGGCTATTAAGAAACAACATATTCATAAAATGAATGTAGTTCAAATAAGAATGTTAAAGTGAAAATATATGGAAAGATAGGATTCTAAATGAGGACATTTGCTCAGAGATATGGGTGGCCTCTATTAATGAAAACATGAGTAAGAGTTGCTTGAGTTATTTTTGTCATGAGAGCAAATAATGCACCACTGATAGAGAGTAAGGTTTTTTTTTTTTTTTTTTAATTCAAGTTGAGGGAGCAAAGAAAGGTAGAAATAGATCAAAAATAACATTAATAAGAACCCTAAAAAATAACATGTCAATGATAGAGGTAATAGAGAACATAACTTTGGATAAAATAGAATGGCGACAAGGAAAATATACATAGCCGGCACTACCTTGACTCTTAACTTATTTGGGACTAAAGCTTTATTGTTGTGTTGTAATTAATTGTCAAGAGTGGAGGGACCAAGCTTCTCAACCCCTAGAGAGGCAAGGTGGGAGAGCGCACAATTAGAAATACAAGCAAAACTGCAAAATGCAATGAAAGAGAATTTATTATATATCATGAATTATATTAATTGATCTCATAAATCAATAGGCGAGGCATGGTGAATACAGATAAACCATTGACCATCAATCCTCTCAAATACATTTGTTGCAAACTGTACCCCCCATTTGCTACCTTCGGTTTTAACAAACTCCCTGCACGTAACATACCCCACATCCCCTTTAACATGAACCCTAAGATCTTTCAGCTGAATCTCTAGCGGGAAATCATAGTCCGCCCACACAAACTCCCAGCTTTCCATTACATCATCATAACCAGATATCCCAGAGACACCAGGGTGCACAATACAGACCTCATCCCCCTTAGCCCAAAGAGCTTGCATGGTAGCTAAATCCCCAGTCCTGAATGAGTCGTAAAATCGAGCATTTGCTAGCAATACTGAAGTCTGGCTATCCTCATGGAGATTTTTAAGGCTATCCCTAATTTTTGCTGCTTCAACATAGTTTTCTTCTGAAATGGCAATCTGTAGGTCCCGCTCTAAGGTCTGCTCATCCATTATAATGCTTTCACTACTTAA
The DNA here is from genome assembly GCF_001633185.2 of Quercus lobata. Classification (NCBI taxonomy): domain Eukaryota; kingdom Viridiplantae; phylum Streptophyta; class Magnoliopsida; order Fagales; family Fagaceae; genus Quercus; species Quercus lobata. Next base: position 27,772,989 of record NC_044910.1, on the reverse strand, counting down.
GGGGTCCTTCGAGTCCTCACTTGTTACTTGACATGGTCTCAATGTGGGCAAAATGGAAACTTGTTGAAAGAGTTCTGCACTAGTTACACAGAATTAGAAGTGCTTAAAACATAGGCATGATAATAGAAAATTGGAATATAATTAGACAGAAAAACCATGTCCCATAGATGGTCAATGGACATAAAATTGTGATTACACCTGATGGTGTAACAATTAATTATAAGTATAAGTTAAAAGGGGCACCGAAAAAAAAAAAAAATTGTGGCAAAGCCTAGGACTCACTGGATCTTCCAGTTTGCAAGCTGAAGTGACAATGATCAGGCGAAAAATGGATTTTATGTCCTCTTCCAAAGCCTTTAGCTGGAACAAAATCATATTGCTTCAAGGAAGGTGTTGAAAGACGGTGTAGTGGTGCAAAACTATTGACAAATGAACATGGCAAGCTACAAACTGCCCTGATATTAGAAACATTTCCCTATAAAAGTAAAGATTAAGATAGATAAATATAACTTAAATAAACTCATAAAAGACCTATGAACAGCATAAACTCAGAGACAGAAGGTTTGGACTGAAATTGTCTTACAAATCTTTCTTCAAATGAATAAAATGTGACTCATTTCATTAATGATTAGTTTATCATTTTTTTCCCTTGATAAATTCCAGTGGTTACAATGGGGGAGGGGGAATTTGAACCCTACACTTCTCGATTGGAAACACAGGTGCCAATTATCTAATTCCAATATCAAATAAAGCTAAGCATTGATTTGCAGTATAATAAGTACAACGAAAAGTAAATTTTTCTCAATAACCGCTCAACTTTCACCACTACTACTCATCACTTTCAACCTCAACTAAGGTAGTACTTGACAAGTCATCAAAAATGACTTTGTTTTTAAAATAATTCTACAAGTTTAAGCATTTTCTACCTCGTCTCCTTTTTTTTTTTTTTTTTTTTTTCTTCTTCTTCTAATTTTTCTGTCTCATATTTTCTAAAACCCAGATAACAAATTAAGATTCCCAAAAGCTACTGCAACAAAAATTGAAAAATTAAAAAGTGGGTTTTTCGTAGACCGAAGCTCTAAACCCAAAAATTCTAAGATATGCTACAGTTTTACCTTAAACCTAAACCTTTTTGTATTTGGGTTTAATACCCAGATAAGCATACCTTCAGAAAGACACTAAATTTAGCTTCTTATAGTTTCTAACTTCAACATGTGTCCTAAGATGAGCTCAACGAGAACAGAAACCTTTTTGAATTTGGGTTTAAAACCCAGATAAGTATACCTTCAGAAAAACACTAAATTTAGCTTCTTATAGTTTCTAACTTCAATTTATCACTATCAGCACCTAAAAATGCACTATTCAAAAGCAAAGTAAAGGATTAACGGGGGAGAAGCAGAACTCACATTGTAGCAGAAGCTAGATCCATGAAGCGTCATCGTTAATTACAATGAGGAGGCCAAGAATTAGGGCTAGGGTTTTGACCTGTCAATGACTTTGAGGCTGCTCCAAACTCTAATAAAATGGAATAGGATCACATTTTCACATTATTGAGTTCAAACCTCAACAGGGTTTTTTTTTTTTTTTTTTTTTTTTCAGAGGTTGAATTTAAGAATTAAGACCTAGTAGCCAAGAAAGAAATGAGAAATGGCTGGGCTCAATAGTTGAATGAAACTAAAATGGGCTTTGTTAGATGAATGGATCTAATGGGCTTGTACAACCAAACATTAGGTTGGGTATAATTCAATTATTTTGGACTCTTTAATTTGGGCTGGGAAGAAACTTTAGCCCAATACTGTTTGAATATTTTTACAAAAATCATAATTTTGATTAAATGGTCATTCAAGTGAAATGATGAAATCGCTTTTATATATTTAAAATTCAATCAATATAATAATATCTCATTGATGGTCTACATTTCATGAGTTGGCAAATTCATGCTAATTGAATAGAAAATAATTCCATACGTTGAAGTCTTACAGCTATCAGTTGTTTCCTTATTTAACGGTTATTGCCAAAACGTTTTTTTGAAGCCTTGACGTTAAGGTTGCTAATGAAAGTTTTCTGCATTTGGCCTCTTTTTTCTTTTCTTTTTTTTTTTGTCCTATGTACTGTTCATAAAACTCGCAAATACGGATTTCAATAAATTTTTCTTTAAAACTGGGTCTTACGGCACTGTTCACGCATTTAAAAATTATTTTACGTGTTTCAGTTTTTAACAATAAGTGGTATCCAAACAGGACTGAAATATAAAAGACTTGCGATAGAACATTTTTAATCCACACAAAAAAAAACCAAGTGACATGACATGCATGTCTAGGTTGTGAGCAGGGACAAAACTAGAACTTTGAGTTAATGGGGCGACTCTGCCTCTAATTTGGCAACTTCTTAGCCGCGGAGGTTTTTTTTTTTTTTTTTTGAGTTTTTGATGTGTGCATTTGCTAAGTAAAAACAAAATTATTCTGTTTAAAACTTTTTAAACGGTCAGTTGTTTGTTTGAGTAAAATTAGTTAATTGGACTTAATTTTTTTTAGCTTTGCTATTGGTGATTTTTGTTGTTGCACAAATGTTTTTGGGCTAGTATATGTTGTTTTAGATTTTAGATCTATAAATTTTTTTAATGACCTTTAAAATGAGGAAAGTGCTAAAAGTATATTGCTGATATAATGAGTAATTATTGATAAATAAAAAGTGATGTAAATGATAGGCCCATATGTGAAACAATAAAAATTTGTACCTCAACAGTTTATAAAAATATTGTAGATAAGTTTGTAACTGTAATGTTACTCCAAAAAAAAAAATCAATGATATTATTAAGGGGGCAAAATGTAATTTTATAGAACAAAAATTCCTAAAATTAATGCATATATATTAATATTTAAAAAAAAAAATTAGGGGGGGCCAGGCCATTGCCCCCCGGTCAATTAATGCCTCTGTCCCTAATTGCGAGCTATAGAATTATCCTCTCTATCAGCATGTGAAAAACTAATATATTGAAAATGTTCCAAGTTTTAACATTCTAGATCAAAAGGCCAAAAGAAGACAATGAAGGCGAATCATCCATCAAAGATTTCATAACTATCTCTAAGTCTCCCTCTAGAATAATTGAATCAAATCCCAGATCTATGGAAAATTCTAAAGCCTTAGTAGCTGCCAAAGTTTCAAGTTCCACAACTGATAACGGAAGAGGGATATTTTGGGACATTAAAGTCAAAACCAAACCTTGACAATCTCAAATAATAACACCAATCCCAGCTCTGTCATCATCTGTAAACACTATATCAAAGCTTATTTTTAAAAACTCTCTTTGAGGCGTTGTCCACCTTTCTCTTGATCTAGCCATTGGTGTCTACTTCTGTGGCTGTGCTGCCTGAAACTCCACGAGGGAAGCAATTGCACGCTCTGAGACTTGATTTAGTGGAAAGCCCGGTGGAGAAAATATGACTTTGTTCTCAAGGATAAACCCAAGATTTCAAGCTTTGGGGGGGGGGGGGGGAGATAAACGAAAAAAAAAAATTTCAAATACGCATTCATATAGTATTGATAAACTATCAACCAAGACAAATACCCAAAAATTATTGTTTCTTAATATATCAAGATCAACTTTTTAAAATTGTGTTTGAGAGATATGGTTATTTTCCGAAATTGGGATATCGGCATTTTCTGGAATTGGGGAATAAATATTTCTTGGGATTGAAACATCAACATTTTCCGGAATTAGGGAATGAATATTTTCTAGAATTGGAACATCCACATTTTCTGAAATTGGAAGATCCACATTTTCTGGAATTGGAATAGCAGTATTAGTTGTTGGCAATCCCACGTTGACTTTGGAAGATTTGAATATTTTCTTTTGAAAAAATCAAACATTGTACTTGATTTTTTCATGATCTACAAATAAAATAAGAATCATATATATAATCTCACAAACGGTTGTTGTTACTAACTGAAGACAAATACTTTTTTTTTGAAACCAACTGAAGACAAATACTAGAATCTAGATAATATGCACGATGCATTTAATTATAAATTTAGTATTTCTCACTTTTTTTCAATTTATAAATTTATTTAATTTAGTATTATGAGTTAACAATAGGCGCAAGTGAATCACTGTTATTTTCTTAAATTTGTGATGTGTGACAATTTTTTATATTATATGATTTTATTTTTCTTTTGTCTTTGGTCTTTGCCTTTATTTATCTTTGTCTTTGTCTTCTCTTTGTCTTTGTCTTTGTCTTGTACTCTCCATATTTCAGACACTAACCCAATCCCACTGCAAACACTATAAATTTATTCTGCACTACTAAAAAAAACTTTTCTTAACTTGACCTTCTTCTTTTATCTGTCACTTGTCTTTATTGTTGCCTAACTACCAGTCAACAAAGAACAAACAGACAAACACTACACTAATATATTCTACAATCTTTACAAACTCTACTCTCTCTCTCTCTCTCTCTCTCTCTCTCTCTCTATGTCTCTTTTCTATATAATAAAAGAGAGAGAGTCACAAAAACAGAGTCACAGAGAGTCACAAAGCCAAAAAAAAACACCACAGGCAAAATAAATTTTTAGATTCACAAACATTAGTTCATCACTCATCAGTAGAAACACAAACACCATAAGTCCACAAGAATAGATTTTTAAATTTTGAGATTCACAAACATTATATTAGGTTTTGAAGGAAATGATAGATTAAATACCTGTGAACTATGAAGGTTGGAGCAGTGGAGCAACGAAACTGGGTTGGGTAATGCAAATTGAGCAACCGGCGGTGGCGGCAAGATGGGTCTCCGGTTTGGGTATGCGACAGGTGATGGCGGCGTGGGTACTGGGTAGCAAGATGGGTCTCTCTCGTGTGGGCGTGGGCAGTAGCATCATGGCGTGGGGAACAAGATGGGTCTCTCACTTTCTCTGTCTTGCCTCTCCCTTTCTTTTCTTTTCTTTTTTCTTTTTTTTTTTTCCTTCGTTTTTGGCTTTTCTGTTTGGTTTAGGGTCTTATTGATTGCTGGGTTTTCTTTTTCTTTTTCTTTTTTTCTTTTTTACATATATATATTTTAAAGGTTTTCATGGGCTCTTGAAAACTCCTGGGCTGGCCGGTTGGGGTAAGGATGGTTGAGGTGAGGGGGGCCCAAGCAAGATGGGTCTCTCTCGCGTGGGCATGGGCAACGGCATCACGGCGTCACGGCGTGGGTAACAAGATGGGTCTCTCACTTTCTTTGTCTCGCCTCTCCTTTTCTTTTCTTTTCTTTTTTCTTTTTTTTTTTTCCTTCATTTTTGGCTTTTCCATTTGGTTTAGGAGTCTTACTGACTGTTGGGTTCTTTTTCTTTTTCTTTTTTTCTTTTTTACATATATATATATATATATATTTTCTTTTTTAAGGTTTTCATGGGCTCTTGAAAACTCTTGGGCTGGCCGACTGGGATAGAGCTGATTGAGGTAAGGGGGGCCCGAGCTAAAAACCAGGGGGGCCCGAGCCTTTTTTTTCTGAAAATTTTATATACTAAAATTTTTTTTTTTTTTTTGGGCCCGGGGGGCTTGGGCCAAGTTAGTTAGTTAAACAAAAATAGGAAAAAAGTTATTTCTAATACTAATTCCCATTACTCATGAATTTTAAGTGGGATTCTTTAGCCTATGTATGCACTATGCAGCCAACATGTCCAACCATATGCATGAGAAAATCAATTTTCTTATGGGCACCATTTTCATGTAAAAAGAAAACTCCCTACATATTTGCTAAGTCAAAATTCTAGTTTCATGAAAATAATGTCTTCTTGTATCTACTATACTTCTGAATAAAAGAAAAGTACTATTGAGAGCTTTCAGGGGCGGCATGCACAATGTTGTTAGTCTGCTACACCAAAAATCCCAAAGACGGCATGTATCGTCTCAAGATAGTGACATGGTCTATGCCTTAACTTAATAAACAACAACCACCTCCAACACAATAAAATAATATATCTTTTAATAAATTTTTAACATCTCAGCTACAGTGCATACGTAAAGATAGCTGTGCATTGTAATTCAAAAGCCAAAATATTTGGCTTTCCCTTCATTGATGCAGGAGCATTTTGTTATATTTGGTTGGTAAATTTAGCATTTTAGCAATTTGCCTCCACCAATACTAATGCTTATTGCCAAAACGTTTTTTTGAAGCCCTAACATTAGTAAAAGAGCACTAGCATTTGGGGAGGGGGGGGGGGGTGTAAAAACCTCCCGGTTGCTAGTTTATCTTCTAGACTCTTAAAATCATGCAACATCCGGGGGTGGGTATATAAAAATTTATACCAACTTGCTATAGTAAGAGCATTCACAATGAGGTTGCTAAAATGACTAAATAGTCATTTTAGCAACCTAAACACTAAAACACACTCTACAACAACGTTGTCATTTTAACTCATTTCTATAATATTTTGCTTTATTGCTACAGTGGGTTGCTAGAGATAGTAGCCCACTATAGAAAGTTGCTACAATTTTTTATTAATTTCTTTCTTTCTCTCTCTTCCCCGTGTCTCTTTTCTCTCTTACTTCTCCTCTGTCAAGTCTCTCTCTCTCAAAGTAACACGTCACGCCAAGCCGATCCTCCAATCTTGGGCCTCATCAGAGCTGCGATGTAGTCCAGCAAGGTCATGAGGACGAGTCCACCAAAGACAGTGGTGATGGTGCTCGTGATCGTTTGCGGTGATTGGTGAAGACCATGTCTGATAGCAAGGAGGAATCAAAAACAATTGACAGGTTTTTGTTGCCATTGAGAAGTCTTTGCTGATTCCTTGTTATTATCTAAAAATTCTTCCTTTAATTTGAGTTCTTCTACTTGGGCTTGGTGGTAGTGCTTGATTTTAAACGTGGGTTTCATGGGTTGGTGGCATTGGTGATTTATTTTGGGTGTGGGTTTTGTGGGTTGGTGGTTGTAGTGGTGGTGGTGGTTGATTTTAGGTGTTAGTGTTGTGGATTGGTGGTTGTGGTGGTGGTGGTTGATTTTGATAATGGGTTTCATGGATTTGGTGGCTGTGGTGATGGTGGAGAGGTGGAAGAGGAATGTTTGTGGTGATTGTGCTGTGTTTGTGGTTGTGTTGTGCTGTGGTGTGTTTGATTTTGGTGAGAGGTGAGTCACGGTGACTGTGTTGTGTTTGTGGTTATGGTTGAGAGGTGGAAAAGGAAGATTGGTGGTGGCTGGATTGTGGGCGTATTTTTTTTTTTTTTTTGTGCTGTGGTTGGTGGTTGCAGGTTGAGAACTGGTGGAAGAGGAAGGTTGTTGGGGGCTAGATTGTGTTTTTTTTTTTTTTTTTTTTTTGCTTCCGTGGTTTGTGGTTGTGACTGGTGGGGCAATGGTGGAAGTGGTGGAGGTGGCTGTTGCTGTTGTGTTGTGATGGTTTTTGTGGTGGTTGTTTGTCATTATTTTAATGAGTTATTTATACTATTTTAAATGAATTGCTAAAAATATAAAACCTTTGCTGTAAGGTGTATTATAAAGTAGGTTGTTAAAATAGATAAAGTAGTGTTTTGAGTTGCTAAATGCTAAATTTTATAGATTCTTTGATGTGAATGCTCTAAGTTGGTATCAATACTAACTCATTGTAGGTAGTTGCTAAATGATAAATAATATATTTTATTCCAAAAAGCAGTTTTCTCTCTCTCTCTTTCTCTCTTCATTTAATTAAAAAAAAAAAAAAAACTCACTCTTCTCTTTCTCTCTCACTCTTTATTTTATTTAATGTTGTAGTTTATATGATTTTAATAAGTTGTTTGTAAAAATAGAAACTAGAATATTGGGTGAGTTGTAAAATAGAATGGTAAAATAGATAAAGTAGAATTTTTTAAGATGTTATATAGAGACTTTTTTGCAAAGTAGAATTTTTTAAGATGTTATATAGAGACTTTTTTACACCCCCGAATGCTTAATGCTTAAGGTTGCTAATCTTTTAAGCTACTTTCTCTAGAGTTAGTTAAACAAAAATAGGAAGAAAGTTATTTCTAATATTAACTCCCATTAATCATGAATTTTAAGTGGGATTCTTTAGTCTATATATGCAGCCAACATGTCCGGCACCATTTTCATGTAAAAAGATAACTCCCTACATATTTGCTAAGTCAAAATTCTAATTTCATGAAAATATTATATTCTTATATATACTATATTTGTGGGTAAAAGAAAAGTATTATTGAAAGTTTTTTATCCTACATGCGGTGTAGGCTTGTAAGGATAATCAACAAAGGTTGCTAGGTTGTTATATCCCGGGAGCAGCACGCGCAATGTTGTTAGTCTACTACACCAAAAATCTCATAAACAATGTGTATCATTTCAAGATAGTGACATGATCAACGCCTCAACTCTGTCATCTAAAAACTTATGACAATAAATTATTCTCATGTTATGAAATTACTTTAAAACTAATTATTGCTCTTAGTACAACTAGTTCAGATTCATAAAGGCAGGGGTAGAGCTACATGTTAGGGTGGGTGGGGGGGCCATGGTAGAGCTACATGTTAGCATGGCCCCCCCCAAATTTTTGAAATTTTTTTTTACTATATAGAAATATTTAATATTTTAATAATTAGCCCTCAAAAATGGGACTTGGCCCCCCCAACTATTTGAGTTGGTCCAATAATGTTCTTAAAAAAAATTGTCCAATTTGTATAGTAGTTATAGAGAACGTATTGTTTCTCAAATTCATTCTTTATGGTAATATTTGTTCTCATATTTTTTAAAATTTTGGATCATTTATGTCTTTGAACACTTTATTAATTCAATTGAAATTTTTTTACTCACAACGGTAGACAATTTGGTAACTTATATTGAAAATGAAAATTGTAAAGATTTCACTAAGGAAGATGGTGAAAGATTAATTTAATTCCATGAAACATTTAATTTTAAGGATTCATTATGAAAGATACTAATTTTTTGTGTGTGTATAAAGACATGTGTTTGTGTATGTGTATAAAAGTTTGTATAGACTAATAAATTAGCAACACAAATCAGCCTCTTCAAACAAAAATTTCTGGCTCTGCCCCTACAGAAAGGCAAAACATATCATCATTTTCTGATTTTCTTCTACAAGAAGTTATAGATTGGTCTCTCACCAAAAGTTCAAACAAAGACTCGACCTTCAAAGAAACTTCGTGGACAAGTACAATCACAATTTTGCTTAATTGTATTTCCAACACCTTTTTTTTTTTTTTTTTTTTTTTTGTGGGGGTGGTGGTACAGAACACTATCTGAGATTGGATTTGGAAGGTACCTTTACAAACAATGTCTCCCATTTTGCACTTTCCTTGTCACATTGCTCCTCGAATGCTCCGTCTTCTTATGCTACATAGCAAATTCCACGGCTCCACCACCATTTCCAACTAGTAGAATATTATTGGTTTTCTTATCCAAAAAAAGAAAAAGAAAAAGAATATTATTCGTTTAATTTTGACTATTACCTTTCCCTCTTGTTTTTTCCTTTTATTTGTTTCTATTTTCATAGCACATTCGAATAGGTACCATTTTTTAATTTTTTTATGAGGTGGGATAGGTACCTTTCTATTATGATAGGTCCTTGGAAGTCAATTTCTTACGTGGTCAAATTTGGTGGAGTCGCTATTGCTTTCAATATTCACGCGGGTTGTTCAGGAATCCACGTTTGACGTCTCAACTCTACTCAAAGCCCTTCTGGCATAAATGTTTGGATAATAAAAAAATTGACAACATTTTAGCCAATTAAATCTTAAATTAACTCACATTCTATCATGAAAAATTGTTGCTAAATTTACCTTAATACTATTTATTTTATATATAATTTTTTTAACGTCTTCTGAGAATAAAAGAAAATAGTAAATAGTAGTTATTATATATAAAGAAAAATAAACAATTAAAAAAATCATGAAATTTTAATTTTTTAACGAAATATAGTACAAAATAGATAATATAGTGTGAGGTGTTTTGAAAAGAATATAAAAGTAGATTATTATGTTAACATAAACAAAATTTTTTCACGAACTAATGCGACTGCTATTATTCTAAAACTTGTTTGAAAAATGAGAGTTCAATCCAATAACCATTGAAATCGATCGTCATGGTCCCAAAAAAATTCCAAGTCTCAGAAGTCTGCCAATTTGACCGAGACAGAGAAAAGTTGTTAATTATTGAATTTCACAATTTGCACAATCCAATACCCTGCCTCTCACGAGAACCATTCAACTTACAATCATAACCTACCAAACAACGGTCTTTAGTAGTATAGACAGGAATCTAAACCATATTTGAAGTTTGAAGTTTAAACTAGGCCCTCTAGAAGATGCAGATTTCAATGAAGTTCTTAGATTTGTTTGGTTGGCGGAGCATACAAGTCAACAATTTTAGATATTTTTTTTCCAGCTTGCTTGAGATGTGGCATACTCCGTACTCCCTTTCTTTGAATTTGAACAAGAAGTCAAGAATTGTTTTCTAGACCTCAAATCAAACTATCAAACAAAAAAAAAAAAAAAAGTTTGGAATTGTTCAAATTTGAAAGGAAAGCCCTATATGAGCTACTGAATTTTCATTTCATTTACAAGTTCCCAATAAAAACATGTCCAATTCCAATACAAAAAGTGAATGAATCATTGATGAGACTAAAATAATAATAATAATAAGGACTTGGTTTAGGTCTAGTGCACTGGATCCGGTCAAATGGTGACACGTGTCTAAAAGTGGACACATGTCATCATCTCAACAAGTCTAATACTACTGAGCACTAGACCTAAACCTGACGCTAATAATAATACACTCAAATTGAATTTGTCAAGGGAGCAGGGAATCTCAACAGTCTGTGCCCAGTGGGGGACCCTGGTATATCTTAATAAAATCTCATAGCCAGTTAGATTCCCAGAGTACATACTGAAATTTACTTTGGAATTAAATTGACAAGGCATGGTGATGGTGGATTTTGCAATTACAGACATTTCTTCAGTGGTCCAAATAAGGTCAAGCTAAGCAGGCTAGGATAGTTTGATGCCACTGCAAAAACTAAAAAGGAGGCTGATGCAACAAACAAATTAAACCCATTGATCAAAGTTTGGACTGGCTTGAGTTGGTAGACCCTCCAATATTTCAGGTTTAAATAATCACCTTATTCACGACAACCCCTTTTAATAAATATGAGAAAATTACATTTTTAAACCTTACAATTTAAAGGTATGACAAATTAAATCCTTAAGTCTAAAAAAAAAAAAAAATCTCATTCCATTAAAGTGTACTGCAAATGTGTAATGTGATTTGAGTGTGGGGAGTTAAAATGCACCGCTTTATAATCATAAACAAACAAACAAACAAAATTTTGAGCAAATATATATTTTGTTCAATGTATCTTAAAGTCTGAATCCAAAGAGAACTTTTTTTTTTCCCTCAATCCAAAGAGACTTACCACTGCCACTGTTATATTGTTCTTTTACAATTTTTCAGCAATATATTTGGTTTTCGAATTTGGACCTTTTTTTCTTTTTTGGGAACAAGTTAGAAATTTTTATTCAAAGAAAGAAAGAGTACAACTGTACAAGCCAGCAAGATGGCAGCGGGAAAGCTTTAAGAAAAAGCATACGGAACAGGAAAACACAGCTACATAGAACAAATGCCTAGACACAACAGATCCTCAAATATCAGCTTCCAAAGCAACCAAGAAAGTAAGAGGAGGGTCTCAAATCACACAACAGATTCAGAAATGGACTTCGACATTGAAAAGATTTAATTTACTTTAGTTCGGATCTCTAATGAAAGGTCAAACAGGGGACCAATATATATATATATTTTTTCCTTTTTGGGTAAGTAGTGGACAATTTTTATTTTTCATTTTTTAGGTTTATTAACAAAAATGAATGGTCAAAATTTGGCTAAAAATTTATTTATTATTTTGTGTAATGATTCCATACAATATTGTTTTCATATTGCGGTGGGTCCTAAATTTTTGAGGCTCACATTATGTAAAAATGATGTATGCAACTGTTATACAAAAAATTGAAAAAGAAGCAAGGAAGTACTAAGTCATAACCAAAGCAAGAACAATTGAAAAGGAAGTAAGGAAGTACTAAGCCATAACCAAAGTAGGAACAATGACCACTTAATGGCTTCTCTTTGTTGCCTTTTATGAGTTTATCTATCTCTCTATCTCTCTAGAGGAAATAAGGTGTCTTCAAACGTGATCGAGACTCAGTTACATGGATGCATCACAACTATTGAAAATTGTTTTGATAATAACTTTGATTGGTGGTTCAATTGATATCATTGTGATTATTAGTACTTCAAGATCTATTTTGTATCACAAATTTAAAGATCCAATGGTCAAATTACAATTATGCCCTTAGTATAAAATGACCATTTTACCCTCGATGTCGGTTAAATGTAAGTTATAGAATGGGGTGTTTACAATAATAAACTTTATGCATTAAAAAATTCCACACCTACTGGATGGTATAAAATATACTTTTACATTAATTGATAAGAATCAACCAACTCATCCTTAAGTGAAAGGAAAAATAAATATAATGAAGTTCATCTCTTTTTGATTCAATCTTTTGTTATTTTTTTGGAAAGTCCTGTCATTGGTTCAAATTGTAGGGAAAAAGTTTAACCTAAAACCGGTTTTGAGGAAAATTCCATTAATCTAATATGTGGTGATTAATAAAATCAATTATGTGTAATATTCTTAACACATAAAGATGTAATATACCTTATGCATTGAATAATTTCACACCTACTAGATAGTATGAAATATACTTTTACATTTTCATTTAGAATTGATGAGAATCAACCAACTCATCAATCAAAGGAAAGGAATATGAAAAGAAAAAAAAAAGTTCATCACTTTTTTATTTAAATTTTAGGGAAAAAGTTTACCTAAAAACTGGTTTAGAAAAGAAATTTCTTCAATCTATTACATGGTGATTGAAAAAACCATTTATGTATATTATTAGTCATACGATCTATTTAATGAGTCATATGACCTATATATATAATAATACGTAAAGTTGAGAGAAAATCCAATTAGATTTCAAATTGGAATTCAATTAGAGTCTAATTTTGCGCCACGTGTTTCAACTAATTTAAGTTTTTTAATTTTTGTGCTAAGTGAGTTAATTTAATGTAAAAATTGGACTTCAATTTGAGTTTAATTTTGCGACATGTATCCCATATAATCTAAGTTTTTAAATTTTTGTGCCAAATGAGTTAATTTAGTGTAAAAAAATGAGAAGTCCAATATAAGTAAACTATAAAAAAAAAAACATAATTTTTGAATGATTTTATATTTATGAGTTTTTTTTTTTTAGAACTAAAAATAATTCAAGTTTTTTTTTGTTTTTTGGTTTTATGAGGAACTTGGCCGATTAGACTTTTTTTTTTTTTGAGAGTCTTGGCCGATTAGACTTCTATGTTAAGTTCAAACTTCATAGACATTTTTATTCATTTAATTGTTTAGTGCAAAGATATCTGGTGTTCTTTAAGTAGTCCCGTAGTTTTTTTTGGTAGCTCATGCTAAATTGGAGACAAAGGACATAACTTTGGTAACCATGATCGAACAAAATTGATTAATAAACATCAAGTTTTCCAGAGGTCTCTCTTCCAAGCTCCTTGAAAAAAAAAGTATGAATTACATTAATTAAGTAAAAATTAAGAATTTCAGGAGTTTTGTAACACTTTTTAAAAATTATTTCTCTTAACGTAATTATCAAAATATAAAAAATAAATAAAAGAAGAGAACAAGCGTACTAGACTGGACTACCGCTAAAAACATTCTGGAGTCTGGACATACATGCCGAATTAGGAGAGAATGCATGGTGTCCAGTGTAAATTTTGGATGGTGGACACGTGTCCACTCTTGGACACGTGTCCATCATCCAACGTGTCCAGTGGACAAGCCACACCCGAGTTATAGTTTTAACCCATCAATCCAATTACCTGGCTTTGCGAATGATGCCCACGTGGACCTGTTCCTCTGATGATTACGTGTGATATTCAAGGTTTTGTCATTTCTCTTCTGCATATGCTCATTTTTGTTCCATTCCATATATCCAATGATCCAGCTAAAGCTTTCCCTCTCTTTTTTTCAGTTTCCACTCTCTCAACCTTTTTCAAAAAATGAAAAGGAAAAAAAAAATCTTTTTCTTAAAAAAAAAAAAGAACTTTCAAATTTGAACATCGGACGAGGGAGAGAGTCGGTCTTGATGGGGACGGCACACGCTACGGCAAGTCGGCCACACCCTTTTACGTAAATACCTTAAAGATTCATCGGTTTCTTAAAAACAAAAACAAAAACAAAAAGTCTCATATATTTAATAATAATAAAAAAATATTGCTTTCATATATTATACTTTTCCCCATAACGGGTCAAACCTTGATCTCATAAAAATCATTAAAAAGAAAGAAAAAAAAAAAAAAGGGTAAACACAAGGTCACAAAAGATCAAAACTCACTCACGGGTAAATTGTTTTATTGTTTAGGAGTTGGGACTTGTAGGAGACTTGGTGTTCATTGGGTAGAAATTAAAAATAGCCCATAATAAAATATTGCCGTCCTATCTAATCTCTATAATTTATCTCTCGAGTCTAAACAAGCAAATATATTCTAGAGAGAATATCTGCTTTTATCTCGTTTTCTTAATTCTGAACTAAAACTTATTTTTAGAAAGTTTCAACTTATGACATTTGTTTTTTATGATAACTCTTTAATAAAGTATTATTTAGATTTCATCTCCGAAAATTACGAATTTGTTATTTAACAATGAGTTCTTATATGGAAAAACCACAAAATTTCATAAAAAGTTTTACAAAAAAGGAAGTGTAAAACTAGTTAAAATAAAATAAAATTACAGTAGGATACATTAAAACTCTAAAAAGAAAAAAATTTAGAGATAAAAAAAAGAGAGCAGTGATACGTCCCCAACATTTTTATAACAAATTATAAGTGGTAAGTTATTATTGTTCTAATTTAAATTTACAACAAATATAGGCATTTCTATAATAATAAAAAAGGTACAATTCTATTAAAAGAAACTCACAATATTATCCCAATAAATTTTTTTTTTTTTTAAGTTAGGATGTGTTTGGATGTAATTTCAACCTATAATAAACTAACACCTCAACTATTATGATTTCTCCAAAAAAAAAAAAAAAAAAAACCTCAACTTTTATGAAAATTTATGGTATTCATAGAACTCCTAAAATAAAGAAGGGAAATGTTAACAAGCACCATCCGGTGCTTGTTAACGTTTCCTTTTTTGTGTTTCATTTAAAAAAAAAGAAAAAAGTTATCAGAAAAATTGCCAAAAGAAATAAAGAAAAATTGCCAAAAACTGAAAAAGTTACCAAAAAGTTATCCAAAAATGTGTTGTTAACGGGCACCAATACTACTAAATATTGTGAGATTATGTGATTAATATCCATTTAAAAAAAAAATTATACCTATAATATTTTTTACAACAAATTATAAGTGAAAATTTGTTATTATTTGTTACGAGTAAAAAAAAAAAAATTTAAGTTATAAATTGAAATTCAAATTAATAACATGTTACCATTTATATATTTTTTTTAAGAATAACATTTGTTTAAAAGCATTATAAAAATATTATGCGCGTATCAGTTTTTCTTTTTCAGTTATAACTTATAAACAGTGGGCACTGGGCAGTAATTTTCTCTGTCACTTTCGCAGCAATAGAGGAGAGAGACAAGATGGCTTTTCATTTGGTTTCCAATTCTATAACTGTTGAAAAAAATAAAAAAATAAACCAAAAACAAAGATAAAAAGCCCTCCCTTTTCAGTTCCCTTCTCTCAACTGTCTCTCCGTGTACAACTCGCGTGCCCCAGGAGTAAGAGAGAGAGAAACCTAAGAGAAACAGGAATCAGAATAACACAGAGAGAGAGAGAGAGAGTCTCTTTTTTTATTTCACTTCTATATATTCAATTATCGATTATCAAAATAACGCGTTGCTCTATTAAGTCTAACCCCTCTCGCCACTAAAACTCTCTCATCGTTTTTTTTTTTTTGGCGTCGACTTTGTGATCTTCTTCTTTTCTAAAATCAGATCTCCAATCTTTGAGGATCTGGTTCACCATACCATCCAAACACTGCGTTTTGGGGGATTTCGATTTCGATTTTCTAAGAAGGAAAAGAGAAAGGAAAATTAAATAAATTTTTTTTTTTAAATTTTTTGGGGTTTTCGGTGGAAGTTGTTTAAGTTTGATACTTGATATAAGCGTGATTTAACGAGAGACTGTAATTGAAGAAGTTTTTATTGTTTGATTTTCGGGTGATGAATGATGTTGACCTCGTTGGTTTGGTCGTGAAGTAATATGGAAGTAGTTGTTACACACAAATACGATGACGCTTTACATTGGTCGCGAAGCTTCAAAGGTTGGTTTACCCACTTTGTTTTGTACTACGTTTTGCACAATTATGCAATCTTGTTCTTTTTCTTTTTTTTTTTAATTTTAATTAATTAATTGATTGATCTGGGTTTTGTTACTGTTATGGATGAGAAGCTGTGGAAAAGAGTTTGTGCAGAGGTAACAGCAGAGATCACCCTTCTTTCCGAGAACTGGAAATACCTACTTGCCGGTCTTATTTTTCAGGTTCAACTATTTTGATCCTTTGCTCCATAATTTTATGAATTCAATTTCTATTTTGCTATAATTGTTTAAATTAGCCTTTTTTTTTTTTTTTCTTTGTTGGGGTTGGAGGATTTAAACTTCAACTCCTTTTTCACACTTGTACGAGGAGAATAGTGACTAGTGAGCTTGTTGGTCATGTTTTGGGGTTTATTTCAGATAGGCTTGCTTGGATTTGTTTGTGGGAATGAACATTAAAGTTGCGTTTGTGTTTGTTTGTATTTTAGTGTTGAGAGGATGGATCATGTCCTCCTTGTTCTCTATAAAGACAATAAGGGAAGTGAAAGAACCGGTAAAAGGTTATGGTTTTTGCATTTTTTTTTTTTTTTTTTGGTTGATAATTATTAAAGATGATCTATGCTCTTTTTAGTGCAAGGTAAAGTTCCTATCTGGTAAATGGCCTTGGTGTCTTAATTAATTTAAATTTTTTACTTCATTTGGTTACGCTTAATTGTTAGAGTGTTTGAATATGGTACTCTTTATAGCAACTTTTTTTTTTTTTTTTTGGGATAAATTTCTTTATGGCAACTAAGTTGAATGTATGTTTGAGAAAACCCAAGTCCTTGATTTCTCCAACCTTCCTCAAAGTTTTGTTTTTGTGTGGTTCTTTTTGTTTGAATTGTTATGCTGTTTTGTTCTCTTATATATGCCTAATAAGTGACGTATACTTCTTTCTACAGTACATACATGGTCTAGCTGCCCGAGGAGTTCATTATCTACATCGGCCAGGGCCATTACTCCAGGATGTTGGGTTTCTTCTTCTTCCGGTATGTATCAATTTGTTCTCTTTTTTTTTTTCTTCTCTCGGTTTGTGTAATGTACTTCTTATTGTAGAATTCTTTTCTTATATTTAATCTTTATGTGAAAATAGGAGCTTGGGATAGACAAAGCTTATATCAGTGAGACATTATTCACCCTCATTTTTATATCTTTTTTCTTGGTAAGGCTTTGCTGTTGTCTTTGCTATCTTGATTATATATCTTTGTATGGCTGCATTTTTAACCATTCTTTTCCTGTTTGAAAAGAGCTGTATTCTAGAGAGTTGAAACTGTTTCTATTGAATTATGTTATTACTTTGTTGCATCCGGAATTAGGATTAATGGAAGACAACATGCTAATTTTTTTACATTTAAAATCATTGCTTACTATTTTTTTGATAAGTAATTCGCATTCCTCCTGTGTGTAAATGTACAATATGCCTTTCTTATTGCCTCCAGGAGACTATTGATTTTCCTGTTGACTTCTTTGTTCTATAAAGCCAGGAAAATCAGTTTATTAGGAATGTGCACTATTTATTTGTAAATTATACATGCACCCAATAAGTTATTTGAACCCATGACCTCACCCTTCATCACATTCTTATAGTTGACAGGCATGCTATGTTATTCTTAAGAAGTGTAGTTCTTGCTCTCAGGTTTTTAAAAGATTCCTTTGAATTGTTTATATAAAATGCTTTTGGACATTATTTGATTATATGTTTGATTCTATAAAGGAGGCTCTTCTGCCATAATATTCTTTTTGAGTCGATTCCGAAAGCTAGGATATGAAGCACCTCATGTTATGATTCTGATATTATTGTTTTAGTCATGCATGTAATAGTGGTTCCCATTATATTGTTGTTAAATGCTTTAAATTTTGCCTGGAATTTTGTCTAATTAATTTACTGTTTAGGCTGCTTATAACTTAACTGATTGTTAAATAATTTCCTATTGTTGCTACCCATTTCTTAAGTATGCCATATCTTCTTTCACTAAGGTTTATTTCCCTTTAAGTTTCAAATGTGCAGGATCACTTTTACTAAGTTTTCCAAAAAAAAAAAAAAAAAAATCTTAATAATGTGAATGTTCTATTGCAGTGGACTTTCCATCCGTTTATTTTGAAGAGCAAAAGGATCTATACAGTTTTAGTTTGGTGCAGGGTTCTAGCATTTTTAGTTGTAAGTGGCAGTTATATTAAGTAATTCTTTTGTGTTGTCTATATTTTGATGGTAATGTAGGATCATTGCATTATATGAGGAATGGTCAAATTAGATTTTTAGCATTGATATGATAATCTTGTTATTCATAGTTGCATGACAATTTGGGGCATTACTAATTAAATTTTACATTTGTAAATCAACTTTTTTTTTATAAGAAAAAAAATTATTGAAAAACTATCAACATTTCATTGGCTCTTGAGTTTGCTCCTTTTTATTATTGAAAAAAAATTAGTGAGTCAATCCCATGCATCATTCTATGTAAGCACTTGAACCAGAATTATAGCTCAGTTCTTATGCTTGTGTAATCTCCTATGTTTGCTGGATGTTTATTTATTTTTTGGTTTGCCACCTCTATCTTTGAGAGATAGCGATGAGTTGATTGAATATTGGATCAATCCATTGAGTTTTCTCATTTCTGTAATATTAGGTGTATAAAGTTGGTTCTCCTATGTATAGATTTCACCTTATTCACTAAGGAAATAGAAGTGAGGTGGTAATTGATAGAATTTCAAAATTTGCAATATCCAAATGATTAAGGAGAAAGCATTTCAATATATACTAGAGACTTGTAATTTCCATGTAGGCTAATCCTTTGATAGTTTGAATTTTTATGGATGACCTCCTACCAGTCAGTAACGTGAGTTGTTTGGCAAGAGAGTTTCTGGTAGGTATTTATGTGGAGTACATCATTACATAATTGATCACCCCCATTATTATTTTATCAATTTGATGATTAATGATCATTACTTTTAAAAAATAATGAATATTGATTATCAATTTTAGAAGCAGACCATTTTTTAGCCTTTTTCTTATCAGTTGATATTTGTACTTTCAGCAACATTAATTGATATCATGATGCACATTTGCATTTGAGTAATGCTAAATCCATGCTTGGTTAGCCAAATGATACGTTATATAAATTGTGATGTGACTGTGTTGAACCTATTTTTTATAATGAGCAAAGAATGCTAACTAAACCCAAAATCCTGCTTTGATGATCTCAGGCTTAATTTATTATCTGTTTTTTCTTTTTTTTTGGGTGCATTTTTTACTTGTGGTGGTAGCAGGGGTGGGATGGTGATGGATTAGTCAATTCTTGGGTTTATTAATCCTCTTGAGAAGATATAATGTATGAAAGTGATGCTCGAATGCCTTCTGATGGTTGGTTTGTGTATTTAATTGCTGCACAGGCTTCTCAATTTCTACGGATCTTCACATTCTATTCTACCCAACTTCCTGGTCCAAACTATCATTGTCGTGAGGTAGGCTCTTTTTGTGCCATAAGTTGCTCTAAATTGAAGGGCTCATTTTGAAAATTGTTTAGTCATTTTGTCTTTTCCCTGCTAGTAGTAAATAACCTCTGGCTGCATTATGAAGGGTTCAAAACTTGCCACACTGCCTCGTCCTGAAAGTGCACTTGAAGTCCTCTTGATTAATTGTGAGTGACTCTTGTACTACTGAAGTACTTTGCCTTAATGCTCGGAAATAGTGCGAATTTATGCTCATTTTTGTTTATTGAATATGCAGTTCCTCGGGGGATAGTGTATGGTTGTGGTGATTTGATTTTTTCATCACACATGATTTTTACTCTAGTCTTTGTGCGCACATACCAGAAATATGGCACGCGAAGGTAAAGTTCGTCTTATAAATGTTGATGAACCCAGTTTGACTTCTAAGCTAGCTGATTGTCTCTGACTCTCTGGGTAGAGATTGTGACTGCTGTTTTTAGTTTTGTTTTGACTTGTTTGAATCTAATATCACAATGCTACCTGGTCAAATGCTATCTTGATGATATGTGGTTCCAACTGATCTTAAATTTTTATTATGCATCATTGCAGGTTTATAAAACAGTTTGCTTGGTTACTTGCTGTGATCCAGAGTTTCTTGATCGTAGCATCCCGCAAACATTACACGGTTGATGTCGTTGTTGCATGGTATGGTCTTCTTTCCTCTTTATAAACTTCTACTATTTCTGAATAAAAAATATTGTGAAAATTTTACATTTTGTTCACAGTTCTCTTTATGATTCCCCTGCAGGTATACCGTTAATTTGGTTGTGTTCTTTATAGACAAGAAATTGCCAGGTTTGGAATCTGCCACTGTTATTACTAAAATTCTTGGTTGACAGTCTTTGGGCAGTTTCATTGACTTGTGTTGTTACTGCAGAAATGCCTGATCGGACAAGTGGAGCATCATTAATGTTACCCTTGACTTCTAAAGACAAGGATAGCAGGAACAAAGAGGAGAATCACAAGCTCTTGAATGGGAACTCAGGAGACCCTACAGATCGGGTATAGTGAATCCTTTTTTTTTTTTTTAATGTTATCACAATTGAAGCCAATTACCTCTAACCTCAAACGGCAACTCTTCTTCTCATAAGAGTAAGGTTGAGGTTAAGGTTGTGGGTTCAATACCCATCGGGCGTGTAATTACCGATAAAAAAAATTATCATAATTGAAACATGTTTGTGTTAAGCTGTGACTTAGATAAGCATTACATTGTTTCCAGAGGCAGAGAACTCAAGTCAACGGCAAGAATCTGGAAGATGGCAACACAGGCCATCCTGACAATGCAATGAATGGTGTATAGATAATAGAAGCTGATGCTGCTGCAGCAACGGGAGCTGCAACAATGATTTCTGGTTAGGTCTTCATGCATTTTAGAGGGTTGAGTGGATTGTATGGTGGGTTGTCGTTCCGGTGTTACCGGTAACCTAATTTGTTCCAGTGGAAAAGGAATTTGGCTTATGCTTAATTAAATTTTGCGGTCCTGCTCCTTTAATGTCATGGTAAACATAATTTAATATTAGCATCAGCTTGTACCTTCTTTTATGTCATGGTTAGAAATTTTCTATCAGCATCAGCTTGTACCTTCGAATTTTCCATGTTTCCTATTAATATATTTAATTTTCTATCATTCTAATTTTGTTCCCTTGTGCTCTGCTGATAAATCACTCATCTTTACTTTTACCATTTAATTCGTTTTGCAAGGCAAAGAGATCATTGTCATGATTAATTATTTGGTTTATATCCTTCTCAAGGGTTTGGACCCTCCATCTCTGTCCAAAATAGATTGATTTTATGTGAAAAATTATTAAGTGTTCTTGGAATATGATGGCATTTTGGTTTCTCATTTCATATTTATAGTTAATTTTACTAATTAAATTCATAGTAGAGTCTATTATGAATCTTATAAGAAAAGAGTACCATATCATAGTATGGTTTGAGTTCCAGAGGAACCAATTCTTGCAAATGAATGGGTGAGGAGTTATTTGACACGAGGGAGCACATGATGGCTTTTGTTCTTTTCTATATGACTGAGGCATCAGGCACGTGCTTGGTGATGCAAGTAAATGGGTCCTGTCTTGTTGTCCCCCATGTCCCACCATGTCCGCAGTTTGCTTTGAATGTGGAGCCTCACTTTTTTGAGAAGGCACAGTTTTCTCATTTAATTGGGGGAGACCACCGCGGCCTCACATGCCTCTGCTGTTTTACCAGATTTGACAGAGACCAAACCATACCTCCCCCATCTCTTGTACTACATGCGATGCTCCTTCCATTATCAACTACCCCTAAATTTTCATTAATTTATTAAGTAATCAACTTCGAGCAATATTTATATTATTAGATGCGAAGACCACGTTTAATTTAAGGAAGGACAAGAAGTTTGAGTTTGACATTATGTATAGGACTCTCTGGACATCAAAGGAATCTTTGATTTGGTATTCGGGCAGGGTAGGCGTTCAATGAATCCGTTTCATTCTTGAAACAATTATTTTACGACCTTTGCGGTTTGCTTGGTCAACGGTCTTAGCGTGTAGCGCCTCGTAAACTATAATATTTTTACAGTAAATTTTAAATAACAGTCTATTACTGATTATTTTTAATGAATAAAATTAGAATTAGTAATAATTTGACACTTTAAATTTATTACAAAAATATTATAAGTGAGACACTTCTCTTCTCTTCTTTTCACTTCTTGGCCAAAAATCGGTGTTTTTTTTTTTTTTTTTTTTTTTTTTTGAATTGATCTCATATTATTATTATTATTATTTTTTAAAGTGATAGCCCCATTTGCATTACTGGTAACCGGTAGCTGGAGCCGTAAGCCCTTGTGGTTATTGGTGGTGAGTTGTGACTAGTGCCCCAACTGTTGCCAATTCTCACATTCGAGAACATGAATGTGTACTTCAGCGCGAAGTTTCATGGATAACCGCTATTGGAAGTGCAAGTCTAATCAACTTAAAAGCGAAGTTTCACCAATTGAGTTCCGGTGAATTGTACTCCAAAAAAATTTAAAAAAAAAACTTTTATAGTATCTCAAAAACTTATTTTTATCTATTTTAATATATTATTTTATAATATACTCAACATCAATAATTTTTTTTTACTATTTTGATTAAAATAATATATAAAGAACTTATTAAAATAATAATAAACATTAACCACAAAAACTTTCGCAACCCGTCCAATCACTACTATGACAATCGCAACCCACCACAGAGAAAAAAAAAAGCCACAGAAAAAATCAAACACCAAACCACCACCATAGCCACCAAACCAACATCACCACCACCACAATCACCAAACCCATAGGCAGAATCAAACACTACCACCACCATAGCTAAAATAAAAAATTGCTACCACCACCACAGCCATATCAAGAGGAGAGAGAGAGAGAGAGAGAGCCACGAGAGGGAGGGTTGAGGCGAAGAGAAATTTCAGGCTAGGGTCTTTGGTCAATGGCAGTTGGGCACTTGGATAGGGGGAGAGGGTGTTGGTAAGGAAAGGAAGAAGATAAGAAAACTGAATATGGTGAGCTATACGGAGAAGAGAATTTTTTTTTTGCTACAATGCATTGCCATAGATGGCAGTTACTGTAACCCAAGTGTGTTAAAAATTTTAGCAATAGTACCACTATTGCAACCTCATTTTTGTTATATTTTTTTTGTTAAAAATAGCAATTTGACACCATTACTATGAATGCTCTTATGCAATTACCACATCCACATGAAATACAAAAGTTCATAAGATAAGAAAGTAATTTTGCAGTTGGATCTCCCTTTTTAGCAGCACATGGTTTGTAGCTGGTTAAATCTCTCAGTTGGTGATGTGATTAATTTTTTCTTGAATCTTAAAAATGTTTTAGTGAAAACTGTATTATTTATTATTTATTATTATTTTATGTTAACTTATTATTATTATTGTTTAGAATTCTACCGAAAGCATTTTTCCACGTTTGATTCATAAAAAAAAACATATATAAAATTTATTATAATTAATATTAAATAAATAAATTAATTAACTATTCTAAAATATTATTACAAAACAACTAAATTAACCTAAAAATAAACATAATCAAAATCAAAATAAAATTATTGAAAATTATACTAACAAGTACAATCAAAATAAGAGTGTATATATATATATATATATATATTACCTAAACTTTAATATTTACATGCATAATTACAACGTCTAAAAGGACACTTAAAAAAGTTGTTTTTTGTGTGCTATTATTAAAAGTTTGGGATGATTCTCGAAGTTCTATGCCATATTGTTGTAATTTTAGAGTTTTATGCATTTTCTTCATTCTTTTAGGAGGAGGGGTTTAACATTTAGTTGGTTTTAGGGTATTTTAGTCATATTGAAGATTTTAAAGGGTTTTTGTCATTTTGTAAGTTCAAGGGTATTATGATCATTTTGAAACTTTTGAGGGTATTGTGATTCTCTTAGAGAATTTAGCGGTATTTCAATAATTTTAGAGGTTTACATAGTATTTTCTCCATTTTTGTTAGGAGGAGGGGTTAACATTTAGTTGGTTTTAGGGCATTTTAGTCATATTGAAGATTTTAAAGGTTTTTTTTTTTTTTTTTTTTGTCATTTTGTAAGTTCAAGGGTATTCGGATCATTTTGAAACTTTTGAGGATATTGTAATTCTTTTAGAGAATTTAGGGGCATTTCAATAATTTTAGAGGTTTACATAGTATTTTAAAAGATATTTTTTGTTATTTTAGAGGTTTTGTGGGTATTTTGATCATTTTGTAGATTTTACTTGGTATTTTTTATTTTAGAGGTTTTTAAGGTATTTTGGTCAATTAAGAGGTTTTTATTGATATTGAATATATGTTTTATGGATATTTTGGTTATTTTGGAAAATTTGAGTGTATTTTAGTCATTTTTGACAATTTTGGAGTATTTAGTGTAATCTTTGAGGTTCTTAAGGAATATTTTTGAGCATTTTAATGGTTTAAAAGGATATTGGTGATTTTGAAAATTTCAAGTGTATTTTGATCATTTTTAAAATTTAAGGGTGCTTTTGTGATTTTAGAGGTTCCTTAATATTTTGAATATTTGCGTGGTATTTTGGTTATTGACACTACGCTTCTTTTTTTTCTTTTTCTTTTTTTCGCTGAATTGACACTACACTTCTTGTATTTTAGACAAATCCTCTTCCAAATCACACTTGTTGCTCCATTTACTTGTAATTAGGGAAAATAATTCCATACTCTAAGATGATAGCTCAGAGCATCATGCTCTAGTAATAATGAATAATTAGGTGGATCCTTATGTGCTGTCTTATCTTCTTGAGGATATAAAAATTAGAATGGTTCTTTGGTTTCTATCAATTGGATCTGTTGGGATTATGAATTTAGAAATGGTCATGTTAACGGGTTTCCTTAAAGTAATTTTTAATAAATTATTTCTAAAAAGTTTTAATACAATTTTTATGGAAAATATAAAAAAATTGTCAAAAAAATCAATTACTTTTTTATTTTTCAATAAAAATTTTCTAAAAATAATTTCTAAACCAATATCTTTAAAGCATGGGTTAACTTTTTCTTTTATAAAAAATAACCCACACTCAAACATAAGAAGCCCATACAAATACGATAAGGTTATCAATAGAGCATTATTGAAAATATATTTTTTTTTGAGAAAGAGGGTATATTATCTTTATGATCTTTATTCTATCATTGATTTCTGTCAAAATTTCAAAACAATGGGCTGTATCACAACTAGATTTGTTTGGCTAATGTGGCCTCTCTTTCTCTCTCTCATGCGTGTTTATGCAGACTCTCGACAGCATTGAGGTCCCATACTCGGCCATCTTATGTTGGATAAAAGTGTGGGACGCCCACCAGTGGCAATGGCCACAAAAGGCCATTGTAGCGCAAATTAAGCTGTAAAAGACTAAAAAGTTGGTCAATAAAGAGAAGAATTCAAGGAGAATAGAGGGAGGGATCATTGTTATGTCTGATAACAGAGTGATGCAATATAATCATTTGAGCATGTCTGTTGTCTAATAACCACCACCTTTTGCCTTCACATGGTCTTTCTTTTCCCTGTAAAAGGGGTCCTCTTGAACCCTATATGGGTGGAACTAATAATAACACCACCTGTCAGACATTATAGCTTAATTTTTTTTTTCTTAATTTGCTTGATATGTGATTTGGTTGAAAGGAAAGTTACTAAAAATGTATCAAGTGAAAGAGTGATTTGATTTAAGTAAAACAAAAGGACCGAAAAAGAAAAGTTAGGGGAAGATTTAAAATTATACTAAAAAAAAAAAAAATGAAATAAGTGACAGCATGGTTTGTGTAGAATAAAATGAAAAAAAAAAAGCATTATATATAAAAAAAACATTTAAGTAAAAAAACCACGACTTTAGTCTTTATATTTTAGAGTCACAATAAACTTGGTCTATATATTTTGGTAGTAGCCAATTTGATTAATATTTTTCAATTTAAAGTCAATTTCCGTTAGTGAGTTGAATGTAGAGATTAAATTATTGTAAGTTGAAAATATCATAATCCAAATTAACACATCAAAATAATATTTTGGCCTAACTGTTATTAGTTTATTGATTACTTTTATATAAAAAAAAAATAATTAGTTTATTGAGTCCATAACTAACCCAAAAGTTTCGAGAATAAAGTTTTGTTGGTATTGATTTATTATCTTTAGAGGGTGTCAAATCTATGCATTGCCAATGCTAGTGGTCGGATGTGGTCCCAAATTATGTAGAAACTATCATTTTGCTAAAACAGAAAGCATCTTATTAAGATCAAATAGCAAATACATGAAAACAAAATAGGTTTCTATATTATGAGGTCGATGACTGGATGCTCCTCCTTGTGTTTGAGCCGGAATGGTATTTCATATGATCAACAAAGTTTCAAGGGCTTCTTCTTTCTTGGACTTTTTATCACCGCTTCACTGCTAGCTTTTTTAACACTTTGATTTTCTTTATTTTTGGGGAATGCTAAAAAATAACAAGTTAACGCTTTTGTTATATTCATGCACTTGATCCTATTCTCATTCCTCCCCCTTCAGAAATTTTGCTTGGGTCCCCATTGGGCTATCAAATACATTATAGATGATCCTATTCCTAGCTAGAGTTATTTTAAATTCCTTCACTGATTGGGTTGTAAATCGTACTTATAGTAATTAAATTTTTTTGTGCCCATAATTTAGCCAAATGGGCTCTTTTATTTTGTGTAGAAGGGAGGGAAAATATAATATCCCCATTATGATTTTTTAGCAGGACCACAAGATAGAAATGATTCTAGTTCCTGCTTGTTATAATTGTTATTTCTCTTTATTTTTATTGAAATTATCATCATCTGATTCAGAAAAAAAGAGAAAAAGAGTTCACGCTTTTGATTTTCATTTTTGGTCAATAAAAAAGAAAGATACCTTTTGTAAATTAAAGCAGTACTTCCTCATGCTGTGAGTTTGTGACTAAAATTAATGTATCTGTTTAAAAAAATACTGCAACCCAATAATTCTCTGCTTTGTCGTGCATGGTTGTAAGGTCAAATAAAATACGCATGACTTTTTTATAACCTAGTATGCATGATTTCGCCAAATGAGTTTGTATATTATTTTACTCTATGAATAAGTTTTTATTTTTATTTTATTTTATTTTAGAACTCTATGAATAAGTTAATGTTATGTAAGATTTTGTACAGCCTGGGCATTACTCTCTCTCTCTCTCTTTTTGAAGGGTTTTACTCAGATTTTTATAAAGAACGCAGCAATTATGAATTTTGATTTAAATGGCACCCCTCCTATAAGAAGGGTATGATAAATGTCTAATCTACGAATTTGAAAAAAAAAAAAAAAAAAGAAATAGGACTTTGACCTCTTCCTCTTAGAGCTAATAAATGAGACCATTTAACTTTTTCTTTTCTTCTCCAAAAAAAAAAAAAAAATTTAAAAAAATTATTATATTATATTGGAGAAAGAATGAGACCACTTAGCTATAACTTACTAATGCTTAGCTAACTACTCAAAAAAAAAAAAAAAAAAAACACTATAACTCTAGAAGTATACACATAATGAATCATCATAAATAAAATTTTTTTTTTTTTTTGATGAGAAATCATAAATAAATAACTTATCAATACGAATTGGCCTAGCTTCTATAAGTTATATAGCACACTCCTTTGAATACAATTAGTTTTTTTTTTTTTTTTTTCAATCCAATGTTGGAGAAGTAGATTGATTTATATCAAATGAAAATAGTATTATATTAATTTTAAAAAAAAGTCATCGTCAAAGATCTTAGCAAAACAAATAAAAAAAGTTTTACTTTTAAAGAAACCGTTAATTAATAGTATATTTTATATAATAAAAGAACAACTGTGACAAGGAGTGGGTGGTTTGAGATTAGAAAATGCGTCATCTGATTTTTTCAATTTGTTTGACCCAAAGGATAAGGACTATTAGTGTTAATTGTTACTATTAATACCAACCCACTAATCCTCCTGCCGCCACCATTGTACAGTCGCTTAATCAACTTTTCTTTTTCAATTTTGTTTTCCCTGCATACTAATCAACTTCATAGTTGAAAAAAGAAAAAGAGGTAAAATTGCCATCATGGGCAGTTGACATCTCCATAGTCCGCAGTGAATAGTAATATAAATTATAATCAAATAATATATGTCTGTTTTATTTGCACAAATTCTTAGGCGAGAGTTTGACATATATTGCCACGTTGGCATATTTTGCCCTCTCCCTCTCTCTAGATATGATTCATATGAATGCGATTAAAAAAATAAATAGTATTTATTGAAAGATATCAACATTTTTAGTATGTTACCGACCAATTTTATAATCTTTTCAAATGATCTAATTATGTGAATTATGATTTTTTTAATAATATAAAATGTCCAATTGAATTATAAAATTCTTGATATATTGTGATTTTTTAACAACAATTTTAGTTATGGTTAATATAATATTACATTCACAATATCTATAACTTTCTTAACCAACCAAAAAAGCTTTACTTTTCCCATAAAAGAAAGTTCTACTTTTTCTAGTTTGGCTTTCTATTTTTTTATACACATACATCATATTTTATATTCTATTTCTTCATTTAAATATTTATTTTATCTTTCTATTGATCTTTTCTCCTCTCAGCATATACCAGTATACCACTCCAACCACCGTCACCATATACACCAAAACCATGAAACCATTATATACAACATCATAGCACCACCATCATAAACCCAACAAAACCCAAATAAAAAACTTTATAGGCAAAAATGCACTTTTGGTTCCTACATTTTGGGTCAATTCTCGATTTGGTCCCTAAATTGATTTTGCTACTAATGTAGTCTCTAAAAAAAAAAAAATCAATTCTATTTTGGTCCCTATCGTTAACCTACCAACGGAAACTTCCTACGTAGCAAACGGAGTGCACTGCTGGCTCATGTGGCCATTAAAATATTATTAAAAAATTATTTGGCATTTTTTAAATGCCATGTCAGCATTTTAATTAATAAAAAATTACCACAAAAAAATTAATTCCTTAATTTTAATTTTAATTTTAATTAAAAAATAAAAAATTACTTTTTTTAGTTTCAATGATTGAAGGTCTGTTCACCAAAAAAAAAAAAAAAGATTGAAGCTCTCTCTGGGTGGTATACTCTACTAAATTAAAAAACCTAACCCCAACCCAACCCAACTCAGATCTCTCTCTCTCTCTCTCTCTCTCTCTCTCTCTCTCTCTCTCTCTGTGTGTGCCCATTACAATCTACATCATCGACGGCAGTACGGCGGCATTAACATCGACATCGACATCAGCGACTCCTCCGTGGCCAACTCCTCCGCCGCTACTGCTTCTCCAACTCAAACCCATTCTTCGCCGCTACCCTAAACCGTTGGGTCTCAAAAAATCCCTCATTCTTCTTCCATTTCCAATTCCTTCTCTCTCGACGGGGTCATGGTGTTTGCTGTTTTAGGAAATGGGTTTGATTGGCGGGGTGGTGGTGGTGGTGGTTTTGGGATCTGTTGGTCGATGGTGGTGGCGGTGGTTTTGGGATCTGGGTTTGATTATAGGTTTATGGGTTTGTTGGAGATTGGTTTGTTTACTGGGTTTGTGGGTTTGATTTGCTGAAGATTTGGGTTTGAGTTCTTGGGTTGCTGGGTTTGATTTGGGAGTTCTTGATTTGCTGGGTTTGAGTTCTTGATTTGCTGGAGATTTGAGTTCTTGGTTTCTTCATTCTTCCTGTTAGTATTTAATTTAATTTTTTCTTCTTGTTTTCATTTATGTTCTAGTGATTTGGGTTTGAGTTCTTGGGTTGCTGGGTTTGTGATCCAAGTTGAAGAACATTAAGAAATTTTTTTAAATTAAAATTTAAGGTTTTTTAAATTTAATTTATTTTTTTAAAATTTTCTGAAATGGCTTTTGAAAAAAAATTTAAAATGCCGACGTGGCACTTAAAAATACCAAATAATTTTTTAATGGCCACATTAGTGCCATGTCAGCCAGTAGTGCATTCCGTTTGCCATGTAGGAGGTTTTCGTTGGTGGGTTGACGGTAGGGACCAAAATAGAATCGATTTGCTTTTTTTAGGGACTACATTAGTAGCAAAATCAATTTAGGGACCAAATCGAGAATTGGCTCAAAATATAGGGACCAAAAGTGCATTTTCGCGAACTTTATAACTATCACAATACCCACGTAAAAAAATTCCTTATGAAAAATGAACAAACCCAAATCCAAACCCAACCACCACAACACCAAAAGTCCACCGCCATGAAACCACCATCACAAACCCAAAAAACCCAAAGTCAACAAAACCCACGTCAGAAACCCCATCACAACCACAAAATCAACATCATAAACTTAATAAGAAAACCAAACATACCACCATCAAAAACCCAACAAAATCCACATAACTTGAGTCAATATTCGCTAGAAACCCTAACACTGCTGTTGTCCTAGACCACCATTGATAGTCGTAACCCAACAAATTTGCTCTGATTCATGAGTTGCTATGAGAGAGAGAGAGAGGATTAAAATATGTTATTATTTTTTTAACTCTAGCGATGAATAGTACTATGCTACTTGCGGCGTGTTATTGTTTATTGTTAAGGTTTTTTAGACTAGTTTGGTGAGACTAATGCGGAAATTTTTGTAGGTCTTTAGTTATAAAATTTGTTGAAATGTTAAAATAGTCACATTGATGTGAATGCTCTTTAGGATATCACTTTTATTGGAGATCAACCATAATCTAACACATCAACAACAACAAACAAAAAAAATCATAAAATTTACTCTTCTTCTTGCTTTTCTTATTTTATTTTAGGGTGTGTTTGTTATACATATTATATATAATAGCATAAGGTATTAGTTTTGTAAAGTTAAACTTAAAAATCACTCACATCAGTTAATTTAAAAGTGTGTAAATTTACATTATTACTACAGTAATAGTACATATTTACACATAGAGGCAAAGATACTCTTTGACTTGGGGGGAAATGCCCCCCCCCCCCCCCCACCTCATTTTTCTTTAAAGAAAATAATTTTAGCAATTTTGTTTTATAAAATTACACTTTGTCTCCCCCTAACGATATCATTTATTCTTTTAAGAGTAATACTATAGCAACAAACTTTTCTAAAATATTTTTACAAATTATTGAGATAGCAAACTTTTATTGGTTCAAATTTGGACCCAATACTTACACTACTTTTTTACTTACCAATAATTACTTTCCACATCAACAATTTGTAAAAAAAATTTAAATCTAGTATTTTTCCCCTTTTAAAGACCACAAAAATTTTATAGATCTAAAATCTAAAATAAAATATATTAGCCCAAAAAAATAGCTCAAAAACAAAAATTACTAATTATAAAGCTAAAAAAAAAATTAAAACCCAATAAACCAAATTTACCTAAAGCAAACAACTCAATCCTTTAAAAAAAATTTAAAAGCATACTCACACATCAAAGAAAAGAAAAAAAAAGAAAAAAAAAGCTAAGCAAAAGTAGAGCATGAGGTAAGAGCTATTTCCTAATTCCAAGTCTTGACTATAACCCTTTTTACTGGACCCTTTTTACTGGATTACTATTTATATGCAAATTTATTTTTTAATATTACTTTCTTTATTCATATACACTAAAAAAATGATCTGAGAAAATAATAAAAAATTGATAAAAAATAATATTTTAATAAACAAAATGTAATTGACTGATTAGAAATGTCTAAACATCCCAAAAGGGAAACAAAACGAGAAAATACCGAATATATATATTATATACGAATTAGAGAGAGAGAGAGAGAGAGAGGAATGATGAGAACGCAGAAAGTAGTGAAAAAGGTCCTTTACGGCACAGGAACGTGAGAGACTCAAACACAGATTAGCGATAAAATTTTAAAAAGCTACATTATTAATATTTATTTATCCACATTATTAATGTTAGTGTTAGTCCGTTACTGCTGCTAGTAGTAGTGGTAGCAGCAGTAGTAGTAGAGATTTATATAACAGAGAGAGAGAGAGAGAAAGATAAGTGGGAAGCCTCAGTAGCCAACCTCGGATCCAAAACCAAAGCCAAAAACACAGGTACACACACACACACACTTTAGTCCATAGTACTGAAATGAAGGTTGAAAAGCTCTTCTGATCATTTCTTTATCGAATATAGACCGTTAGATCTCTCTTCTTCTTCGCCAATGGGAGCCCGTTGCTCCAAGTTCTCTCTCTGTTGGTTCCACTCCCACCTTAAACCCTCCGTCCTCGAATCCTCCGATCTCGGTATTTCTCATTTCCATCACTAACTTTTTTTTTTTTTAATGTTTTTGTTGTTGTTGTCGAGGATCATAATGGATAAGAGTGTGAGAGTGAGTGTGAGTGTGATTTTTTCGTCATTGTATTTTGTTGCAGAAAATGGGGGCAAAAGTGAGAAAAAATCGTGGCCGAGTTTCAGCGAGTTCAGCTACGAGCAACTGAAAGCTGCCACGTGTGGATTCTCGCCCGATAACATAGTCTCGGAGCACGGTCTCAAAGCTCCTAACGTTGTTTACAAAGGAAAGCTTGATAACGGCATTTGGATCGCCGTTAAGCGCTTCAACAAGTTGGCCTGGCCCGATTCTCGCCAATTCCTCGTCCGTTAATCCCACTTTAACTCCATCCAATTAAATTCTTATTTATTTATATTTGTTACTAACATTTAATATTTAATATCTTCTTGAATGTGGTTTTAATTAGGAGGAAGCGAGAACAGTGGGGAGTTTGAGAAGTGACAAACTAGCGAATCTGATTGGATGTTGTTATGAAGCGGAGGAGAGGTTGCTCGTAGCCGAGTTTTTGCCCAATGAGACTCTGGCCAAACATCTCTTTCACTGTGAGGTTTTACTTGTTATTTTATTTTTATTTTAAAAAAATATATATTCATATATAGTAGAACCTAAAAAGAGCCTTTGGACTTATCTCTAGTTAGTACAACTTATGGGTAATTGAACCCATCTGTTCGAACCAGTTACTGGGTAATTAAGGGGAATTTACCTCAGATGGGCTAAGCAGTTAATTTTGAAGGGCTCTTTGGACTCACCTCTAGCCCGTACAACTTATGAGTAATTGAACCCATCTGCCCGAACCAATTGTGGGGTAATTAAGGGGAATTCACCTTAAACAGGCTAAGCAGTTTATGCTCGTATTCATGAGCAAGAGTAAAATTTGAAGCTAATGTGAATGATTTGGGTTTTGACTTTTTAAGGATAAATTAACAAACAATGTCTAAATAGATTCTATAGAAACTAAAAGTGCAGTTTAGTTATGGATTTTTTCTTGGGGGGTTTGAAATGGTACAGGGGAGGCCCAGCCCATGAGATGGGCAATGAGGCTGAGGGTGGCGCTGTATTTGGCAGAAGCTCTGGAGTATTGCAGCAGTAAAGGACGGGGATTGTATCATGATCTCAATGCTTACAGGGTCTTATTTGATCAGGTATAATGCTTTTCGACACAGACTTTGCCTAGTTTCTTTGTAATCCATTCTTTATTTTGGTTTTGTAGTGTAATTTTGAGTCTGTTATGAACAGGATGGCAATCCCAGGCTCTCTTGCTTTGGCCTAATGAAGAATAGCAGAGATGGCAAGAGTTACAGTACCAACTTGGCTTTCACCCCTCCAGAGTACTTGAGGACTGGTATACATGCTCTCTGTTTTTTTGTTGCTCAATTACTGGTTTATATACTTTGTTACAAGAATGTTCAAATATATTATTTTTACATGAAGTTAGTGCACTGTCATACAATGATATAGTAGGCTTGGAAAAGGCTGGAAATGTTATGCAGTTGTGCTACTATAGCATTAGCAAATAATCTTCTGTTTCACAGTAGAAGAATGTACCTAATGAACATAAAGGAACTAGGAGCCATTTGTTAGAAGCTGCAATATGGTTGCAATGTTCCGGAGATTGGAACTTCAAGGAAGAAAAAATTATATTACAAAATGACATTAAAGCTGTAAGCATATTATAGAGACAACACAATGTCTAATTCACATTCAGTTATTTTCTTCATTTTTTTTTTGGGTATAAAAGTTGATTCTATAAAGTTAATATTGTATGAATTTATTTATTTATTATTATTAAGCTTTATAAAATCCTACATGAAAGGATATATGTACTAAGAACTTATAACGTTAACAAGTCCTAAAAAATTTAAATCAAGAACTTTCCTGTGGTGTTATTTAGTCCTTTCTCAAAAAGCATGAATTTTTCACTTATATTTTCAAGCAAAACTCATACATACAAATGTATACATGCACGTACACATATACATGTAAAAATATGTGGCTGTGTGTGTCTAGTTTAATAACGTTTACATTATATAGTCCGGCTCCCCTTAAAAAAATTCCTGTCCTGTCTCTGCCTTGTTTCAACTTGTTTGAATATCTTAGAGGTTTCACTTTTTTTATCTAATCTTATATGACGTACACAACTTGCTATAGCTTTCTAAGAGTTAAGGGTTAAACTCTCTCCACTTAGAACTGTCATACATTGAAGTTGATAATTGTTTCTTTTATCATGTAACAATGACATGAATGGACACAAGTAAAATGTTACTAACATGCAAAAAGAAAAGCTAATCTAGGAGTTCTCATTACAATGTGTTATGGAAGTGTTAACAATCAATGTGCATATGCTTTCACTTCCTGTTATATGATTGCCATTCAATGTCAGTTTAAACCATGACTTTGTGTATAATTATGTGCATATGTGTCTATCTTTGGCAGGTAGAGTGACTGCAGAAAGTGTAGTTTATAGCTTTGGGACCATGCTGCTAGATCTTCTGAGTGGCAAACATATTCCACCGAGTCATGTAGGTCTTCATCAAAGTCTCATATATGAATACGAGTATTTATTGGTTAAAACTAGAGTGCTTGTGTTCAGTATGCAATGTCATGAATAATGTTAGAAACTAATTTGATCTAAGGTGCAAGAGTTGAATAATAGCCGTTGTGATTTTAATCGATGAAGATTCAAAATTTTAGGCTTCTGTGATATGTTTTTGTTCATAGGCGCTCGACCTAATCCGTGGCAAGAATTTTCTAATGCTGATGGATTCTGCTTTGGAGGGTCATTTCTCTAATGATGATGGGACTGAGTTGGTGCGGTTAGCTTCCCGTTGTTTGCAGTTTGAAGCTCGTGAGAGGCCAAATGCGAAGTCCCTTGTCACTGCTCTCATGTCACTTCAGAAAGAAACAGAGGTATACACCATTTTCGATTGTAGTTTTGCCTATAGAGTAACTGACACTTGCAATGATAATTTTTCATGGTATAGGGATTCAATGTCTTGATGCTAATCTTAATTCTTTTTCCTTTTTTTTTTTGGAGAACTTTGTTTTCATATATGGATCTTCATTAAAAACATTGCATATTTCCTAATGAAACTGATATCTTAAGCTGACTTTCTCTCTCCTATCATTAAAGTGGTCTATTGCTCTTGAAAATAATAACAATATTATTTTCTTGATCATGGGTTGACACTTTTCACTTCTTTTTTATATATTAAATAAACATGTTATTTAAACGCTTGAGGGTGTATAACCCAAATGCACAAGGAATATACAAGAGAAAAGGCCCAACGGAAAAAGTGGAAGTTTGAATCTCATTATTTCTATTCACATTTCATTAAGTGATCAGCTATATTGCATGTTACAATTGTCTTAGGAAGACTAATTTCTCATTCATTAGTATTCTAGCAGGTTCCATCGTATGTTTTAATGGGTATCCCACATGAAACTGCATCCTCCACGACATTGACACCTTTGGGTGAAGCTTGCTTGAAAATGGATCTTACTGCCATACATGAAATATTGGAGAAGAAAGGATACAAAGATGATGAGGGGATAGCTAATGAGGTTTGCTACTGTACTTAATTCTCTTTGCTAAATTGTAAAATATGTAGATATCAACTTCAGTAATGTAAATGGTTTCAGTAGAATTTTTTCGTTAATAAAACAATCCAAAAACTAAAAGTTTCTTTTCCCTTGGACATAAGATACAGTGATGCTTCCACATTAATGTATTTTCTCCTTTGAACATTTTTTTTCATCTTTTTACAATTATTTTGGCACTGATTCTGCTTGAGTACTTATCGGCTTGCAGCTTTCTTTTCAACTGTGGACCAGTCAAATGCAGGAGACCTTGAATTGTAAGACACATGGAGATACTGCTTTTCGAGCCAAGGACTTTGCAACTGCCATTGCTCGCTATACAAAAGTGAGTCTCTGTCCTATAGAAGTCATTTTGAGCTAGCAACTTGGGTGCATATAATGTGTGTATCATGACTGTAAAATAATAAAATCTTATATTGCAAAAACGTAAGAGCAAAGAAAATATGTTTTATGTTGTTCAGTTTATGTTGAAGCTAGACTGAGTAGTGGTTTGCCAGACTAAATTGGTCTCGTTAGTTTGCATCAAATTTTTTATAATAATGTGTGTATCATGACTGTAAAACAATAAAATCTTATACTGCAAAAACATAAGAGCAAAGAAAATGTGCTTTGTGTTGTTCAGATTATGTTGAAGCTAGACAGAGTGGTGGTTTGCCAGACTGAATTTGTCTCATTTGTTTGTATCGAACATGTAATAATTTTTTTGCACAATAAATTTAGTGCTTTGTAAAACATGGAATATATGCATTAGATTGAGTAGCATTCATTGATGAGTGGCAGTAGTAGTATAAGTGGTAAGTAATAGGAGTTTTCTATCTACTAGTGTTTGAACTGAATTTCTTCATAGACATTTAGGAACTGGGTTAATTCGGCTGAGGACTGTTAAAAATTCTTGCTAGTTTGTGCAAAAAGCTTAATATTTTCATGGTCTTTTGTGTAGTTCTTAGATGGCGGGACCATGGAATCACCCACTGTGTATGCTAGGCGCTGTTTATCATACTTGATGAGTGAGATGCCGCAAGAAGCTCTGGGGGATGCTATGCAAGCTCAGGTGGTGTCTCCTGAGTGGCCCACTGCTTTATACCTTCAAGCAGCTTGCCTCTTCAAGCTTGGGATGGATAACGATGCACAAGAAACACTCAAAGATGGCACAAACTTGGAAGCCAAAAGGAACAAAAAATAAATAGTGTATAGAATTTTTTTAAAGAAAAAAATATTTTAGGGGGGAGGGGGGGGTTCTTTTCTTTCTTTTTTCTATGTAGTTATGCTTAGTCTTTTGTATGATTGTATCTATCCTTCATTTGCTGTCTTTTGCCATTTTCAGCTTAAAGCTGCAATATAGGATTCTTGGAAAATTTACAGTTGGTTTACTTATTGTATTTCCGCGTTTTATGTTAATCTAGCAAGGGTCTATTTTAACAAATATTATCTGCAAAGTGAATTACACTTTTTATGTTCCGTTCCGGAGATGGGTGTATATTCCATTCCACCTACTTTTATTAATTTCGAATTATATGCTATATTCTTGTCAAGTGCCTTGCAGCTCATTTGGTACTTCCTAGTGTTTTCAATAGAAATATTTAAGTTTCAATTGTCATTTAATGATTCCTTAAACACCACTGTTTTCAATGTTTTACTTATGACTACTCTGACAATGTGCGACATCACCATTTTGAGTCTTGTTTTTTTTCCCCAAAGACAATGTTTGTACCAGTAGCAGTTATTTTTTGTGAAGTAGGTGGGTTTTTTTTTGGGTGTGATTATCTTCTTTCACTACACTTCTCCTATATAAAAGAGCATCTCCAATGGCTTCTTTAAAGCCAATTTTAGAGCATCAACACCCCAAAAATCCACTCCAACAGCTTCTCTATCTTTATTTTTTAGAGTGGAGTTGCTACAGTGTTTTTCTATAAGTAGAGAACACTGTAGTTTTACTATTCATCATTCAAATGTTTTTTTTTTCTATTATAATAATCAGGTATTAAATAAAAAAATATTAGAAGATTTGTAGATGTTGAAAAATGAATAAAGAATAAATGAATAAATAATATTTAAATAAAATAGAGAATGGGATAGAGAATCTGTTAGAAAGTGTATTTGAAAAAGTTGGTAGTTAAAAGGTAAAAGTTACTATTCATTTTCCAAACAATACAAAAATTTGGAGAATCTGCTGGAGATGCTCTAAGGATTGTAACTCATTATAAAAGCAAAATAATATAAGTTTTCTTCCATACGGCTTAAAGCGGAATTGTTTTTCTTTTTTGTTATTTTGATTTTATGTTTTACTCCTTTAGTTTTTATTCGAATCCCAATTGTGTTTACCAGATTAGGATCATTAGTTGAGACAAAATTATTTGGCTTGATGTTGAACCAACTATTCCATCATGAAGATTAGACTGAATTCTTTCATATGAATAAGAATAATAAAAGAAAAAGTCACTCACACATTACGCTATATGGAAGGAGACGTACGTCACATTCGTTGGTTTTTACTTTTTTACAAAGATAGTTAAAAGTCTTTATATTTATGTAGAAGTAAAGTGAAAGAAGAGATAACTAATTGTACGAAGTAAATAATAATAACTAACAAAGAATAGGAACTAGTTTATGGATAGATAGAAATTAGTACATAGGTGTCCTAACTTTTCTTCCTTTTTTACTCTAGTGATAGATATTTATTCCTTTTAGGAGTTAAATTTTTTTTCATTATTACTTTCGTCGGTTTTTACGGAGTAAAACTCATATATAAGAGAAGTGAACTGAAAGAAAACAATCAAAGTAACAACTAGTACTGAGTATATTAGAAGTAAATAAAATTGGAACTACCATAAGTTATTTTTTACATTTGTTTTTTAGTTTAAATAAATGACACTATATATTTTGCTTGTACTGATGAACCCTGCTCCCTTCCTCCCATACTCTCTCCACCGTAAATTAGAACTGATGAATATCTCCACCATTAACTTTGCTTCCATCATGGACCATTTTAAGGGGTTGTTTAGGAATGGACAGTTTTGTTGCATGCAATTCAAATATTCGACTATTTCATGAAGTCTTTGGCTGATCTTGATTGTGAATAAATTCATAAAAACCTAACATAATAGGTTCATGTTAGCTCACTTGAATCACTTGATAAATAAGTTTTTACAAACAATTTGAACCAACCCCACCCATCATATATAATTATTCTATTATCCTTATTTAATTTTTTTTAGTTTAATTTATTTTGGTATTTTGAAAATCAATTTTGATGAATTTGAAAATATAATTTAAACATATTATATGAATTATAATAATTCATCTACAAAATGTTTAAATAGATGATAGTCCAACTTTTTAAAAGGCATGAAAGATATGAGTACAACCTAACGGCCCAATCCCAACCCCAATCCAATCCATGTTGGTTGGTTTCTACACATGTGATAGGTTGGGTTAGATTGAAAATTTCTCTACCCAAAATTGGGTTGAAAATCTCTCCAACTCAATTCCATTGTTGTCAGCCCACATAAAATTATACATTTTTAACATCAAAAACCCAAAAGAGGAATCTTCAAAAATATAAAGAGAGATCACCACGAGAGAAAATCGAGTGGAGCAATACAAATATACAATTTCAATATCACCTTCTGCCGGTATTGTTTCAGAAAATCCAAATACATTAATTTTAAAACTTGGAAAGCAAAAGCCTGATAATAAAGCTGTTATAACATATGAGCAATGTGTAAACATTGGTAAAAACCAAACTCTACAAATATGGAGCAGATTAATTTGTATTTTTATCTATACAAATGCTGCGAGGCTCGAAGGTTGAAACTCTCCCGTTACCATCATCATATTGACAATTTTGGCAGGCCTTTCGCAGAACTTGTTTTTTTTTTTTTTTTCCTTTTCTAAATCTTTCCACAGTAACTCTTTTACAGAGTTCTATGATGATGGCACATTAAAGTGAAAGAGCCAAGATAAGACAAATGCAAATACCATGCAAGCAAGCAAAAAATTCAGGAAGCGGTGGCCATGCCAGAAGCTATGTGTCTCTGTTACGGTTGCAGGTGCCAAGACTGTCACTGGTGCGGTGGCATTGTTGGTTTCATTTGAATGCTGTGTTAACTCAATGTCATTTGATCCAAAGACATTACGTGCAACAGAATTACAAATCTCACAAGTTCTAAAACAAAACCAAGAAAACAGGAATAAATATCAGAGAGAAACAATGAAACTTAAAGATGAGATCATAAAGACTTCCACAAAGTAAAGGGAACTGTTTCAGAAATGAGCTAGAAGGTAACTTGAATCAGGATTCAGAATTATGAAATCAAAATAAGGAACTTGGAATACAATGCCCTACTTTATGCATGTTTATTCTTTGCATAGTACTCGTGGCACAGTTTATATGCAATACTGCAGTCACAAGCGGGTGATTGTGATGTAGTAGCAAAAAGATTATGATGATTAACATTATTTATCTATGTTGTCAAGTTTAATTATGGATAGCTTCTCCTATGTGAAAAAGAAAGGGTGCAAAACAATACCCAGAAATTCAACAATCAAGAGTTGAAATTCAGGAAGCTAGAAAACATAACAGTGAAAAAAGCAAAAGAAAAATTGAATAAAACATGAAAAGAATATGCTGTTTTAGGATGGCCAAAATAACCTCATGTTTGAATACTCTATTAATCTGTAACACACACACATGCACAACTTGGGAAGAGTTTAGGCCGAAGCAAATATTTTTGTCACATGCCAATCACACATGAATGTAAACATTATCTTCAATAACAATGTTAATTATTAATCATACCAAGCTATAACGCTAAATGGCTTTGATTCCCTTACATTAAAAGGCAAGATAACTAGTATTTGAGTAGCATCCTCTACTAATGAGAAAATATTCAGTTCCCTAAAAACCTTTAAAAAATAAATCTATGAACTTGGGTTTCGGCTACAACTAGAATCAATTTTCTATATGCCAAGAAAGAAAGGTTCAGCTAATTCAAGTCTCTAAATCTCTATAAGGTTTTAAGATAGGAAAGTCTGCCACAAATCCGTGCAACTAGGTTAGATTTGGATCATGGTCAAATAACTTTAGAAGTGTAATTTTGATCCCATCTGATTGAAAATAATATCCAGTCTTAAAGGGTATGCCAGTCAATTGCTCTGTTATAATCAATGGCATAACTAATAATGGCTACCAAATTCCACCATGATTTTGAGAAAAAGCATCAGCAATGGTCTTGTCAGATAGCAACACCAACATAGATGTGTATGAAACATGACGATAGCAATGCACAAACAATTTTAAGAATTAGAATAGCTATCTTAATAATTGTACAAATAAATCACTATCCTATGTAACTCATGACTTGTGAACATGTAAAGGTCACTAAACACAATGGATGAATAGGATATTTGGAATCTACACATCACCAAGTAATAATTTTCCACCAAGACAAATGATACATCAATGAGGACTAAAAACCTCCACTTTCATAAATTAGGGGAATCAGAAAATATCTCCAGAGAGATTCCTAGACTTCAAAAAAGGTTGGAGCATTAGGAATCATGGATGTAGTTAGACATATCACCAACACTTCCAAATGCTCTACTCTTTACCTTTTCCATTATCTTCTTTAAAAATGCTAATCTTCTTTAACTTTTATATCCCAAAATTCTTGTGCCCACATGCTCTTAGCTACTAGATCATCAATTATGCTCAACAATCAATAAATAAATTAAACTATTCAAAACCAAATTTCCCGAAAATGATTTGTTTAATAACCACTCATTTTTCTCATATGGTGCGTAATTATACATTTCATTCCTTCAGGAAAGGGTTTCATAGTGTGCACAAATATGAAAAGTTAAAACAACAACAACAACAAAGCCTTTTAGTCCAAAAACTATGGAGTCGGCTATGAAACCTATACAGATACTAAAAGTCTAATACTAAATCATAATTTACTACCAGATGAAAATGAAGGTAAAACACATCCTGTATATTAGCTCGAAAAACATAAGTACTTCCATTAATGCGTAGAAGTTAAAAGAACCAAATGGGTATTCACCATTCCTCCATAAAACATCACAATTCAGCACAAAATCAAGTAATTAAAGATTCAAAGACAAAGAAAAGCAAGAATATTTTGTACTCACTTATTTCCCCTAATCTTGAACCAGGCCTCAGCACAGTTCTTATGGGCTGCACCCAAATCATCCTTACAAGAACAACCCAACTCAATAGGAATCCCAGATTCATGGCTGTTACTCTCCAAACCCAGATGACAAATCCTGCAATCTCTCTCAACTTTAGCCAAATGCACCTTTATCTCAGGGACCTCACTCTCAACCTCCAACTCCGAAGCCGAGGCTGAACACATAGACTCTCTCCCTGAACCCGAACCGGAACCCGAACCCGAACCCGAACTGTTTCCAATCCCAGAACTCGGATCATACACACAAGAAAATCTGTACTCATCGTAGGACCCACCATTCGTCGAATAGAACTGTGAATAGCACGACCCTTCTTCTGCTTCCGCGTCAGAAAAGCATACACTGCCGTCTGCGCTGAAGTCTCTTCGATGAACCCCTTGCTCCAAATCGATGTGGGACATTACTAAGCTCGACAATTTCGAAGACCCCACAAAAAAAGAGCTTCAAATGCCTCAAAGTTTGGAGCTTTGGGGGGGGGTTTCAGGGACAGTTTGTTTGAGTTTGTGAGAGTAAAATTTGATAGATTTAAAGAAGTTGGTATTGGAATTGGTATTGGTATTGGTATTGGATTAGGTGACCCATCTTCAACTCCATTAATGTGCTTTACAAAAACAAACAAAAAAACAAATACAGTGGCACAGAAGAGGTAGAAAATTATAAATTTATAATAAAAGAGTCACAGAATTTGAGACTCAAAACACAGAGAGAGCAGAGAGTGGAGAAAAAAACAGTGTATTTAAGGAGGTAAAGAATGGTCTCTCAGAGAGAGTCTGAAACACAGACTCACACGCAGACTCAGACTCAGACTCAGACTCATGCTTTTGAAGGAGTCTTCTTAAAGACTGAGAGGCACGCAAAAGAGGGAACAGAACCGTGCTGTGGGGTGCACTGAATTGAGAACCCAGAGCGAGATTTCACTAATAAAGAAGTGTAACTGTGTAACTAAAAAACAAAACAAGCAAAAACAAAAAAAAACATAAAAAAAAAAAAAAACAAAAAAAAAGAAAGAAAAAGAAAAAGAAAAAGTTGGTGGAATATGTTTAGCTGTACTATAGAATTTTTGTCCCCAACATATTCTGTACGTGGATTGCTATTGAGGTTTTGATTCATAGGATTGAAGTAAGATCTTAACGGTGTAGATTGGAGGGCCATGTACTTCTTTGAGACTGAAATTAATGACTTTCTACAATTTTTTAAGGTTACAAAAATTCATGCCAGTGGGGTTGGATAAGTGGTTGGACACTTGATTTTAAAGTGATTGTCTTGAATTTGATAAGGAACTCATTAGTTCAAGTCCAGGCATTAGTACTTTGAAAAAACTCATTAGGTTAGTGATTTATCCCATTATGGAACCATCTGTCGCGTATAATGATTAATTTCTAATTGAAAGTTTTGAAAAAAAAAAAAATATATCATGTCGGATAATTCAATAATTTACTTTTGTTGGTTTATGTTAGTTGGTGTATCACTGGTCTGTCCTCGTTAATTGTTAGTAATCCCTTTCAGTAAAATGATAGGAGTACTCTATCTAATAAAGTATGCCACAGATACTTTAAGGCAATTATTCAATGCATCACAACCTTACTTTTGTTTTGTCCAGAATTTTCCATGTGATCCGGAGTGTGGACTGGTTTAATGTGTCTAATTCTTTTGCTTCTTCTTCTTTTCTTTTTCTTTTTTTTTTAATAAAAAAATTTGATTTTTGTTATGGTAGACTTATCGACCTTATACCACATGACGACAATAAATAATACTACATTTACTAGTAGAGCCTCGACGATGTTATTACTTGAATTGCTCAACAAGTTGGTGTTTAATGGGTTTAATTCAATCAGTAACATAATTTGGCACATTATGTTACTGTTTGAACAACCAAAATTTTTCAAACAAGCGATCTGGACTGTTGGGTCTTAATCTAACAGTAACTTAATGTGCCAAATTATAGATATCATGTCAGTCTGATTAAAGCCTGCGATCCATCAAGATTCTAGACCCGCGAATCACGTAAGAAATTTCTTGGTTGACTAGCAGTGGACCACTTCAAGCATAGTGCCTTTGCGTGAAGAACACAAAAGCTAATAGTGTTTTCATTTATCAAATCACCTTAGGAAAAAGGAAAAAATAAAATGAGGACGAAAAAAAAAA
The DNA here is from genome assembly GCF_001633185.2 of Quercus lobata. Lineage (NCBI taxonomy): Eukaryota > Viridiplantae > Streptophyta > Magnoliopsida > Fagales > Fagaceae > Quercus > Quercus lobata. The sequence continues at coordinate 27,728,344 of NC_044910.1, read as the reverse complement.
AAAGAAAATTCCAAATCCGATTGTTATTAAAAAAAAAAAAAAAAAAAATCCAACCCCATGTGCCGACAATGGCGCAAGTAAATAATGATAAAGATAGATACAACTAGATTTGCACGCAGTAATTGTTGAAAACATTTCCAAGTCATATTTGCAAAGCCACTAATTAGGTGAAACCAAAATCCTTATCCAAGAGTTTTATAGAATTTCATCTATAGAGCATATTTTGGTCCTTAACATTGAGCTGTTTTTTGTTAGAGAGAGAGAGAGAGAGAGGGGGGGGGGGGGGGCACTTCTTTCATCTTTTGGAAAGAAAAAGAATAAAATTACAAATCGGATTATTACCCAAAAAAAAAAAACCCAACCCTCATATGCCGATAATGGTGCAAATACACCTCGATAAAGATTGATACATCTATAATCATTGAAATCAAAGTCACATTTGCAAAGCCACTAATTAGGTCAAGAAACCAAATTCCTTACCCAAGAGCTTCATGGATTTTTTTCGAATAAAGTATACTTTTGGTCCTTAACATTTTAAGTTGTTTGTGTAAGGGGAAGTCACATTAGTCATTTTTTTGTCCTCCACTCACACAAAACTTCTCCCACACAATTAATTCTTTGGGGACTTCTTTATCTCTCTAGACACACAACAGACCGATCTCTTTCTCTTAGGTTTCTCCATTTTTTTCCTACGTTTCTTTCATTCTTCTCGAAAACACAATAACATAAAAAGATTTACATCTACTCCTTTTAAGGTTCAAGATCACGGTGCTACAAGATTTTTTTCAATGTTACTTTGTTTTCTGAATTCTCTTCTTTTTTCGCTCAGTTGCTAACTTTACCATTAGAGTCTTCTTGATTAACCAATGAGTTGGTCAAGAAAGAACTAAGGTTTCACTTTCTTAGTAGGGTGTTTGTCAAGTTTCAGGAATTCATCACTATTTGGTCATTGTCGAAGCCCTTATTATGGTTATGTCTCTGCTCCTTAATATATTACTCATAATTTTTATTTTAACCTTTTACGTTTTATAGTTTTCATGTTAGCCCTTACCGTTTGGTTCCACTTTCATATTGGCTACTTCCGTCACCCATATGCTTGGAACAAAAAAAAGAAAGAAACGGAAGATATGTATAAAGCCAACATTGTATCAAAAAACCCAAACACACCCACCAAAAAATAGCCCTACAAAAGCAAAATCCACTAACCAAATATCAACCAAAACCCATTAAACACATTAGGCACAATCAGAGTCTTGGCAGTGTGCAATTGTCCTCCTCTATAATTTAAAGTCACTATGTGCCTCGGTCCACCATTGGACTTTTTTTTGCTCATGTTGTGGTGATTGTTGCTATTGCCATTTTTGTGGCAGAGCCAAAGGTTGTTGATGAAGATAGCCTAGCTTCTCTCTCTCCACTCCAATCATAGATGACACCATATTGTAGTTTAGCACTAGAAGACCATGGCCTGTCTTTGACACTATCAATGACAAGTCCACATCCAACCCTTATCTCGAGCTTTCCTAAATTCCCCCAAACACACACACACACACTCTCTCTCTCTCTCTTAATTGTTGCTTCTTCCAAAAAGAAAATAGATCTCAAATTAGGGTCAAAATGGACAAAATCAATTGAAGAGTAGTTGGGTGGAAAGAGTATTTTGATCCCCTAATCAAACGAAACTTTATATTTTTGTATATATATATATATATATATATATTATTTTTTTGATAATGCCAAAGTATGATATGTCATTGTTCTCATATTTCTCTCACTCCCCCCCTATTTTCGTCAAACAGGTGACATGGGTTATAGTGACACCTAGCATTGTGTTGGTGATGTGTTATAATGACTAAATACCTAGTCAGGCTATTAGCATTGATATGAAAACGGACAAAACATTGAGAACCAAAATAAAAATTTTGAAACATTAAGAGTCAAAATTAAAACAACTTCAAATATTAAGGACCAAAAGAGTACTTCAGTAAATTTCTTCACTTGGACATTAAGGTAATTATGTATATCGTGTCTTTCTTGGATTAAAAGTTTAAGGCCTTCATTAATTTTCTTATAATTCATGATATTGCCTATTCTCTTCGAGAGGAGAACTATAATTCAAATCTTTACTGTCAATGACGTAAATATCAAATTATTAAAAAGAAAAAAAGAAAAAAAAAACACCATTTTCAAATCGTTGTTCGCATGTTAATTTGTCATCACATGGTAAAGCTCAGTGTTTTGGTGAGTGGGGCATAAAAATTTACTGTTTTTATCTATACTTCTCAGCTTAATGCCCCAAATTATTTGAAAGAGGCTTATACATAAAAAGAGGAATGTACACGTAGAATGATAGATACTTATTTTTTAGCAATTACATGGGAATCTTATCTAAATTCCACTTTTTTCTTCTTTCTTGTGGGTCATCTAAATTCCAATTTTTGCTTTCTCTAATCCCACTGACCCCAGAATATATAATTTGCATTGCAACTAACAACCAGAAATAAAATAAAAATCGCTTTCACACGTCAAAGGCGCAACCAACACACTTTCTCATCACGATTTGAACGAGGAGTTAGTGATATATATTCACTATTTGGTACAAAACGTGATATGGGTGGTTTGTGTAATGGAAAAGCTATTTCAATTAAAATCTTCCATCTGAGTTTGTCTATTACTTCCTTTCTTTATGTTCCTTTCATGGAGCAGTTTGCCAACAGCCAAAAAAGGCACAAGTAGGTCCATTTTATAGGTTCAGTTCAAGCTTGGACTTGGAGTAGATGACCTATAAACTATAAAGTCATCAGTCATCAGGGGTATAGTTGTGTTTGTTCACTAGACAAATATATTGGGATATGGAACTCGCCTAGCTAAATTGCATCATATTTAAAATAAAAATTATAAATGGAAAACTGCTACATTTTTGTATTAGGAGTCCCAAAGTGGAGTTTGGTACAGCTTATTTTTTTTGAAAAAAATAAGTCGGATAAAAAAATATCATCCCTAAAAATTGTAAGATTTCAAAAATTAGTCTCTGACAAAACAACCAAATCCGTTAAGAATCATTCTTGGTCTAAATTATTCTTCATGACTTACTGCTGATTTTTATGTCAAATTTCAATAAATGATTTTCATGGTTCCAAGATGATGATTCTAATAAGGAAATCACTCCTCTTATAGTCATGCCACCATGCCATCTCTTCAGTGCATTTGGTTTAGTTTTTTTTTTTTTTTTTTTTTTTTTTTTTTTTAAACAACTGATCCAAATACACTAGTATACGCACTTACATGCATCTATATCTACAAAATATCTAAAAACTTAAGCATAACATTTATTGTTGTTATGTTCATGTTGAGCCATATCAGCGTAGTATTTCGGTCTAATTCAGTCTATTCGGTCCATTTTGGTCCAGTTTTTCCATTACGGTCCACTTCGGTCCACCTCAGTCTAATTCGGTCCATTAAGGTTCACTTCAATTCATTCAGTCCTTTTTTATTTTTTTTGACAAGACATTCAGCCCATTTTGGTCTAATTCTTTCCATTCATTCCATTTTGGTCCATTTGGTCAACTTTGGCCTATTTAGCATTATAAATGAATTTAACCTTGTAATAGTAGATCTCTTTTGTATTCATTCATAACATCTTTTTTTTTTCCTAATATTTTGGATGGTGGAGAAATGTTTTATCTTACATGTGTATTATCACATTAATGCAAATTTTTTGTGCATTGCGTAGATTAGAGCATTTGCAGCAGTGGAGCTAAAAAGCTATAATGCTATTTTAGCTCCACCAATATAGCAAAATAAGCTCACAGCAGTGGAGCCAAAGCCATAAAATTTGGCTGATTTGCTACAGTGCACATCTATAGATAGATGTGCACTGTAGCACTCATCTAAAAAAAAAATTTTTTTTTTTAATCATCAGCCCGATTAAAATAATCACTCTCACTCAGTTTTATTCATTCTTTTATTTTATATCTCACCGTCACTCTCAATCTCCTTCTCCCTCACTCTCAACTCCTTCTCCCTCACTCATCTCCCAGATCACTCCTCCCTCACTCATCACCGTCACCGCCACAGACCAGCCCAGCCCACGCCGTCCCTCGCCGTCCTAGTCCAGCCCAGCCACGCCATCCCAGCCGCATCTCCCTCACTCATCTCTCTCACCCATCGCACTCCAGATCACTCATCTCCCTCACTCATCACCGTCACCGCCACAGACCAGCCCAGCCGACGCCGTCCCTCACCGTCCCAGCCGAGCCCAGCCCAACCCACGCCGTCCCAGCCGCATCTCCCTCACTCATCTCTCTCACCCATCGCACTCCAGATCACTCATCACCGTCGCCGCCACAGACCAGCCCAGCCCTTGCCGTCCCTCGCTGTCCCAGCCCAGCCTAGCCCACGCCGTCGCCACATCTCCCTCACTCATCGCACTCCAGCTCATCTCCCTCACTCATCACCGTCGCCATCGCAAGCTCTCATCTCACTCATCAAGCTCTCCACGCCGTCGTCGTCCCAGCCCAGCCCACGCCGTAGCCGTCCCAGCCGATCCACTTCAGGTCAGTGCTCTCTCTTTTCTTTTGTAGTGAATTTTTTCATAGCTTAATTTTTCTGGGTTTAGTGTGATTTTGTGGTCTCTGTAATGGGAATTTTCTGTTATTTTGTTGTGTGGATTCTGTGCTCTCTGTATTGGGAATTTTCTGTGTGCAGGAATTGGTTGTGTGGATTATGTGGTCTCTGTATTGGAAATTTTGTGTTTGGAAATTTTCTGTTATTTTGTTGTGTGGATTCTGTGTTCTCTGTATTGGGAATTTTCTGTTTGCAGGAATTTGTTGTCTAGATTATGTGGTCTCTGTAATTTGTGCGGGAAAGTTTTTATGTTTTGTTGTTAGTGTAATTTGTTTTGTTGCACAAAACCAGAGATACGTTTGGGTGGTCTCGGTAAATTGTTGTGTTAAACAAAACCACACTCTGTAAATTGTTGTGTTGCACAAAACCACGTTCCTGTGTTGCATAAAACCACATGAATGTATTGGGTCATTGTAATTTATTGTGTGGTCTCTGTAATTTGTAATTTGTCTATAAATGTAATATAAATGTCTCTATAATATAACCTATCAAAAAAAAAAAAAAGTCTCTGTAATATAAATGTAAGTTTATTGTGTAATTTATCTATGTAATTTGTTGTGTCGATATAAATGTTAATTTGGAAATTTTCTGTGTGCAGGGAAGTTTATATATATTTTTTCTAATTTTATGGAGTCACGTAGGGAAAAAGAGTCGTCAGTGGCGGTGGCGGTGGCGGCGGTGGTGGCGACAGGGACAGCGACGACAGCGGTGGAAAAAAAGTCGTCGACGATGGCGGCGGTGGTGGCGACGGCGGTGGCGGTGGCGGTTGAAGGTGGTTGTGGTTGTTGTTTATTGTAAAAGATATATTATTTTATTGTAGTGGATATATTATTTTATTATAATGGATATATTATTTTATTGTGTGAAAAGCTAAAATAGATCCATTGCTGCAGCATGTATGTAGGTAAAATAGATAAAGTAACTTTTGGTGGAGCTAAAAAGCTAAATTTTTAGCTCCACTGCTGTGGATGCTCTTAGCAATTAGTTTCATTCTATAATATATCATACATGTGAGTGTGACCTCCTAAATACTTGGTTGGTTGATAAATTAGAAGCAATCATGCACGTGTATCAATCATGCAATGGAAATGCCTAATTGTTGTAGTGGCAAAAAAAAAAAAAAAAAAAAATCTGATACACCTTATTGCAGCTCTTAAAGCATTTGGCATAAATGAGACCTTTGTGAACTGAATCCAACAATATATCACAAAAATAATAATAATAATAATAATAAATTCCACCTTATTATTGAATGGGGCTGTTTTGAATCTGATAGCTTCCACTCCTAGAGGCCTTAGGAAGAAAATCCACTCTCACTGTACTTATTCAGCTTCTATAGTGAGGTCCTTTCCTGGTTAATAAACAAGGAAATGGAAAGAGGATCAAACAAAGGTGTAAAAATTGCACAAGTAGAGCCTAAAGTAACGCATTTGTTGTACACTGATAATGTATGCACAAGGGTTTCAAATTTGCAAAAAGGTCAAAAGTTTCAGTATTTGGAAGAGCTTCCTCAACACCAATCCAACCCTAGATAAGGGAGCTTGCCATTTGGTGAGTGATGGATCTTGCATTGACATATGAGAGGATCCATGGATACCTTGGATCCCATTCTTCAAACCGACCCTAAGGGCAACAGCTCCCAAGGAAGCTAATTCCTAGTGGCTCAATTGATACACATCGTTTTGAGTATTACAAGAGCTGTTTGATGACAAAACAGGCAAAGCAATCAAAAAAAATTAGGATATGTTACCCCTCAAATGAGTACGATGTGCAACATGTGACATTTATTTGATTTTTAAATGCTATATATTTAAATAAAAATGGAAAATATAAGAGCAACAAACTATTTTATGGCCTTCTCAAAAGAAAAAAAAAAATTTTACGATATTTTTACAAATTGCTGATATGATAAATAATTATTTTTTTTGTTTTTTTGAGGGTGTGATAAATAATTATTGGGAAGTGAAAAATTAATATTAGTAGTGAGGTGAGACTAGATAAGAACTAATAATAATTGACCACAACAACAATTTGTAAATTTTTTGTAAAATAGTTTATAGTTGTAGCATCACTCAATAAAAATGGGAGGGAATTGAAGGATTTAATAAAAAGGGATCTTATCCTTTCAAATTGCCTCTAAGCATTCAACTTGACATGGACGATACAATTTGGAGGAAAATCTGGAATTTAAATTTGCATGAACGCCTTAAAATGCACATGTGAAAGTAGTTTAAGATATTCTTCCAACTAAAAACAAGACAGCTATTATGGGCCAAAATGTCGATGCTAGTTTCTGACACTGAGATAGAAGGGAAACATCCATCCATTTATCCAAAAATAAGAAGTGGCCAGAGAATTATGGTACGACAATAATTTGTGTACTAGAATTGATTGGTTGCAAGTCGACAGTGTTACCCAAACTGCACTAATTAAATCTAATTTAGTTCAAAGGTTTTCCACTAGAAGATATGGAGTAGAAGTTAGAGATAGCAATGTTCTCTACCATAGTCCTAAACCTCATATGGACTAGGTTGTCTTTCGAAACAAGGAAATCAACACACAGCAACTAGAAATAACGATTAACCGCAACTTTTGAAGCCACGTTCTAAGTAGGAGAGCAAATCAGGCTTGAAAGTTGGATCCCAATGGATGTAGCCAGATCAAGGGAAATTGAAAATAATCTGTAATGCAATATTAAATTCAACTCACTCCAAAGCCGGCTCAATAGATTTAAAAGCCTAAGGCGATAGTTTCAAATAAACCTTTTTGTTTTTACTTAAAATAATATTTAATTAGTGTTTTACAACATAGACTTAAAAAAAAAAAAAAAAAAAATCATTTTTCTGACTTTTTAATATGACTTTTTTTTTTTTTTTTTTTTTTAGAAAAATGCTAAAGTATAATTTTACTAAAAAAACATTTTAAAAATTTATGTGGCAATAAATGTGATCTTAAGACTTGAATGCTATAAGATAAATTATTGGTACTAGACAACGTGCCAAATGTGTATTGCAACCTCAGAACTAGTGAAATACACTTTATGAATTATGATGCATTGGATTCATGATAAACATTGACAGAATTTTTTGACATTGATGCAAAAGTATAGTACCCGTTTTGGAAGTCAAAAGTGCAGGGAATGTAATCTGTAACTAGGAAGAAAATGTACTCAGCTCCTCTCTCCCAAAGTTCAGTTCAGCCAATCCAGACGATTGATTAAACAACGCGAGTCCCAAGGTGAGATCATCTTTATTTTTTTGGCTGAATCCATGAGGTCATCATACTTTGATATTTTCCCAAGTATTTCTCTCCGGAGTCCCACCAATGCTCTTTGCATCCATTTTTGCGTTATGTGGCATGATTTTTTTTTTTTTTTGGATAAAAGGGGGAGTATTATTTAATGAGCTGTGTTAACAGGTAATGTAAGGTGTTTGTTAATAACTTTTTCTAGTGTTTATTAATATTTTTCTTATTTAATTATATGAAAAATGTTAATGAGTGTCCTTAGGTCACTAATTAAAAATTCAGTTAAAGAAAGTTTTTATGAGAAAAGAAAAAAAAAATTAATATTTTGACAGTTTTTTTCATTTCCCATAAAAGTGATGTTAAAACTTTCTTAAAATTGATTCTTAACCAGTGCCCTTAGGGCACTTGTTAGCATGACCCTAATTATATATATAAGAGTTTATATGATAATAGGTGTATGGACACGATTTATTTAACGGCCTAAGAATGACGTTGGGCTAGTAAATAAAGGACCCTAACAATATGATTTGTAGAGAGTGGGCTTGAAAGGCAGGACCTTAGCCGCAGGTTAACGGTTTAGTCGGGGTTTCCGTGGAAGCTTCTCTATAGGTGGACTTAGCTTGACTAGCTAAGCCTCTCATTAGAGTGAGTTGCAGGGTTTTAGTCCTTGGACAGTGTCCGAGGAGCTCTGTACCCTTCCCTTTTTCTCCCCTTTGAATGATTTTTCCTCCTCCTGAAGGGGGGGTCCCCTCTTCTTTTTCGCTTTCTTTTCCTTTTATACTAGTGTTCATTCCCCTTTTAGTGTCCACGTGTAAGTTCTTACTTTCTGGGGTGCAGACTTGTCCTGTCAACACATACCTAGAGTGGTTGGGGGTTGTTGGAAAAGTTAAATGGCATGGTTTGGAGCATGGGCTTGTCAGATGCAGGATTCTGTATTACGATGTTGGCAGCTTTCTCCCTTGCCTTGCCCCTGTACAGAGTTTGCCCTTTCCTTCAGGCGTTTTGAGAGGTGCTGAGTATAAGATTGTCCTCAGCCATGTCCTCGTACCCTTCTTGGGCTATCATTATGCGTCCTCGGCAATAACTCTCCTCGGCTCAGGCCTTGGGCCCAAGCGCAGAATGGGTCTGGGCCACGAATTATCAGGCCCCACAATAGCCCCTCAAAATCCTGCTGCCCGACTTTTAGTTGGGGAGGAGGGTTTTGATAATGCTGGGCCCACATCACGACTCACTCAGATTATGTACTTTATTGGTGTTTGGACTTTTCGATTTGCATAGGAGATGCACCGAATTAAGAGGCATCCCTTTAGCTTTTAGTCACGTGGTGCCCTTTGACGTTTCAGTGTTCGAGGCGCGCCTTCACGAGGATCTTTTAATCTTATGGTTGCAGGTGGCGTTGGGAATTGAGCCAAAACCATTTTGTCTGTAGCGTTCCTTGGAACTCTGCGTGAATTAAATACCACCTCATTGTCTTGTCTTTTAAATAAATAGGGTAGGAGGTTGTTCCACTTACACATAAATCCTTCGGCTCCCTCCCACATCATAATCCTTCAGCCATAATCGCAGCCTCCATATCCGGTGCTATCCACCCTTAGTGTAATATGCCTGAGGCACGGGTTGGGTTGAAGGGGTTACACCCGCCACAGAGGCACCAGGTTCTTCCGAGACTCAAGGTGATGTGGTCTGGACAGGGGAGGCACAGATTCAAGGTAATTCTCCGTTTTGATAAGGGGGAAATGGTATTTCTCCCTCTTTCAGTCAAAATCCGAAACAGGTACTGGTCGCATCAGATTCTTGGTGCGCCAGAAGTAAGGTTCTCCGCCATCAGCGCCGTCTGCTCTATCGCAGGCGTGGTTCTACGGAGGCTCATCAACTTCCGGCTCCTTGCACCTTTTCTTCAACGGTGCTAGCCTAAAGTTGGGCTCTCTGCACCTTTTCTTCAACGGTGCAAGCCCCAAGTTGGGCTCTTTTGCTGCCTGAGTTATAGGCATGTAAAAGTATTGAGGAATGATTTCCTTAGACAACATCTTGGAACGGCAGCATCCCCCTGCTCTGCGCCTCTTCTTCGGCCTTTTCTTCATTCCCTTGTATATATATATATATATATATTTTTTTTTTTTTTTCGCTTATGTAGTCAGTTCTAGTACTAGTTTATTCAAGCTCTTTCATTGTATGTTGTATTATTTCTTTGTCTTAATAAAAGATGAATTTACTTCTTTTTAAATACTTTGCCTTTCTGCAGCAATTATTTTGTGAATGGGTGTGCTACATGTGTGTTTTCCTTTAATGATGCTTAGAGCAGGAAACCTTGAAACAAAACCCTACTAATTTTAATTTATCGACATTATCAAGCATAATAATGATAATTCCCAGTAGATTAAACTCATGAAACTAACCAAGATAACAGCTGAATACTCCGTAATGCATGCGAGGCGACCGTCCGAGAACGATAAACTCTAAATATACCATCCGAGATGGTTGCCGAGCAGTGAGGGACTTCGGCCGTGTTATTGATAACACCTGACCCTATAACAGTTGCACCAATTCCCTTGGTATTGAGGATCCGAGGGTAGGCTGGGGATTTTATTCAGTCTAGGGATTAACCCAACTATCAATGGGTAACCCTTCTCCGGGGTAGATTCTAAGGGCCATATAACGTCCAGGTTGTGTCCAAACCCTGCATTTTCCTCTTAAGTAGGTGGTTTCCCAGAGGCTTAGGTCCGAGGACCATACAAGGCCTTGGTTCTGTCCAAAACTTGTAGTTTTTCTTCTAAGTAGTTGGTTTCCCCAGAGGCTTGGGTCCGAGGACTATACAAGGCCTTGGTTCTGTCCAAAACTTGTAGTTTTTCTTCTAAGTAGTTGGTTTCCCCAAAGGCTTGGGTCCGAGGACCATACAAGGCCTTGGTTCTGTTCAAAACTTTTAGTTTTTCTTCTAAGTATTTGGTTTCCCCAGAAGCTTGGGTCTGAGGACCATACAAGGCCTTGGTTCTGTCTAAAACTTGTAGTTTTTCTTCTAAGTAATCGGTTTCCCCAGAGGCTTGGGTCCGAGGACTATACAAGGCCTTGGTTCTGTCCAAAACTTGTAGTTTTTCTTCTAAGTAGTTGGTTTCCCCAGAGGCTTGGGTCCGAGGACCATACAAGGTCTTGGTTCTGTCCAAAACTTGTAATTTTTCTTCTAAGTAGTTGGTTTCCCCAGAGGCTTAGGTCCGAGGACCATACAAGGCCTTGGTTCTGTTCAAAACTTTTAGTTTTTCTTCTAAGTATTTGGTTTCCCCAGAAGCTTGGGTCCGAGGACCATACAAGGCCTTGGTTCTGTCTAAAACTTGTAGTTTTTCTTCTAAGTAATTGGTTTCCCCAGAGGCTTGGGTCCAAGGACTATACAAGGCCTTGGTTCTGTCCAAAACTTGTAGTTTTTCTTCTAAGTAGTTGGTTTCCCCAGAGGCTTGGGTCCGAGGACCATACAAGGTCTTGGTTCTGTCCAAAACTTGTAATTTTTCTTCTAAGTAGTTGGTTTCCCTAGAGGCTTGGGTCCGAGGACCATACAAGGCCTTGGTTCTGTCCAAAACTTGTATTCGTTCATTTATTTATTTATTTTCCGAAGGTGAGCCCCTCGACCAAGGTGGGGGGAGCTAGCTTGATGTTTGAAGCCCCTAGAATTGCCCATGCCATTGGCACTGCGAGGCGTAGCCCCTAGTGGAAATCTATGTCGGAGCAACAACAGCACATCGCAGGAAATGTAGGAACCTTCACAGATGTTTGCTCGACAGAGGCTCAACTCCACCGCCACCTGTGCCAATGCGCAAGCCTTTCCCACAGACGGCGCCAATTGTAGGGATACGATTTATTTAACGGCCCAAGAATGACGTCAAGCTTGTAAATAAAGGACCCTAACAATATGATTTGTAGAGAGTGGGCTTGAAAGGCAGGACCTTAGCTGCAGGTTAACAGTTTAGTCGGGGTTTCCGTGGAAGCTTCTCTATAGGTGGACTTGGCTTGACTAGCTAAGCCTCTCATTAGAGTGAGTTGCAAGGTTTTAGTCCTCGGACAGCGTCCGAGGAGCTCTGTGCCCTTCCCTTTTTCTCCCCTTTGCAGGATTTTTCCTCCTCCCGAAGGGGGGGAGGGGGTCCCCTCTTCTTTTTCGCTTTCTTTTCCTTTTATACTAGTGTTCATTCCCCTTTTAGTGTCCACATGTAAGTTCTTACTTTCTGGGGTGTAGACCTGTCCTGTCAACCCATACCTAGAGTGGTTGGGGGTTGTTGGAAAAGTTAAATGGCATGGTTTGGAGCATGGGCTTGTCAGATGCAGGATTCTGTATTACGATGTTGGCAGCTTTCTCCCTTACCCTGCCCCTGTACAGAGTTTGCCCTTTCCTTCAGGCGTTTTGAGAGGTGCTGAGCATAAGATCGTCCTCGGCCATGTCCTCGTACCTTTCTTGGGCTTTCATTATGCGTCCTCGGCAATAGCTCTCCTCGGCTCAGGCCTTGGGCCCAAGCGCAGAATGGGTCTGGGCCACGAATTATCATTCTTGGGCCGTTAAATAAATCATGTCCCTACAATAGGTATTGTAGATTTCCAAAAGACATTGTTGTTGGTTTCCCCTCTTTGTTCATGCTCTCGGCGCTTGGGAGCAATCAGATACAAAAATGAAGAAAATCTATAATAATAATAATAATAATAATAAAAGCCAATTATAAAAAGAAATTATTGTTCAGATGTAAATCTTACTAGGAACTTTGAAATATTAAAAATTGATGCAAAGAAAAATTACATTCTACAGGATTGGTACAGCAGACTGCAGATACTTCGGACAAGTTTTGTTCAATTAAAAATAGTTGCCACAAGTTCAATACAACTGAGCACACACTACACTACTACAGCCCACTAGTACACACTATACAGACATTGCCATGCCTTCCTATTGTAAACAATTGGCATATGAAAATTACAGGTCTCATTTATAAGTCGGACTTTCGAATATTGCATCAATTAATGAAACCACAGAGAAATACTTACTTTTGTATTACCTCAACTAATGAAACCATAAAAAAAAAATACATATTACTTTGTATTAGATGAAGTTGGTCTCTCTCCCGTAACACAGCAAGAAACTGACTGCCATCCCTGCATCAGTTATTTAGCAAAGAGATACAGGTGCCCAAGCTAATTAGATGACTACAGGCTCTAACTGATTTCTTCTCATTCTATAATCCATGACTTCCAATGTCACTAATGTCTTCCAGTGAGAGTTAGAATATCTAATCATGCAACACAGTCACAACGCATGAGTTTTTCTAGAGTTTACAGATCTTCTAGATCCTCCTGCCTTTAACCTTGCAAATCCACTTAACATGGAGATAGGATAATTGAACTCAACTACATCCCCTCAACTTCAAACTGCAGTAAGAAAATGGTGTCTAAGTTGATAACACATTGGTTTTCATGCCTGTTAACCTGTTGTTTCCCTCATCAAAACAAAAATGGCCATTCACCCTACTCTCTTCATGATGCCTCATTTGCACTTGAGATCCATGAGATTTTATTCTGCCAGCTGCGTCATCCATTGCTCTGACACTGCTGTTCTCCAACCCACTCTTAAGCCAAGCAAGTTTACTTATATCTGTGGCTATTGCAGCCAATTCCAAACTTGGAAAGGATGGAGGCTCTGAGAATTCAACAAATTCTGGCCCCAAAAGAGAACTTCGAGGATTTCTATCATTTTGAGTCCCACAGCAACCATGGCCACAATTATGAGGCACCAACCGCTCACCACAAACCCCTTCAAACAATTCACAAATATCAAAATCTGGTTTTGATGCTTGAACCAGAGCCCCTTGCATTGGAACTGGCCTTGGGAAAGATGATGCAGGCTCAAGGCCATCGAAAGGGTTGCATACACTAAAAGCACTAACACGTGCCACAGGTCGAAAAAGAGTAGATTGGTCTATAACTTCATGACTAAAATGACCCTCAATTGGCACCTTGTCTTCATTCTGATCATTCATATCTTCTAGAGAGCTCATGTCTCTTCCTTCCAAGGATTTGAATGAATTGACATCCCCACATGATAGGGTTTCTTCAGATGATGCCTTGGTTTTGTCTAAGCTATCTTCAATCATATTGCAAGATTCTGACTTAATCTTGCCAACCCCCATCCGCCGACGCTTTAGAGTAGAATTCCAGTGGTTCTTAATAGCATTATCTGTTCTTCCTGGTAAAAGCCTTGCGATTGCTGCCCATTTGTTTCCATGAATTTCATGTGCTGCAACTATGATCTGATCCTCCTCATCTGAAACAACTGTAGTTTTGTCAGCCCTTGTTCTTGAAGATATGCACATTAATTCTACATTATTAAACAATATGCTCAAAGGTGTTGCATGTCTACATACACATGATACAATCACACATACAAACAACTACGCTTGCCCATTATTGTAAGGAGCATATACATCCATACAAGACAGCATGTAAAAATCTGATTGTGGCTTTATTGCCACTGAAAACCTGTGCAATGCATGTTTCCCATCTTTGTTAAAAGCATATTAATGATGACTGTTGTAAGATAGCAGAAGCTCAAAAAACCAAGATCGATTGTGAATATTTTGGGCTCGAGGAAGATCTCCCAAAAAAAAAAAAAAAAAAAAGAACGGATAAAATCAACCCAAAAGAAAAATAGACACAAGAACACCAAAGAATTACGTGGTTTGGCACCCTCACAAACCCAAATCCCAAATACATCCAAATAGCTCTCTCTCACAAATACAACGATTAGGGGTAGCACCTTGCAAAACACCCTAAAACAAAGAACCAAAGAGAGAGCTATCACATAAATTTGCACCAAACACAAAAACCGCAGCACTACAAATACTAATTGTTGTGACACACACTGGCTCTCTATTTGCCACACACACAAGAGAGTTGTAAAGGTACATTTGGTACACTAAATTTGGATTATGACAGGAATGATAATCTTTACTGAGAATAAAATGTGTTGTAATGAAATAACTAAACCTATTCATAAGTTTGATTGTGATTTGTAACATTAGAATAAAACTTATATTTCCTAAAACATAATATTTTTAAATTTTGAGAGAGAGATTAGTTATTTTTTGTAATCTTTTATTTTCATAGTTGTTATGTGCGTATAGAATTTTTTTATTTTATTTTGAAATATATTAATTTTAGAAATTATTACACATATTAAGGAATAGTTATTACAACACTTTTAGAGAGGAATAGTTATTTCTCATTTTAAAAAATAGTTATTCATAAGGAATGGTTACTCCTTGTAATAAAAACATAATCAAACTACCAAATTGCTAAACTATAAGAATAATTATTATATTACAGTACTTATTACAATCTACCAAACATACCCCAATTGTGGCACAAAACCAATTAGGCTTCCACACAAATAATTTGTGCACAAATTATCTAATTTACCGCACCCTCAAATCAAGGTGTAAGGTTATATTTATATAACCTTGCAAAGTCAGCACATTGGACTCATATTCCAAGTAGAAGTAGAAACAGATTTTTGGTTGACAAAGTCTGACTGCATACTGAATTCCAATGCCCAGTAGAAGAGAACTAAACACGCACTGATATAGTTCACAAAATTTAACTGAAACTACTTGATTTAGTGGCATTAATTCAAGCCAAATGTGACGTGTCAACAATGACAACTGTTTTTTCAGTACACATGCATTCGAAGAAGAAGAAAAAATGCTAATTCCCATAATCACATCAGGTTATGGTGGTAAGTAGTAGGCATATAAGCAAACTGCCACACCGATTGCAAACTTTGGCGTCACTTTTGTGGATATCATAAGGTTTATAAACAAAAGAAGGGAGACATGCCAAATATGGTATCTCAACAAATGAGGATTTCACTACCAAATGATAGCCAATCATGCCAGGTGCAATTACATAATAAATTAAATGTACAGCATAAGAAATTGAATGAGTGTTTTGATCTAAACTGGGAGATAAGAACACATATCCAACGTAGAATGCAGTACGCAATCATGTGAATTAATCAAGGAAATTGAAGGTGGAAACAGGGATTGATTCAACAGGTGGCTAAGCCTGGCATGGACACCTCCAACAGTTCGTAAATGTCCAAGTCCAACCACACAATGTCACACTGCCTTGACATAGACCCGAATTCTCTGGAAGTATCAACAAATTATACTTTGGGTTATTGTTGTCATGTTGATCTTTAAGATTTTTGGTAATGTAGACTAAAGTCTAACCAAAATTTCTACAGTTGCAATACTGCACATTAACATCAAAATTCTTAATAAGTGCTAATTAATCCAGGATGATCACATAAAAAAAAAAAAAGGTTGTACTCAATGCACAAAGCTTCAAAATTTGCGGGGTCTGTGAGAGAACATGATGATCTTTTAAGAAGCAAAACAATCTTATTCCCAATATATTGAATGTTAAATTTGTCATTCCTTGTACCAGCAGATAATGCACTACTTGCCCCAATCATCTCGAATTTCAATACCCATTCCATTTTTCTTCTCCAAAAGAAACCTAATTCTTCTACTTAGATTTTCAATATTTAATGGGCGAGAATTAAGCACCCAAAAACCCAAATTGGTTGCAAAAAGATAGATTTCTTTTACACTAACATGAATAAAGTAATGGTATTTGTATAACCCACAAAGAGAAAGACATTGCAAGAGAATAAAAGTAATGTCTAACCCTCAATTTCACAAACAAAAAAACAACCAAAATTCTGAAAATAATGAAAATGAAGCTGGAGATGAAGATGAAGCAAACCAGTAAAGGGTTTGCGCTTGACTGTGGGATCGAGCTGATTACACCACCTGAGGCGGCAAGACTTGCCAGATCTGCCGGCGATTCTGCGAGCAATGAGGGTCCAATTCCTGGCACCGAACTTGCTCACGAGCCGACTCAGTATGGTGTCCTCCTCGAGAGACCATGGGCCCTTCACTTTATCTCTGCCCTCCACCACTACTGTTATTTCCTCCTCCTCCTCCTCCACTTCCATCTCTATCTCTCGCTCTCTCTCCATAGTACTACCTACCTCACTTGAATTAACTTTTTTTTTTTTTTTTTTCCCTCTCAATCTCAAATTTCCGCGGGTTTTTTTCCCTGATGATTGACAGATGCCAACTACTTGAACAGTTCAACTATAAGAGGACTATTGTTTGTTTTGTTTTGTTTTTTTTTTCGGCCCCTATCCATAGCAATCCTGTCATGAGTGTTGTCGGTACTTGGTAGTTTAAATGTTTTTAAAGAAGATGTATAAGTTTCTCCAAAAAAACAAATAAGAAAATTTCCTTTTGAGGTGTGTGTTGACTGTTGATACCCGAAAAACAATTAGAAGAACAAGTCTAGCCCAAGGAGCCCAGATCATGGGCCTAGCGTGGACATAAGAGACACATAGTTCTGTAGTAACTGTCTTGTAAAAAAGGTTAAAGAACTTTGTAGAATGGGGCAAAAAGCCCAACAGCAAAAGAAATAACAGAAAGAGAAAGCTACCTAACAAGCTTTAGGAGTTCACCCACACTAAAGAAGGATCTATACCACTTTCAGAAAAAGAGGTTCAGGGGTGTTTGGTATATATGTTTGAAAACATGTGTTTTGTTGTTTGAAAACATGTGTAGAAATACGTGTGGGTGAAAAAATGTATGAAAATACGTGAAATGTTGTTTAAAAACTGAAAATGTGTGTTTGAGTGGGTGTACTAAACACTCCCAATGTGTAAAGTTCCTATCAGAATGAGAAAACCTTTGAAATGTCCATCTCCTAGCCTTGAGAAGAGACCCATCCTCACTAACCTCAACTAATGCTTGAATTGCTTAGGAAAAAAGTATCTCCTATGAAAGGAAAACAACCAAGAGTTCTTTCAAGGATGAGTTCCCAAGAAAGAGAAACAAGAACAAGAAGGGAAAAGAAATACATAGAGATTCAACACAAGGGTGAATGGCAAGACCAAGGCAAAAGGAGAAGATGGTAATTTTGAGATCCTTCAAGACTAGGATAAAAGGGGGAGAAATCAGCCATTTAAACTAGGAAGAACAAGAGAAAAGCAAGTAAGAATAGTAGAGAAAATTGACAATCATAGTAAAAGTATAGAACTTAGGTTGAGTTCCCAAAAAATAGTATTTAAGGGAGTCTTTATTTGTAGTATTACTTGGAGGCTTCACATCAATTAAGGGATCCAAGCTTTGCAAGTCTTGTAGGACCTCAAGGTCTACTTAAATCTGTGAGTTGGGGCTTATGGGTTTTGTATTATTTTCGCAAAGGATTTATACTTGGGTTCCTTGACCAATTAATAAGAATTCACTAAACAAATTCATGCTTCCTAATATTATGTTGCTTCCTAATATTATGTTGCTTTTCTAGTTCTTGCAAAACATATATATGTACTATTGTATTTTGGACTTGCTTGTGCACAGATCAATCCAGAAAAAATGGCCAAGCTTAGTCATGGTGGGACAAAGCCCAGTTCCTGCATTCAACACTCATATTCCTTGTGGCCTTCCAACAAACCCATTGCTTTATCTTGGGATTGGTGATGAGAATGCAAAATGTCATATTTTTCTCCCTTAATGTTTAGTATTTTATACTTATTTGGTGCTTAAATGTACTTATTATTCTTATATTTTGATTTAGGATGCAAATGGAGGCATTAAGTGCAAAACGTAGCTAATTAGGCGATTTTGGACAATTTTGACATTGCTTCGTAATCTGGGCATAACTCTCTCATCAGAGCTTCAATTGAGATGATTCAAGATGCTATGGAACGCCAAGACAAAGCTCTACAACTTTCATGTTTTGAGAGATACGGGCCGCATCAAGGTCTAAATCGGGCTTGAATTTGCTGCATATGCACTGCTGACGTTCTGGGATGTTCCTTTGCTTGAAATTCTAATACACGGATCTGATGCGGTTTATTTTCGAAAGCTTCCAAATCTAATGCTCGAAAATTCCAGCTGAAAAACACCACTTTCCTAGTTATATTAGGACTTTGTTTTATTTTTAATATTTTTCCTTAATTAGTCAAATTTGGATATTATTATTTAGAATATTTTTAGGAGATTTTGTAGGTTTGGGAAAGGGGGAATTAACGTGTAAAAGGGGGAGGAGAAATCAGAATTGGACACACACGCCTTTATCTCCCCTTTTCTCTAACTTCTCCTTTGAGTTTCTGGCTAAAACTTTAATACTTGGTCGAAGGAAATGGAAGTCTCGGAATCAATAAAACTGTGAGATCTAATTTACTTTTATTGTTCAATTTATGCTTTGAATATCAGATGTTTTTCTGTGCTTATTCCATGATTGTCTCATTTAATTACTAGGAGGCCTGCTAGTTTAGTATTCATTGCAATCTACTGCTAGGTTAGATATCAAACCCGTAATTGTTTGATCTCTCTAATTTGTGAAGTAATCAAGATTTAATGATTTACTACGTCAGAAATTATTAGATTTTAGGAAGAACGCTTGACTAAATTAATTACAACCGCTTGTGCTCGTGTTGTTTAGTTTCATTGATCTCTCTAATTCTTAAGGCTGCTACTAGATTAAACCTTTAGCACTTGTCTTGGGTTGTTTAGTAGTTAGGGTTTATTAAATCGCTTGTTTTCTAATTAACCGTGACTAAGGAGAGATAAGAAAATAACTCCAATAGTGAATATTCAAAGTGTGAATTGATATATAATTGCATTGATGATCAGTTGTAAAATTCCGATGGTAGATGTTGACTTAAACGAATGTTTGTTCTTTTGATTGAATTTGATACTTTAATTTGAATTGTTCCTTAGTTGTTTTTTTCTTAAAATTGTTTTCATTACACTTAAACCCCCCCCTTCCTTATTCATGTAACATAAAACTAGGCTAGATACTCTTCATGGGAATGATCCTTACTCACATTACTACATATATTTTTAGGAGTACAGGTTTTATTTTTGGTTGCATGCGACAGCACACCAATTGAGCTAGAGGATTCATTCAAAAATAGGGTCCCACAACGTGACAGGATGAGCTATAAATCCAAATGTCACTAATTTGAACTTTAGTTGATGATTTATTCATACTTAAGGATTGATGCACGAGTTTGTGCTGGATGCTTTAATGTTTATTTGATAGAGATAGAATTTGAAGGTCCTAGCTTGTGAAGGTTCCATGTCATTAAAAAAGAAAAAATTCTACCAAAAAAATAGTTTTATAATTCATTTAGTGCTTCCTGATTTCCGAAAAGAGACCTCCAGGAACTAGAGATTCTCACTCCCATCTATTTAATAATTTATTAAAAACCTGTGGGAATTTTGAGTTCGCCATACTCGTGCGTGTAATTTAAAACGGTTTTGGTGCTTTAAAATAAAAAAAGTAACGGGTCTGACAACGTCACTGTTTAGAGGTGGCAGACACTTTAGGCCTTTTGGTCCTAAGATGTTAAGCTTAGCCCTTGCTTCATACTTCGGCCTAGTTTTATATTTTGCTTAGAGTTAAGTTTGGCCCATATAGTACCTGAAAAAAGTAGTCCATATATAAATAGAAATGAGCTCATTGATTACGGCCCAACCTAAACTTGAGTAAATCTTTTGTTTTACATGAACATACAGTCTGGCTCGTACATAATCAGCCTAGGCCCATATAAACCTGTGGACTTGTTCAGTTGTTTGTCCAAATATCAGGACCAGGAGCCTAGAATGGTTCAGCCGGTAGCGACGCACTTAAATCATCGTGGTCAGTTTTAATCGCCATACAGTTTTTTTCTTAGATAATTACGACTCATTTTATGGTTTAAAAATTTTCTCCCCATAATAAATATTTTATATATATTTTTTCTTTGATTTTGTTTGAACTTTAAAAGACTAAAAATTGATCGATGTCTTCATTTGATGATAAAAAATTATTATCAAGAGTTAGTGCTATAGGTTGAAACTCTATTAAAAAAGAAAAAGGAAAAAAAGAAGACCAAATGCAATGGCCTAAACCCTAAATTGCTATTGTAGGGACTGGGTTTGAGCACTTCTTCTATTAGATGAGTGGACTCAGACCCAACTAGTTCAGTACAATAAATTTATAGAGAATGGGTTTAAGAACTAGGCCTTAGTGAGGGTTACAACACCCAGACATGGTTATGAGTGGGTTGAATAACGAGGACGTGGACTAAAGTGTGAAATTTTATCCTCAGCCCTCGTCCGAGGAGCTTGTTGTTCTTATTGTTTCTTTAGTACTTGGTTACAAAGGTTTCAAAGATTATACAAATTGCTCCCGTATTTTCTATTTCTAATTCCAGATCCCCCCATTCTTGGAGAATTTCTCACGTTATATATCCCCTTCTAGTTGATATTGGCCCTCCATCCGTTAATCACGTGGGTCACTACTCGAGTGCTTGTCCCATCAGCCGCCTTCTCAAACCTTTTGTGAGTTGTAGCAACCAAGATAGCACTGTTCAGTGGTCATTTCTTCATTAATGTGGCCAGAACGTTAGTTGTGGGCATTTAATGCGGAGTTGACAGTTTCTCCTTGAATTGCTCTTCCACCATGCTCTCATGGTTGATCCACTGTACTTGTCTTTTTTCTTGGGATGCTTTGGGAGGCTGCTTTCGATGGCATGCCACTCTTCCCTTTTATGATCTCGGTTGGCCGAGAGCAAGATTGTCCTCGACAATGTTTCTTTGCAATTTGGGCTTTCTTTGTTCGTCCTCGGGCATTTCTTCCTCCTCGGCGTGGGTCTTGGGCTTAGTATAAAGTGGGCCGGGGTTGCCAAATTCCTTGGCCCCACAGCTATATATAACTAAGAGCATTCACATCAGTTTATGCAAAAATTTCTGTCGATTTTAACATAAGAATCTACTTTTTCTATTTTACATCTTCACTTTTCAAAACACTCTATGCCAGATTATCTATTTTACATTATATTACATTAAAATATCAAAATTTCTTAATTTTTTTTCTATTATTTCTCTTTCTTCACACACAATAACCACCATCTACTCTTTCCTTTCGGCCTCAGAATACATAAAGAAAGAATAAATAAAAATCTATATGCAAAGTAAATAATGCCAATGTAAATTTACATAATTACTGTAGCAATTTTACAAATTTACATATTTTTATTTTGATTGATGTGGATGATTTTGGGAGGTTAAATATGTAAAATTGACAAAATTTTCTATTTTGCATTAATTGATGCAAATACATTAATGTGACCTACAATCCATCTTACCTTTACAAAACATCCAGCTCAAGCAGAACTTTATCACGAATATTCGAATTGATAATCATTGTAGTTGTACATGATTCATTGAGTTAATCTAAATGACTCACCTTTCTTGTTTACAATAGTTACCACCTTTGACAACCTAAAAAGTTCATTCAAATATGATGCATCCTAATCTACAATAGTTGGCACCTTTGACAACCTAAAAAGTTCATTCAAATATGATTCATCCTAATTAGGATAAACGCTTGTCTATATTAGTTTTTTCTTTTTTTGAGAAACCGTCTATACTTGTTATATATACGGAGGGATATCGTTCGATCTTTTCATTTTATCTGTTGAGGCCATTCAAATTAGTCACATTCATTTTCTAAAAAAAAGAAAAAAATTAGTCACATTCAAAAGTTTTTCTCTTATAATAATACATAGTCGGTAACCATACAATATAACCTGTGCAATGTACATGAAAATTTAACATAACATAATTTTACTTCTCTCGTGTTTTTCTTTGTCCAACACTTCAACTATGAAATTTGGTAATTATGATAATTATTAATAAATACTTTTATTATGATTGTTTTTGTATATATAACTATATAATCTAGCATTAGTATTATGATTGAAGGACTTATATTTGGTAGCTGCTACTTAATTTCTAATTTCAAGGGAAAAACCTCAAATAATTATATTAATCGAAAAAAATATTACATTCAATTAAAATGGAATTTACTACACTTTGAGTCTTAAGTATTTATAAATAGAAATTACAGGACTTTTGACCTATTCATAATCTAATAAATATGAATTACAGAAAATTTTCATTAAAAATTATAATGATAAAGAACTTACTTTACATTCTTGAGTTAAGTTTGAAGACTAAGCATGGGATGTGAAGTTGTTAGTAACTTAGACAACACTCACCATATTTTAGACTCGGGCCCCTAAGATACAATGATGAATACAAATAAATTCATCCATGTAACATCTTATTTTTTTTTTTGAGAATCCTGTAACATCTTAAATAACATATAAAATACATAAAACAAAAAATAATAAAAGATAATAAAAGGCATCGCATTAAACGTTTAATTTAAATAGAAGCCCTATTGAAAAATGAAACTTTTTTTTTTGGTAAGAGTTTTTTTTTTTTTTTTTTGAGAAGGTTTTTGGTAAGAGTTGAAAAATGAAACTGCACTTTACAATGCATGAACCTAATATCACGTGAATTATTTAAAATGTTCTACTAAAATATAAAAATTACAATCTGGAAATTTTGATTTTAATTGTCTTTGATGTTTAAAATTTTTGATTGTAGTTCATAACATTTGGAATCAAAATGTTAACCTACATGCTAATACAACATGATACATGAGGACTTTTACCACAATTAACTGGTTTGAATCAGTGATTCATTATGAAAGCATTTGTCTTTTTATTCCATCTGATCTTTTATGGGATAATTGCGCTTTCTCTCCTTTAGTATGGGGCAATTGCAATCTCTTTTTAACTTTTTGTAAGGAGAGCTTTACTCCTTCATTAGTATTTTCTGACAAATTAACAAAAAATTCAATTTTTTTTAATCTAAATGAGTGTAGACCCACATTTTTTAATAATTAAAAAATAATAATTTATTATAATTTAATAATTACATCAATAGAGGATAAGAGATTTGAGTCCTGATTCTCCTTATAAAGAAAACCAAGTAATGTCACTAATTCATCAAAAAAGAAAAAAAGAAGAAGTGATGTTATTAAGTTATAAGGCTCTTAGCTTAAATCCACACATTAAAGACCATAATACCGTCTAATAACAAGTACATCATATGTACAATGAGACCTTAATTCTGTCCAATAAAAAATCCCATCACATGCACTATAATAACGCTTCATATTATGCATATGATGTCTCTTATCAAGTGATTATATATAAGTATATAACATGTTATCTCATTAACCCGCCAAAAAGGTAAAAATTGAACAAGTTCATGGCATATTATCTGGACAAAATGGGTTTTTGCCCTTTTTAGGCAAATTAATTAACTTTATACCTCCTTTCCCAAACTAAGTAGGGAAATTCCCCTATTTTAAAACTTGATTTATAATAAATTGAGTTAGGCTCTATAGTGGCGTTTTAAGGAGCCTATAGTGACGTTTTTAAGACATATAGTGACGTTTTTAATGAATCGAGTAACAAACGTCACTATATGTCTTAAAAACGTCACTATAGACTCATTAAAACGCCACTATAGGGCTTCAGGAATTTTTTTTCTAACTCGATTTATCATAAATCGAGTTTTAAAAGAGAGAAATTTCCCTACTTAGTTTGGGAAATGGGGTATAAAGTTAATTAATTTTCCCGAAAAGGGCAAAAGCCCATTTTGTCCCATATTATCTCTTTAATTAACAAAAATTTATAACATTAAAAGAGAAAAGAAAAAGAAATACAAAGGTGTATAAATCTCATAAATAATGGTACAATTTGGAATAACTTGCGCAGACTTGTACAAATTGAAATTTTGATTGCAAAAAAAATTTCTAGTTAGTAAATACATGAATCTTATGCATACGTACATAAACATTAAAAAAACGCACGTCTTCCATTTTGTTTTTTTTCTGTTTTTGTTTTGTTTTGTTTTTTTTTTTTTTTTTTTTTGTTTTTTTTTTCTTTATGTGAACTACGACAATTTTATTAAGAAGAAGAAAACATTACATCAGAAGTCACTAAATGCTCCACAAAAGGAGGACAAGTTTCTAACCAAATGACAGACTCGGATAAAGATTTAGCGTGTTGAGCACGTTAAGTTTAGACTGAGTATATAGGACATTTTGGCATTTTACCCTTAATTTTTAATAAATTTGGCAATATGCCCCTGTTTTCAAACTATATAGGGGCGTGCCTTTGTTTTGATACTCGATTACCTTAAAATCGAGTTTCACTTAAATACTCGATTTGTAGAAAATCGAGTTATGCCCGATCAAACTTAAAATAAAATTAAAAAAAAAAAATTGCATGGAACTCGAGTTCTTGGAAATCGAGTTCCATGCAAAAAAATTTTAGCGTGATCGCCCCATACAAGGTTCAGGGAGCTCTATAATAGCGTTTTTAAGCTCTATAGTAGCGTTTTTAAGCCTTATAGCGGCGTTTTCTGCAAATTTTTTTTAATAAGTGTCATTACCCCATACCAAGTTTAGGGAGCCCTATAGTGGTGTTTTTAAGCCCTATAGTGACGTTTTAAAGCCCTATAGCGGCGTTTTCCTGCAATTTTTTTTTCTAAGTGTGATTATCCCATGGCAGGTTAAGGGAGCCCTATAGTGGCATTTTGGAACTTGATCTCCATAAAATCGAGTTCTATGTTTTTTTTTTTTTTTTTTTTTTTTAAAGTTTGATCGGGCATAACTCGATTTTAAACCAATCGAGTTTTTCATTGAAACTCGATTTTAAGGTAATTGAGTTTCGAAACAGGGGCACGCACCTAAATAGTTTGGAAACAGAGTCATATTGCCAATTTTTTTTTTTTTTTAAATTAAAGGTAAAATGCCAGAATCCTCGAGTATATACACGTTAAATTTGAAAATGTAAAAAAGTGGTTCGTTAAATACGGACACATATAAAAGATAAAATTTTCTATTGGCTCTTGATATCACTTTTTATCCACTATTAATAATTCAACACTTATGCTTCTCAAAAAAAAGAAAAAAAAATTCAACACTTAGATTTTATTGTGAAATTATTGTAAAAATGTTGTGGCCTAACTTTATACTTTATTTTATTAAATTGTGAAACCCACAAAAAGTTAAAACACAAAAGCTGCTACAACCTAAGAGCACTACCATCGATTGTACTAAAAAAAAAAAAAAGGAATTTATTTTAACACACTAAAAAGTTATTTTATTTATTTTTGCATAGTATTTACAATACACCATAAATCACATCTCTTACTTTAGCACACCGCTCATTAAAATAACTTAAAAAAACTCTCACCTTATTAAAAATACCTATATAAAAAAATAAAAAATAAAAACCCACAAGCAACAGCCAGCCAGCTAGCCAAACCAGCCAGCCACCTACAAATGCTAAAATGTTTTGGCATTTGAGACATCTATTGTAGATTTTTTTTGGATTTTTGGTCTCGATTACAATAATACAAAGATTATTGTATTTATCTCACAAAAATATATGGTAAATGTTTCCATATTTTTTATTCAAAATTTTAAAATATACCGTAAATGTTTTATACCCGTACCATATACACATATTGTTATTTCTTCATTTTCATATTTTTGAAATATAC
Organism: Quercus lobata; assembly: GCF_001633185.2. NCBI lineage: Eukaryota > Viridiplantae > Streptophyta > Magnoliopsida > Fagales > Fagaceae > Quercus > Quercus lobata. The sequence continues at coordinate 27,701,975 of NC_044910.1, read as the reverse complement.
TTGTAGGGATAAGGGGTCCAAGAGCATATGTTGGGCCTTGTGCCTTATCCGAGGACATTTTGCGGTCTGAGAACAGATAAATAGTAATAAATATGTAAGACTTAGGACTCCATGAGCGAGTTATGAGTGAGAATGCTGGGGGAGGTAAACAGAGGAGGAGTATCTCCTCGGCCAAGCAAAGCAAAGGTTAGAAAGAGTCATCCAGGGTGACATTCTGGGAAACTCTATTAATAAAGATATACGTTATGAATGTACATAACAACTGGGAGGTGGGAAATATCTAAGGAAAAGCTGCTACCATCGCATTGAATGCTCTGCAACTAACTTCCTAGCCGCATTAATGAGAAAGTGATACTTGAACAGTAGTTTTCAGCCTTACAGTTACTCTCTAGAGTTTTTAAGAAGGTTCTGATGTGACAGGGATCAATACCAACAATCTAAGCTACACGTGGAGGGCAGAGATGGAGGCAAAGTGATAGTATAAAATAAGAAGAAGGCCATGAGGGAGGGAGATCGAAAATTAAAGAAAAGAAAACTGTAGCACTAAGGAATTGTATTTGTAATCAAATTCAGAAAATATATATAAGAATTGATCTCCTCGGACTATACTGAGAACTATTTTTCTTCAGTAAAAACTAGACTATCTCTACCTTATTGTCATTTGGATCCATTACAATTGCTACCCAACTGATTATAGCCTAGTTTTTTAACTCACTCTCTACAAATTCATTGTATTAGGCTCTTTGGGCTTAGGTCCTTTTCACTTTTAGGCCCAAGATTCAAACTATGACCTTACAATACTTTTATTAAAAGATTCTGAATTTTACTCGTTCGTATACTTACTGTATTTTATGTGTACTATATTTTACTAACTATTTCATAAAATAATTTAATAACTTTGTTTTTTTTTTTTTTTTTGGTTATAAGGATAGCATAATAGTTCTATTGGGTTATGCACAAGTGTAAATTAAAAAGTCTAGTACATGTTTGGTATATTGAATGTAGATTATGATAGAAATAGTAATCTATATTATTGAAAATAAAAGATGTTATGATAAAATAACAATTTCTATTCATATGTTTGGCTTGTTAAAATTTGAAAAGTTGGTAAAAACATGATATGAAAAGTTCATACTTTTGTAAAATATGTTAATTTGAAAAGTTGTTACATCTACTATAAAGAATAGTTACTACTCCTCAAGAAATAATAACTATTTTTTTTTTTTTAATATTACAAACAAGAGTATCTAGACCTTTTCGAGTATTTAACTATTCTCTCAAGTATATTTTTTCTCCCCATCTCACACACACTAGGTTATTATAGAAAGGAATCTCATGAGAGGCCCAAGATGCAAGCAAGAGATTTGGTTATTCTCTTTATAACTTTTCCAAAATGATAGTTATTTTGAAGAAATAATCATTCTCTTTATACAAGCTTAAATATTAAGATATAATAAATTTAATCATTTAACCACATACTTTTAACACATAAATAATCATTTCCTTACAAGACTATTATTGCGTATCAAACATGCCCCTACTAATTTTAACTACTACAGATTTCAAGACTTTGATCAAGAGGCAATCCCAAATTTCTTTATCTTTTACTTTTTCCAACTTTTTAATTTTCATTTTTCTCCTTGAAGCTCTTTCAATTTCGTATCTTGCTTTTTTATTTATCAAAGTGTGGTAGAAACCGTAAAAAAGGCAGGATCACACGCAAAACCTCCTTATTAAGCTACCACAGACAGTCACTGTTTCACACAAACCATCCCTTTTGATAGTGACCATGATGACTTAGATGAGGTCAAACTCTCGTGCGAAATTGATCACTTTAGAATAAGACTAGTTCCTCATCCACCACGCAGTAAAGACTGTTGCGTGCGGGGGTTTTCAAAGTACTTCATTATCTTATAATTATATAGTATTTCATTATGTGATTATTTTCCAATTTAATCGACAAGCCACCAATGACCAAACCATGGCCATACAAAGTTAATTACATAAATAATTGAGAAAGTGACAAAGAATAGGCCAATTTTTTTTGAACAATAAATATTCTGTCATTATCGGCTGCCTTAGCTTATTTCAACGACATTGCAAAGAAGACCACGACACACCTATCTCTTATTCAGCTAATAATAATTTTCTTTATGTCCAAGTCTGTGTGCTAATATTTCAAATACTTCAAATTTAATTTCACTTAATTAAGAGCTAGCTAGCCCATCTACATCATATTCGATAAAATGTTCATATCAGTAGGCCTAACAGGAAAGTAAATTGGTTTACCAATTCTCGGCTTATTTTCTATTACCTCGTGTGTACGTACATTTTTCCATTTAAAGGCTATGACTCACTTTTAAATTTTTTATTGACTTGATTAATTTGTATTCATGAATGTTAGAATTAACTGGGGAGGCTGTGTTTCCATCTTCTAAAGCCTCTTTTTTCTTCCGAAACAGCGTGGAAGCATTGAAATTAAAGCTGTAATTAATTACTATGACTTTTTCTACCGGGAAGCTAAGTGGGAAAAAGAAAAAGTAAAAGAAGAAGCTGTTGAACTAATTTCTATCCCTCTTTCTAGGTAATTATTGATTTATTATTATTTTTTTTAGAGAAAAAGAGAGCAGCATCAGAGTATATATGCCAATATTCCTCCTCTACCTTCACATTTTTGTCAAATATATATAATATCAGGATCGACTATATTTCACATTGTATGCATTCTAGAATCTAGTTCATGCAATTAGTTCAACTATTTATAATTTGTAGTTTTGTACAACTTTTTTCAATCAAATAGTATAGATATAATAAAAGAAGAAAAAATTTTTGTGGATCAAACAATGTGAAGCAGATTTAAAATCAAATTCGGTTCAATTATTTCAACTATTTGGTTTGAAGCAGATTTAAAATCAAATTCGGTTCAATTATTTCAACTATTTGATTTGAAGCAGATTTGTCAAGATTCAACAATGCTTAGAAAGAAAAAAAAATAAAAAAGGATAATTGATAAGATTAGATAAAGCATTCTTTGTGCCCATGATCAAGTTGGATTTCTTAAATCCTCCTCTATGTTAAAGCAAATAAATATAGTTTCTTTTAAAGGTTGAGATTTAATATTTTAAAATTTTAAAGGTGTACATAATCACATTATTTAATGTCGGTTAATAATATTATTCCCAAAAAAAAAAAAAAAAGATTTGAAAATGACCTAATAGGTGTTGGAAATTTTTTTCAACTTACAGCTAATAGGGCACGTAAGGAACTAAATTAAAAAATAATTTTTTTTTCCGAATGAGGAATAATATTAAAAAGTCTAATATATATATTTTTTTTCTTTTCTTTTAAACAAGTTAAAAAAATGAAAAATGAATGAAGAAATAACTTAGTTTTCCTTTCACCAATAATAAAATACAGAAAAAAATATGACATACGAAAGAGTGAGGTAAAATCTCTAGAACCGTGTTGTTCTGACTCATTTGCTGATTTGCATTATCAACTTATTGTAATTAGCTAATTATTGTTGATGCTGCAAGGCAAGCGACCAGCTCTCATCTACATTCTAGAAATAGAAACAAAAAGAGATGCGAAAAAGATTTTAGTCAATGGCTACCTAACACGTAACGACCATGACAATTCCAAAACGTTTCTTCTTAATCAGGAAAAAGAGAAAAATACTAATTCAAAAAAAAGAAGAAGAAGAGAAAATACCTTAGAAATTAACAACGATTTTATTAAACCATTTTAAGAAATTTTTTATGGATAACCAAAAAAGTGATTATCTTTTTTGATAGTTTTTCAATTTTCTATAAAAAAATTTCTAAAATAAATGATTAACGTGTGTTTTAAGAACAGACATAAACTGGACCCTAGAAACAAATACATATATAAGAATAAAATTAAAAAAAAGCAAGGAGAAAACAATGATAATGATTTTTTTTTCTATTTTCCTTTTTGGTGATAACGAATTTGAAGACGACATGGCGGCATCCTTTGAAATGGAGAAAACAACCTTAAGATTTTTTTAATGTAATTATTTAATAAACTCCCACTACGCACACCTATAGAAGCCTTTGCCTCGATCGCTCAGACTTTTTTGATTTTTTCTTTATTAATTGGTCAAAGCCAGAACTCATCTTTATGATTGGTGAGTTGTTGAAGCAAGATCTTCGAATTTTTTTAAATTGTTAAGTTTTTGAAGTAAAATATTGGGTGATTGTGGCCAGATCTTGCCAGCTCCAAATTCTTGTTTGGAATGATTACAGATATAAGAATGAATAACAAATTCGAATTTTAAAAGATAAGTGTGTATTTGCGTGGTACATATCCTCCTCTTTATTTTTTGACGGGATTTTAAAGTTGGTTTCTGTTTGTAGTAAAAGGACAAACATTTTTTAATTCAACCATCTTCCAACACGCAATAATTAGAAAAGGAAATAAATATTGCATAAGAAATTGGGAAATCATTATTAATTTTTTTTTTAAAGAAAGAAATTTTGGAAGCCATATTTGTTATTAGTATTTTAGTATTGATCTTTCATTCTATTGTTATTTAAAATAATCCTAAATTGGAGAGCTCGTTTGTAACGTTATTTAAGTTTTGTAAAAATACGTATGTGTGAAAAAGTATCGTAGAAATATATATTATATTGTTTAAACAACAAACAACACAACCAAACACCCCTGGAATGTTCAAACATTCTAGATCAACTGACAATAACAATTCCAATTGAGGTTCTCCATTGACAGTTTGACACGCACGCAAAAACAGGGACACAACTACTAATATTCAAAAGGGATTTTGTATTTTCTAAACACAACACTGAGCACGCATGGAAGTTCAATAAATAACTTTATATTAAAGTGGAATCTTAATTTAGAATAAAATTAGATTATAATTGCATTCTAATTTTACATCAAGTATCCTTTTACTTGCACTTTAATTAGCTACCAAAAGTTTTTAGATTTTAAATGCATTTTAATTTTGTGTCATCTCTATTATCTCTATGGTTTCACATAGCACTCCAATATACATAATAGGTGATCTTAGTGTTTGGGTGGAAATCCTCTTAAAGGTAATTAAATTGAGAGTTTGAAAGATAAAGAATACTATTAATGGGTTTTTGGGGAAAATGAGCTTTTGCCCTTATTTTTTTAACTATCTGGCATAATGTCCTTATTTTTAAACCATTAAGCACCGTGTTCCTGTTTAGAAACTCAATTTAAAAAAATCAAGTTACATGTGAAATTGACACAAAAACGTAATAAAATCCTTGAATAAATTTTGCAGAGATAAATCAGAACTTATAAATTTTTGTTTAAGGTGATGTGACAATATACAGAAAAATGAGCACATCTAAGGATCTTATTATGTTAGGGGCGGCTCAAGGCCCTCAAATGGAAGAAGTACCCCTAAAATATAATGTATTATATTTATTTTTTCTTATAGTATTTGCACAAAAATGACAATGTAATAAAAAATTAAGACTCTCACTTAGACTAAAAGGAAAATTTTCAATTAAGGCCTAAAAATTTAATAAATAAAAATTATTTTTAAAATATGCTCTTTTAGAATATTCAACATTTTATTAATAATTTTTACTATATTTGTGATAGTTTAAGAGTGTAAACATTTTCAACTCCCAAAAATTTTACTTCTAATTCCTCTCTCTTTCTATCAAAATTAAAATTAAAATTAATAGTTTTCGAGCCCAAATTATTATTGAAATCCACTGTTAACTAAAATTGAATATTGCCAAGAGAGACAATAACCATGTAAATTATGATATTTATTCTAAATTTTTGAAACTGATTGTTTCAATATTTTAAAATCAAAAGTTTTTTAATACATTTTTTAAGTCCAATTAATTTATTAAATTATATGAAAAGGTTGTTTTTTTTTTTAATTCATGTATTACTTATAAAATACTAAGGAATAATATATTTTACATATGTGTTTGACTCTAAAATGTGTTGAGTCGGCCCTAGAATAAACCCTATTTTTTGACTATGTATTAGGTTTTAATTGTGCTATAATTTTGTATTAAGTGTATGTCATTCTAGTTAGAATATTTTAGACAATATTTTTTTTTCCAAATGTCCCTTCATTTTAAAACTACTTCTAGTACATTTAAAATTACTTTAAGTCCATCTAGGCTTACTTTTAGCTCATTCTATTTAAATCTATTTTAAAACTAATTCCAATTAATTTGAAACTAAGTCAAATTTTCTTACCCAAACTTATTATTAATTTAAGTATAAATTTCAATAAATTTTTTTTTACCATATTCTAAAAATGTTTGTTTTCATAATTACTCTATTCTCATAACTTATTTGAAAAATATAAACATTGAATGAATCAATTGCATCTCAATCACAAAATTATATTATAAAAGAACAAAACTACAATTTTGTTTTTCTAAATTGAGTAATCAAGAATAAATAATTTGCATACTCTATACCAAACTTTATTTTTTAATAATTTGATAGTTATAATAGAGAGAATGGATTTAAACCTTAGATATTTTCGTTGGAAACTCCAAAAAGTGTTAATTGAGATACAATACTATATTTTTGCTTTTTATTTTATTTATTTTTTTAAAAAAGTTTAAGACTTGAAAGTACATATAGCTCATTTTATTCTGAATTTAAGTTGATAGTTGACATTTATAGTTAATTCTTTATTAAATTTAAGATTTCGTTTTGAATTGAGATCAATCCCTATGTGCCACATGCAATGTGTATGGTTAGGGGGGGGGGGGGGGAAACTCAATATTATATCCCCCTCCAATTGATAGCATTATATCTAAGTATCTATGTTGTGCAGTTGATATTTTAAACAAAATAAATTAGTCGAGGTACGCTTGTATAAACGCACTCTTAGTCTCCCCAAATAAGAATACAAATTATATGTACCGCTTTTTATGTTTTACTTTATATCTTACCGAATCATAATTTGTTATGAATTCCTTTTACTTATAAAATAACCCAAGTTCAAAATGAAAACAAATCAATTATGAGAAACAATACTTTCACAAAGGTTTGTATTCTCATAAACAATATCTCTTATAATTTTCTTTTGATGAAAAACAATAATTTTTTCGGTGTTTGATGGAAAAACAATATCACTTATAAGAAACAACTTTTTATTATAAAACTAATTAAGCTAGTTACTTACGAAATATATATACCCTGTGGTCATCAATTTAAATATAAAGAGACCATAATAATACAATTTCTTGCATTTGCTTACCAAATTTAAAGTGAACCCCAACCGCACTATTGTTTACTATCTAATTAATTAGTTCCTCACAATAATTAATAGTGACCACCAAAAACCCAATTGAATTATTCAAATTTAGATTAGGCGAGAAAAATTCAGTCCTCTGCTAAGCTGAGCTTGTCTTCTTGGTCAATGTACTTGTTATCAAATTTCTAAAATGAGCTGCAAGGAAATTCACCTACTCATGATGAAAAGGTAAAAATCCGCGTATGCATACCTAACCCTTTCAAGTACAAGAGCTAAAACAGAGATTATATAGGACTAAAAGGGCTTTCGATCGAGCTATAGTCAAATATTCCTATTCAAAGAATCGATTGCTTGAATAACCAAGATTCTGACTTTTACATGCTTTCTTTAACGGATGTTCGGATGGCCAACTTAAGCAGTTAGATAACGAAGTTTCAGCTGTCTATCGCAAGGGGAAGCCAATTCAAAGCCTTATTAAAACCAGTGGGACCTATAAGCTATTTTGTCACGCAATCGTTGTAAAGCCTAAGGCTTTGTCTATCTATCTATCTATATATATAGCACTCGACTTCTGTCTTTTAGATATCACAGAACACATACAGAACTTTATTAAAAACTTATATGCACACGTTCTTAGAACAACAAAACAAGAAGTTCATCTGATATAAATAGAAACTTCAAAGTCTTCTCTTTGTCTATTTATCTCTTAGGAGCTGTATCCTCTCTTCAACATGGCACGCTTTGTGGCTCTGCTAGCATGCGCTTTAGCTCTTTTAGCATCATCAATGGCTTCTGCTGCTATTGTTGAACATTCATTCCATGTAATTAACTTAATTTACCTGCTTTTATTTATTTATTTTTCCTTGCCTTTATGAGAATTTGGGTTCAGTTGATAGTGCAATGAGGAATTGATGTGCCTTAAGTTTCCAACATGCATGGCTCAATTTTTGTAGTTCCATGCATCAACTAAAAGTAATTACACTTTTGTGTTCAAAAACTCTCAAAAGGTGTGCGTGAGTAATGTTACACAATATTTTTCATAGCAACTAATATTACATGTATTACTTAGAATAATGTTATTTTCATATAAACTCATCATTAACGCAATTTTTATTTTATACAAAATATTTCATAAGTACCGATATTTTATATTGAGTATCATTTTGATACTACCTTTATTTTAAACCAATTACTATATTATGTGATGGCCTGCAATTGGATTATTATATGTAAGACTTGGTGCGGTACTAACTCTTGCCCAAAGTTTACATGTCATAGTCTCAGTTTCTTGCATCTAAAATTAAGAGTAGGTGGCTAATTACTTTAACTTCTTCAGCCCTCACCTCTATGGGAATATAAATATTAATGTTTTTGCCTTGTTTTGTCACTATTGAACTAATTTGACACATAAACCTTATTACATCTACGTACTTGGAATTCCACATATTACAACATTTCTTCTTTCCTTCGTTTCAGGTGCAAAACCTCACTGTCCGTCGGCTATGCAATGAGCAAGTGATAACTGCAGTGAATGGAAGCCTCCCTGGCCCAACCATACGTGTTCAAGAGGGTGACATCCTTGTCGTCCACGTATTCAATAAGTCACCCTATAATATAACAATTCATTGGTAAATCATTTACAAATTGAGAATAATTGGTCTTCTATAATTTGTTTGACTTTGAGAGTAAAAACAAGATAACATTTTCTTTAGAAATCCCAAATTCCCCCCCCCCCCCCCCCATTGAAAATGACCTTAGTGTAGTCAATTGCTTAATAGGTTTTTCACTTGTTTAATTCATTCAAACTCTTAATTTCTTTTCACAGCAACAAAAATTAAAAGATTTGTATTTGTGTACTAATCTATCTTCTGCATTAAGAAATATTGTTATAAAAACTTTGTTTAAACTTCAAGCAATGTTAATATCAATGTCTGTTTGAAATTATTTGTTTGTTTTAAAATTTTAACTTATTTGTTCACATACAAATTTTTTAATACCTCACATTTTTCATGATATAACTATAAATTAATCAACTTTCAAAAAAAAAAACTATATCCAAATGTATGTTTGGCAAGTACAAAAAAGTTTTGTTTTTGGGTGGGGGGTAGTTTGAGCTTATTTTGACCGGTCTCACATAAAAAATTTTCATACTTTTTTCAATAGTACTTGCAACAATAAAACACATCCGAACCCAATATAATTTATTTATATTGCAAGATTTATTCTTATCATCACAATCTTTGAATCAACTTATTTTTCCAAAAATTTAATTTTAGTTCTTATTATCATTCTGATATGCTTATATTTGTGGTGTATGTTGTACTTGTAGGCATGGTATCTTTCAAAAATTGAGTGGGTGGGCTGACGGGCCTGAATATGTAACTCAATGCCCTATAGTTCCTGGAAATTGCTATACCTATAAATTCAAAATTACCGGACAAGAGGGAACGCTTTGGTGGCATGCTCACTCATCTTGGCTCCGCGCAACAGTTCATGGTGCACTCATCATTCACCCTAAATCCGGTCACTCATATCCATTCCCTAAGCCCGACAAGGAAGTTCCCATCTTATTTGGTATTCCATCCCCACATAATTCTTTGTCCTATATTGATTTAAATAATAATATGGCTAAAAAAAATGGTTTTAGGTCACTTTAAAAAAAAATTAAAATTCTGTGGTTGCAGGAGAGTGGTGGAATGCTAATGTCATTGACGTTGAGAACCAGGGACTTGCTACCGGTGGAGCTCCAAACAATTCTGATGCTTTCACGATAAATGGGAAGCCTGGCGATCTTTACCCATGCTCTGAAAAACGTGAGTTGATAATAGTGGAGAGAATAAATATTTGAATCATGAATATCTCATTTAGAAACATCGGAATATAGCTCTTAACATCACGTGCATAAATGATAATTTGTTATTATTTCATTAAAAAAATAATTTTAATCATCATAAATCAAAGCATTATCTAATCATACACTCATGCAATATGTTTTACTTTATTTCAATCAGAAACGTACAAGCTTAAGGTGGTTGAAGGAAAGACATACATGCTACGCATAATCAACGCTGCACTCAATAACCAGCTTTTCTTCAAGATAGCCAATCACAAGATGACAGTTGTCGCAATAGACGCCTCGTTCACGGAACAATATGTGACCGACGTAGTTGTGATCGCACCTGGTCAGACCACTGATGTTCTTGTCACTGCTGATCAACCCGTGGGTTCTTACTACATGGCCGCGACTCCATATGCTAGTGCTGCGAACGTGTCGTTTGATAACACTACCACAAGGGGCATCATCGTCTATGAAGGCTCCACGTCAGCAAATCCTCTCATGCCGGTCCTACCAGCTTCCAATGACACGTTGACAGCCCACAAGTTTTACAGTAATCTTACTGGACTAGCTGGTGGGCCACACTGGGTCCCAGTGCCACGTCAAGTGGATGAGCACATGTTTATAACTTTTGGGATCAATCTGGCACCTTGTAGGTCCAACGTGACTGGGAATCCCACGTGTCAAGGCCCACTTAATCAGAGTCTCTCTGCGAGCATGAACAACGTATCGTTTGTGCTCCCTAGTACTAGCAAGTTGTCTATGTTGCAAGCTTTTTTCTTTGACGTGGGTGGGGTCTACACCACCGACTTTCCTAACAAGCCTCCCGTGAAGTTTGACTACACCAACCCCAACATCAGTTTAGATCGATCACTGATTTTTGCACCCAAAGCAACCAAAGTCAAGACATTGAAGTACAATTCAACGGTGGAGATTGTGTTGCAAAACACAGCGTTTGTAGGGATTGAGAATCATCCTATTCACATTCATGGTTTCAATTTCCATGTTTTGGCTCAAGGGTTTGGAAATTATGACTCTGTTAATGATCAGGGAAAGTTCAACTTCGTTAACCCTCAGACACGTAACACCATCGCTGTTCCAGTTGGAGGATGGGCTGTCATTAGATTCCAAGCAAATAATCCAGGTTTGTCTTCTTAAGACCTTTAAGTGTGAGTTTGGATAGCGCATTTTGCGCTATCTAGTTTGTTTTATTTTTGTGGGTTCATGGATATTGTCCATGGGACCCGTAACTTGAGAAAAATATAAATTTAATTTTAAAACTGGGTCCTACGGTACTATTTATATATTTAAAAATTATTTTACTACAGTGTTTTCAGTTTTCAGTAATAAGCGGTATCCAAATAAATTTTAACTTTTTAATATTAACATTCTCAAAAAATTCAATAGATTGACATTTCCGAACACAAGTTAGGTCTAGTACATGTACATTAGTCTACTGAATCAGATATGTTTCTTTAGACTCGTGTTTGAATCTTGTCAGATCTAGTATATTAATGCACTTGACCTAAACTTAATCCTTTGTTCTATTACCACAACACATTGAAACCAAAATTATTGCTTTATTTTAATATGTCCTATCACATACACTTGTACAAGAATGGACCACGAGATAATATTAATTAAAATGATAGTCCAATATAGGGTTTTGGAAGTTTTAAATTGTTCTTGTTTCTTACAACTTGAACTTACAGGTATATGGCTGGTACATTGCCATCTGGACGTGCATTTGCCATGGGGACTTGCCATGGCTTTTGAGGTTGAGAATGGACCAACTATATCATCTATACTGCCTCCTCCACCAGCTGATCTTCCTCAATGCTAGAAGCTTACCAAGATATGGCTTTCAAGCAGTGTCACCATTGTTTATTTTCAAACATTTTATTCTTCATTGTTTTCAGTTTGGCTTTAGATTTCATTTACTGAAAAAAAAAAAATTCCAATAAAGGTAATTATCAATCGATTCTTTTCAACATTGATTATTGTATTAATTATTTTCATTAATTGAGTGAAATAATATTGTTCCTTACCAGTATTTATTTTTGAAATTGTAAGATCTCTCTCTCTCTCTCTCAAACACACACACAAAGACAAATAAAGTAACATCGTTTGGACACTGTGAAGTGTGCTGAAATGGGTCATATATAGTGGTTTAGCAAAAATATGAATGAGGAGCTACTCATTTTTAGCTTCAGAATCATGAGAAAGAAAATGCATTCCCCTGTCAAACAATAAAAAGGAAAACCTCAAATAAGAACACAAAAAAAAAAAAAAAGGAACATTCTCATGCCTAAAAAACCAAATGTGTTCTCTTATTTGGAGGTAAAAAAACAGTATAATTACCAATTATAACAAAAACCAAAGAAAAAAAAAGAAAAAGAAAAGATTTGGGGCAAACAAGACTTGTCAATTACATACCCAAATAAAAAAAGCTCGCTAAGTCGTATTCCCTATTATCACCAAAAAAACTTGTTATATTTGAGAGAGGTGGATTTCAAACGAGTGCCTAGCACTTTTTTTTCTTCAATAGATGGAGAAGGAATTCAACTGAATCCTGATCGTGCAATTGTATGATACTTTATTTTATTTACATGTAAACAATTTTAAAATGAAACTCAGCTTCAATTTGGCCAATCACATCAAAATGTCAACGATGCAACTAACATGGGAAAATTCGAAGAAACTGCCATTAATGCAATTAGCATCTAGTGATTTTTCCTAAAATAAGAGGCATTACTTATTTTTATTTTAATAAAGTTTCAATTCAATCACTAAAAACTTTATGAGTAAAGTTAATTGAAACTCATAATAAAATGTATTACTTGAGTAAATATATTTACCAGGAAGTACAAACAATTTTTATTTTTATTCTTTGAGGGAGGGAAGCTCGGACAATTTAGGGGTGTCCGGGTCCAATACTCTAATAACCCAAAATATCCATTCCAATTTCCATCCAACTAACTTGGTCTGATCCGAAGGGTCATATATCAAATGAATAGCTAGGTTGAAATAGTGTGCATGGCTTGAAAAAAAAAACTATTATTATTATTATTTTTTTTTTGAGAAACAAAAAATCTATTATTTAGGTGCGTACATTCATGCATACAAGGATGGACTCAAGGGGTTTGGGCCCCTGGCCCCAAAATTTTTATTTATTTATTTATTATATTTTTCATTGTTTAGTTGGGCACCCTCTTTCAAAACCTTAGACCCTGCTCTCCAATTAGAAACTATCTAACCTAAAAACATAATAAAAACAATAAAAACATTTACAATGATGATTGTATTTTTACAAAAAAAGCTATTTTACCACCAAAGAACCAAAAAATCATATATTATTAGAGAAGCTAAAACTAAATTTTTTGCAACTACAGTAAACTTGTATAAATATTAGTTGACTATAACAAATTATTAAAAATAAAATACATTATTTTATTAAGATTGTCTCTCTTCCTTCAATTAAAAAACTCAAATTCTCTCTCTTCCTTTATTATTTTAATGAGTTGTTTATATTATTTTAAATGAAGAGGTAAAAATATAAAACATTTAATGTTGGGTGTATTGTAAAGTGATGTGATAAAATAGATAAAGTAGCTTTTTGAGGTGCTAAAAGTTAAATTTTTTAGCACCATTATTGTAAATGCTCTAGCTTCAAAGTATTAAAAAACAATATTATTTTGTTTTTGTGTTTTGTGTTTTGTGCTTTGTGTTTTTTTTTTTTTTTTTTGGTCTTTGCTGGTGGATTATTGCATCTTAATATATTAAGAAATAATGATTTTATGTATTTATAATTTGTCAAAACTATATGGATGCCTATTTGGAGTAATTTTTTTCTTACTTATACTCCGGCCCCCTCTAACTTGAAATCCTGGGTCCGTCCCTGCATATATAAAATGGGTGAGTGGCCTAATATTAAGGTTGATTCTAAGAGCAAGTTTTAGTTAGGTATTCATTTGCTAGTTATATTACAAAACATGTATTCAAGGAAAGAAAACATATGAAATAATGGGTTCCTGTGAGAGCTTGTGCATGCATAATAAGGGATGGAGCCAAGACTTCAAGTGAGGAGGGCCAAGATACACTCAAATCCCAGTACTTAAAAAAATCATTGTGCAAATGCACTCTTGGTCCCTAAATTTTGGGTCCATTTTCATTTTTGTCCCTACTTTTATATTTTACCACTTTTAGTTCCTATAATGAAAAACACATTTCATTTTGGTCCTTACTGTCATCTCACTAATGAAAATTTCTTATGTGGCAAATAGAGTGCATTGTTGGCACACTAAATGCTGACATGACCATTTGTTGGGGACATTTTGCAACAAAGGCCAAAAATACAAGAATGACTCAAATTTCCCCTTAGGTTCTTTATAAGTGATTATTTGTGGAAAGTATCAAGCCAAAAATTCCAATATTTAGTAAATAAAAGTTAACAGTGCTTTAACAAGAGAGAAATCAAAATACTAATAACAAAAATGCTAAAAAATTCATAAAAACACAACAGGTTCAAAACTTTGACCACAGTCAGAGAAGAGAAAATTGAGAGCGGTTGTGAGGAAGAGAGGGAAGGTTCCCTTGGACTCATATTTCCACCTCCTGAGTAGGAATTGTAAGAATGTGAGCTAACTAAATGAGCTTTTGTTCTAAAGTTTCAGCTATGTGTGTAAAACATGGTTGACTTTGTTTTGAGTTGAAGAGAGAGTTTTATAGCAGCCTTTAGGTGTCCTTAATGACTAGTTTTAGGCTAAAGATGAGGCTATGGACCTCCTAGCTACTAAATTTATGTTTGGTTTAGATTTGCTTTAGCTAGGTAAAAGAGTTAGCTTGCTTTATGCATAATTTGGGAAAGATTTGATTAAGCCCATATTGGCTTCTCATTTTTAATTGTTTCAGACTCTTGGGAGGCTCACTTAAATGAGGGCTAGTAGTTGGAGTTGGCCAATAAGAGCCAATTATGTTTTAAAGGTAAAAATGGGTTAGGGCAGAAACTTTGGGCCACATTCAGCCAGAGCATAAGAACTCTTTTGGGGTGGAAATTTAAGGTACAAGACATCTTCCATGATGAATGTTCAAATAGTGTGTAAAACACCTATGAACGTTTAGACCCCCAATTTACAAATTATTAACACTAGCTTATAATCAAATAATATATGTATGGAATATGAAAATAAGCTAAAACAGAATTGGTAAAACAATCTAAACCGAAATTAATCACAACCACAACAGTAATTAAAAGGCAAAGATTAAGGGAAGAGAGATGCAAACGCAAAGACAACACAGCGATGTGCCATTGAAGAGGAAACCGAAGTCCTTGGCAAAAAACCTCTCCGCCGCCCTCCAAGTGGTCAATAATCTACTAGAGAATAAAGATGGGATACATGAATAGCAGAAGATCCTCTAAGCCTAATCTACCTAGTGCACCTAAGCCCTCCAAGCTTCTTACTCCAACAGAGTTACGCCGAACCTTGTCTTCTCTAGTTTACCAGATCTCACAATCGCCCATTGCATCAACCAAAATGAATTGGTCCTTTCCGAATTGCTTCCTAAGTACCAAAATACCTTCTCACAGATATGGGTATGGTGAGATAATGATTAGGCTAATGCACCTCTCAAAGATATATCAATGAAAATGGTGAGAGTAGAGGAATTTGGAGAATCAAAGGATGAAGATTGTGGATGAGTCAATCTTGTTTTTCTTTAGGGTTTCTCTCTAGAAGCTCTCTACATTTTGTGGGTATAAGGGTATTTATAGTAGGGTGAGTGAGCAATGCGAATAATCAGTTTTCATCAAACAGGGCATTCTGGCGACTTGAGCTCACGACTGGAACGAGTCGCGAGCTAACTGCCTGGCTAGTCTGGAAGTTTTGTCTTGTAGTGCTCCAGCTAGCATGACCCTTTAGCTCCCTTGCATGCTTCACATGCGTGCTACCTTTGGCGACTCGCTAGTTGTGAGCCAATCGTGAGATCCAGTCGCGAGGCTCTTCTTGAATGCACATTCTTGAGCTTTTCATCACACTCTCTCACACACTACCCTTACATGATTCCCACCTAAATACAAGGTTTCTAAATGCTGAATTACAAGCAAATTTGGCATGGAATAAAGCCAACAAAATGATTGAATAAATTCAACCTTACACATGAGTTTGAGGTGCTACCAGTGTCTCTTGTCCACTTGGTAGCACGCATGGGCTGGGCTCATGCAAAATGTCCCAAAGAAACCCCATACACTTCAAACCACATTGCCTTAATTTCCCCAATATGTCGCATAAGCTTAGGTCATGCTCAAAAAATAATCAAATATAATATATGAATTAAACCCACAAAGAGGTTTTGTTTGGTTAAGTTGAGCTTGTAGAAAATGTGTCGCAAAAATGGGTATCAACACCATTAAATTAATATTAAAAAAATTATTTAGTAGTTAAAAATGCCATACCAGATAAAACAATAAAAACAAATTCTAAACTTTAAAAAAAAAAAAAATCAATTTGTTTCAATTCTTTTTTCTTTTCATTATCTTGTTGGAAGAACATGTTCTTCATGTTCTTCCTCAAATAACATGTTTGGCTACCCAAAAAATTAAAAAAATTAATATTTTTGTTTCTTTTCTTGCATTTTTTTAGCAACCAAATACCAAAACCCATTGAGACCAAAACCCAGCAATCACCAAAACACTGAAACATCTCAAATCCAAAACACCAAAACTTATTGAGATCAAAACCCAGCAATCAACAAGCCCACCCTATGACCCATTACCAAACCCAACCGACCACCATTTCACAACCACCAACTACCACCACCATGGAGGGACGAGGCAGAGAGAGAGAGAGACATCGATTTGAGTAAAAGAGGTAGAAAGTGAAGCACTGATTTGTGAGAGAGAGACATTGATCTAAAAATGTGAGAGAGAGAGAGAGAGAGAGAGAGAGAGAGAGTGGTTTGAAAGAAGAGTAGCTTTAGTCATTTGGGTTTGGTTTTGAGCGAAATTGAGAGATAGAGAGAATGGGTCAGTTAAAGAAAGAAAGAAAGCACCACTGCCAGTTATGGTGGTGGTAGTGGCGATGAGCGGAGGCAAAGCTCAGACATGGAGTTAGAGAGAGATATGAGAGTTTTGGAAGAGAGAGAGAGAGAGAGGGAGAGAGAGAGAGAGAGGATTGAGAATGTATTAGAAGAGTTGGGGAATTGGTTTGAGAAAAAAGTTTTAGGGTCGAAGCTTTTATATTAAGTGTGTGATTGTGTGAGAAAATGCTTAGTAAAGTATATATTTTTAATTGTTATTGATCTATGAATATGAGTCATGTTATGGGGAAAAACACAAATAACATAAACAAGTTCTTCCAAAAAAAAGAAGAGAAATGAATAATTTTTTTTTTTTAATTATCTTATTTTATTTTTAAAAAGTTATTGTAAGGGCAAGATTTGGTCCCTTAGCCTAAAGGGTTAAAGGATTTAGGCCCAAAGAGCCCAATACAATGAATTTGTAGAGAATGGGTTCGAAAACTAGGCTCTAATGAATCATACAACAATTATAGTTGGCTCGGATGACAAGAAAGCAAAGATAAAATAGTTTAATTTAAAGAAAAACGTCCTTGGCTCAATCCGAGAAGACCAGTTCTTGTATATATCTCTTTTGGATTTGGAGACAAGTCTAATTCTTGTTCTTACAGTGTTTTTCTCTTCATTCTCCGATCCTTTTCCTTTAGGGTCTTCTTTCTATTTTATACTATCTTCCTCCTTTCATCTCTACCCTCCTCGTGTAGATTAGATTACTGATGTTGATCTTTGTCTCATTAGCACCTTCCTGAAGTCTTTGGGGAATAGCTGTAAGGCTGAAAATTACTGTTCGGGTATCACTTCCTCATTAATGCGGCTAGAGAGTTAGCTACAGAGCATTCAATATGGTGGTAGTAGCTTTCTCTTATATATTTTATGGCTCCCCTTTGTCCTGTGCTTCTATGATGCTTATCCTTATCAGTAGAATCTCCCAGAACGTTGCTTTAGGTGGCAGACCACACCTTCGGACCTCAGCTTTGCTTAGCTGAGAAGGCATTCATCCTCAGACTATCTTCTTGGACTCTTATGACCAAACCTCACCTCTTCACTCACTAACAAGAACTCCCATGACAGTATTTATCCATCCTCGGACTACTTAATGTCCTCGGATTGGGCCCCCGGCCCAATATATACATAGACACATACTATTGGGCCTATCACCCCTACAATAGTCCCTTGAAATTCTCCTTTCTAGCTCCTTGGGAAGAAAAGAGGATTTCGATGTCACTACAATTGTCCTGCGCTTATCATGCATCATCCCTGTCTGTGTAGGTACCTTTTTAACTACCCAACGCACGCCTCTGATGCTTCAGCATTCAAGACGCGCCTTTATTAAATTTATGCGGCTCCATGTTCCCTACATTCTAAAGTGTGATATGGATCCTACAGCTAGGGTTTTTATTGGAACTTGGGTGGGAATTTTCCCGCTTGTTCACCTTTCTGATACAAATAGTGCTTGTACACTTCCTTCACTTCACATTTGCTTTCATTCGCTGAACCTTTGCATCATAAACTGATCCTTTGCACTCATAAATATCAAGAGCTGGTCTAAGGAGAGTTCCTTTCTTTGCGTAAGTTTTTTTAACCCTTTCTATTTATTTTTCCTTCTACTTTTCTTTACAAGAGTCCTCTTCTCCTCCGCCCTCTTAATTTCCCTTCCCCTTCTTCTCACCTTCACCTATCTCTGACCAAATGGGTAGATTTGCTTACTTGGTAGACTCCATGGAGAGTATTGAGAGCTTTAAAGCTTAATACAGAATCCTGCCAGGAGTCTCCATTAGGTATTGTAAGGAAGGGGATTGGCACATCGATAGGCAGGAGGGAGAAGTGGTAATCCTGATGATAACCTTCATAGAGGGAGGGATGAGAATCCCCATGGGTATAGTTACTAGGGATTACCTAAGAGCTCATAGGTTAGCTCCCACCCAATGTGCCCCAAACATGTTTAGGATTTTAGTTAGTATAGATGCCCTTAATGAGAGAACGAGCTTAAACCTTACCCACCATAAAGTCAACTGGGTCTATAACCTTCACCACTTAAAAGAGCAGGAATATTACCTAAAAACTAGGTACCCCAAGGTTAGGTTCATCTCATGCCTCCCTAACTCCAACAAAGGCACGAGTAAAGACTTCCTAATCATTTTAGGATAGTGGCACGATGGCCTCCCCTACCCGACGAGGGAGGGGACACTAGGTGAGGTTTTAGGTCTAGGTTGATTATTTTAAAGTTACTCCATTCTCCCTTTGACACATTCTGTACCTGTTTTTCTCTGTTTATGTTGGTAATTTTGATTTTTCCTTTGATTTGCACCATTTCCTTTTCTGATGGTGCTTTTTGTTTGTTTTCCTAATGATTTTGCAGATAAGCACGCCGTTGTTCCAAACTTCAACCTTATCAACCAGCCGAGCTTAGACAAGATTCTTATAGTCGAGGTGTTCATTCACAGTGACGGTCAACTAAGAGCAGCCTAACTCATCCTCGGCTACAAGCCTCTTTTGTCTAGTTTTCAAGGTCGAAGTGTCAGATAAAGGCGAGGGATCCGCGATTGCAGCAGATAAGCGTTGCCACCCCTGGTTTCCTCACCACCGACCCTATTCCAGAAGGTGTACTTGAAGTAACCCTACCACCTTAGTATACAATCGAAGAAGCCACCCCTTCCCATCCTGCTATCAAAGAAGAAGAAAAAGAAGAAGAAGAAGAAAAAGTAAAAGAAGAAGATGTGGTTGAAGTGTTTGATTCTGAAGACGATTTCGAAGTCTTCAACTGACCTCAATCTCTAGAGGTTCTCATTGGTGACTTTGGTCATCTGCCTTCAGCAGAAGTAAGCCAAACACAAGGAGACCTATTTGTTCTAGAATTTATAGGGATATAACGCAAGGCAACGTCAACTCTCCAAGAGCTGTTGGAGTCCTAAGTTGGGGGAAACGCATCGGGGAAGGCAGCCCAAACTAGGCTTCCCACCCTTCCACCCACCTAACCCCTCTGATTTGATCCTGCCGACCATAAGAGGAAGAGGGAATAAAAGGGTAAGAGGTGGTGGAAGTAGGAAAAAGCCACCCCTTCCAGGAGGTTAAGCCCCAGAAGGGGGCCAAACAGGCCAGAGTTATACAGACGAGGTCTTTCAGTGAGGGTGAGATGAGGGGTGACCAACAACCTACAGTTCCAGCCTGGGCCACGCCTCTGGTGTTGGATGGAGTTTCTCTCCCCAATGATGCCTCCATTTGAGATTTTCAGCAGGGCAAGGCTAGGTACGTGGCTAACATCGAGGAGCAGTCCTTGCTGCTGCTCAATGACATGGTTGACCTCAGGTCCATGAGGAAGCATGAGGTGTTCCTTGCTTGAAGAGGGACCTTGCTATGGTAAGTCCCTTAGTATTAGTCTTTTTTTTTTTTTTTTTAAACTTTATTTCCTTCCCCTTTTAGGCCATCCAAGCTACGTTCAGGGCAGAGGAGATAATGAACAGCTCCCACCAGATGACGAAGGAAGAAGAGGGAAGGTTCATTGCAGCTGTAGATGCCTTTAATGTGGCCAAGAAAAGGGTGCAGGAGCTGAAGAATAAGCTGTTCGAGGAGGACTGGGATAAAAAGAGTGCTGAAACTGCCTTATAAGGGGTCGAAAGGCAAGTTGAAGGTCAGCGAAGGCAACTCTGCTAGACCGAGGACCAGCTGTCCACCTCCAAGAAGCATATTGCGGCCTTGAAGAAGAAATTGGAGGAGGTTGAGAAGGCTTGGGACTAGGCCAAGCAAGATGGGTACGATGTGTGGATGGGGAAGACCAAGGAAGCCCTCAGGGTTGAGGTTTCAGAGGTATGTAGGAACTACTGCCTCTAGGTGTGGAACGAGGCCTTCAACCAAGCTAAGGTTGAGGCCTCTTCTACACTTAGGAGAGTAGAGAGTGTATACTATCTTCCTACCATCTGTGCATCTGTCCCTACCAGCTCCAAAACCGACACCACCTTTGAGGTGGCAGATATGGGCAAGGCCAGTCTCTCCAAAGTCCTTCCTTCTCCTGATAGTCCTTCCAAGGTGGCTAAGCAGCCTGGGGTTGTTGAAAAGGATACAAATACATCTAAGGGAGTGGCCCCTGATGCCACAAAGCCCCTAGTTGCTTCCCAAGACCTCCCCAAAGAGAAAGAAGTCCCAACTAAGATGGAGATTGTCTTGGCCACTCTTCCCGTGCCTGCCAAGGGTGACCTTATTGGTAAGGGCCTAGAGGCCTCGGAAGTAGCGCTCACCCAATCCACCAAGGCCCTAGCCAAAGAAAAAATTGTAATAAAAAAGAAGTAATTTTGAGAGTAACTTTCCCTTTTTTTTATTTTTATTTTTTAAACTTTTGTTTCGAGTATTTGTAATCAGTCTAATCTTTTGTAACTAATCTGCCTTTTTCTAAGGCTTAAATTAATGAAAATTATGAACATTTTCTTTACTCTTATGATACTCATACAAGTCTTGATATAGTTTCTATCTTATTTAACACTTAACCAATATGACAATGAGACACAGTTTCACTTAGCTATCTGTGTAAATGATAATGTGTTTGAAATCTCAACAAAGTATATCTTTTACTCCAAAAACATACACAATGGTAGAGTATCCATACATGTCTGACTCCACTTAATCCTCCATTTATCAGTATGTCTAAAGGATTGAAGGGACAATCAATTCTCAATTAGATAATAGATATACTTGATATACTTACAAATGCTTTAAGGGACTTACCATGAAGGTCTCTGCCATTCAGCACGGCTGGTTTTATTTGATACTTAAACGAATAATAGAAAATATTAATTTACCTAAAGTTTGTGGTCCGAGGAGCTAGGCATGACTAAGTATCTGTTTAACATTTAGGAAAAATGATATGAAACATTAATTTACCCAAAGCATGTGGTCCGAGGAGTCAGGCATGACTAAGGTTCTGTTTAACACTTAGAGAAATAGTATGAAACATTAATTTACCCAAAGCATGTAGTCTGAGGAGCCAGGCATGACTAAGGTACTGTTTAACACTTATAGAAATGATATGAAGTATTAATTTACCTAAAGCATGTGGGCCGAGGAGTCAGGCATGACTAAGGTTCTGTTTAACACTTAGAGAAATGATCTGAAGCATTAATTTACCCAAAGCATGTGGTCCGAGGAGCTAGACATGACAAAGGTTCTGTTTAACACTTAGAGAAATGATATGAAGTATTAATTTACCCAAAGCATATAGTCCGAGGAGTCAGACATGACTAAGGTTCTGTTTAACACTTAGAGAAATGATATGAAATATTAATTTACCTAAAGCATGTGGTCTGAGAAGTCAGACATGACTAAGATTCTATTTAACACTTAAGCAAATAAGAAGTATAATACATAATGTGATAAACAAAAATATGGCCCAAAAGACTTTCATTAATAATAATACCTTTGTAAGTTATTTACATTCCAGGGGTGTAGTACAACATTTTCATCTAGATCTTCAAGATAATATGCACCTATTCCAGCCACTGAGGTGATGCGATATGACCCTTCCCAGTTGGGCCCTAACTTTCCCCATGCTAGGTTCTTTGCAGTGCCCAAAACCTTTCTCAATACCAAGTTTCTAGGTGTTAATGGCCTTAACCTTACATTGGCGTTGTATCCTTTCTTGAGTTTATGTTGATAATATGCCGATTGAACCATGGCATTTTCTCTTCGCTCTTCAATCAAATCTAAACTCTTCTCTAATAACCCATCATTGCTGCCAGGAGTGAAAGAACCCGTCCTCATTGTTGGGAATCCGATCTCTAGAGGAATCATCGTTTCGACTCCATAAGTCATTGAAAAGGGGGTCTCTCCTGTTAACCTACGAGGCGTAGTTCGATATATCCAAAGGATGTGTGACAACTCTTCCACTAATTTTCCTTTTGCATCATCCAGCCTCTTCTTGAGTCCATTCACTATCACCTTATTGATAGCCTTGGCCTATCCATTCCCTTGTGGATAAGCCGAGGTGGAATACATATTCATAATGCCCAGGTCACAACAGTACCTCCTGAAGGCTTTGCTATCAAACTAAAGGCTGCTGTTAGAGATGAAGGTATGAGGAATTTCAAACTGGGTGACAATATTTTTTCAAACAAATCTCTTGGCATCTACATCCTTGATATTTGCCAGTGGTTCAACTTCAACCTACTTGGTGAAGTAATCCGTGCCGACCAGCAGCCATCTTTTATTTCCTGCTGCCTTAAGGAAAGGCCCTATAATATCCAAGCCCCATTGAGCAAAAGGCTAAGGGCTCGATAGAGGATTAAGGAATTCCCCTTACTGATGAATGTTTGGGGCAAATCTTTGGCATTGGTCACACTTCTTCACGTACTCTTGTGCTTCCCTCTGCATGTTCGACCACTAATATCCTTGAGTGAGGGTTCTGTGAAATAAGGATCTGCCTCTTGTGTGGCTTCCACAAATCCCTTCATGTAATTCCTCTAGGAGTAGCTCTGATGCCTTAGGGTGTATGCATAGCAAATATGGCCTAGAAAAAGAGCGCGCTTGTACAACTTTTGGTCCTCGGACAGTCAAAATTGAGGGGCCTTTCTTCGCACTTTGGCAGCCTCAAACTTCCTTTTAGGCAAGATATCCTCCTTAAGGAATAGTACTATAAAGTCCATCTAGTTAGGTCGCACCTTAATTTGATGAATATGTACCATCTCTCTCTTCATCTCAGTAGGTTTGCACAAGTCTTCAACAAGGATAACCCGAGGTAAGCCTTGTGTTGAGGAGGTTGTAAGAATGGCTAGAGAATCAGCATGTGTGTTTCCATTTCTAGGGATTTATAGTAAGTAAAAAGACTCAAACCCTGATTGTAAGTGCCTAGCCTAATTTAAATATTCTTGCATTCTCACATCCCTAGTCTCTAACTCTTCCCTTACCTGGCCTACAACCAACCTCGAATCTGAAAATATCTCCATTGTTTTTCCTCCCATTTTCTGAACTATAGTCATCCCTACCAATTGAGCCTCATACTCAGCCTCATTGTTTGTGGCTGAGAAGCCCAATCTTAAAGATTTCTCAATAGTGATCTTCTTAGGAGATATTAAAACTAGCCCCATTCTAGATCCCCTTTGATTCACTGCACCATCAACGTATAACTTTTAGGATAAAGGTTCTTGCGAGGAGACCATGCCAACAGATTTTTCATCCTTGTCCTGCTTCTCTATCTCCTCTTCTAATGGAGATTTAGCAAACTCGGCCACCAAATCTGCGATGACTTGGCCCTTGATAGAGGTGCGAGGCATATACTTGATATCAAAAGCCCTTAGGATTGTACCCCACTTGGCAATCCGTCTCATGTAATCAGCATTCTAAAGTAGTGATTGAAGCGAAAGTTGGGTTAGAACAACAACTGTGTGGGATTGGAAGTAGTGAGGGAGTTTATGTGTAGCATGTATTACTGCCAAAATGGCCTTCTCCAGTGGTAAGTAACGAACTTCTGCTTCGTGCAAAGACTTGCTCACATAGTAAACTGGCCTCTACACGCTACTATCAACCTGTATCAGTACCAAGCTCGCAGCATGGGAAGCCACAGTAATGTAAGCAAATAAAACCTCATCCACCTCGGGCCTGGACATAACGAGTGGCTGAGAAAGGTATTCCTTAAGCTGCTGGAATGCCAAGGCACACTCCTCGGTCCACTCGAATCCCTTCCATTTATTCAACAACTGGAAGAAAGATCTACACCTGTTTGCTGACCGAGAAATAAACCGGTTCAAGGTGGCAATCATTCCTGTTAATTTCTAGACTTCTATGGGATTCCGGGGTGGCTGTAAACTATTAATTGCCTTAACTTGATTAGGATTGACCTCAATTCCACGATAAGTGACCATATAGCCTAGAAATTTACCTGATTCTACACCAAAGGAGCATTTGGACGCATTGAGACGCAGTTCATGCTTCCTAAGTATTTCAAAAATGTTTCTGTGGTCTCCACATACTCGGACACCACCTTACTCTTCACCACCATATCATTAATATAATCTCACCACCATATCATTAATATAATCTTCAATATTTTTACCTAATTGTGGCTCGAACATCCTGGTCATCATCATCTGATAGGTAGACCCTGCATTCTTCAATCTAAAAAGCATCACCTTATAATGGTAATTTCCAGTAGGAGTAACAAAAGCTATATTTTTCTGATCATCTAGAGCTAGTGGTATTTGGTGGTATCCCTGGAAGGCATCCAAAAAGCTCATCCGAGGATGGCCTACAGTTGCATCCACTAGCTGGTCTATCCGAGGCATGGGGAAAGGATCTTTTGGACAGGCCTTGTTCAAATCTGTAAAGTCCACACATACCCACCACTTTCCATTCTTCTTTTTCACCACTACATTATTGGCTAGCCACTTAGGGAAAAACACCTCTTTAATAGCCTTGGCCTGCTTAAGTTTGGTCACCTCATCCTTGACAACATTAAAATGGTTTTTGGATGAGCGCCGGGATGGTTGCTTTTTGGGAGTAACGGATGGATTGACATTCAAATGATGACAAATGAAGTTTGGATCCACCCTAGGAGCTTCGTAAGCACTCCATACGAACACATCAATATTCCTCTTAAGAAACACTATCAGCTCTTCCTTTTCTCGAGGAGGCAACTATGCTTCGACCTGAAAGAACTTCTTCGAATCATCATCTACAATAATCTTCTCTAACTCCTCACACTTCACCCCTTCTGATGCCTTATCCATGGGTAACACCGGAGTCCTTAATTGTTATAAACCCCTATCAGCAGAGGCCAAGGACTCAGCTTCAAGCTGATGCATAATTGCAACCACCAAGCATTGCCTGGCCACGAACTGGCTCCCAACCAACTCCTCAATCTTATCCCTGGATGGATATTTCACTTTCAAGTGGAGGGTGGAAGAAACAGCCCCCAGGGTATAAAGCCAAGGTCTTGCTACAATTGCAGTGTAAGGAGAATAAGCATCCACCACAATGAAGTCCACCTCCGCCACCTTTGAACTTGCTTGCACTGGTAGTCTAATCTGGCCCCTTGGAATAACCACATTCCCATCAAAACCCAACAAAGTTGAATCATAACCTGTCAAATCCTTAGATTTCAAGTTTAGCCATTTATACAAATCAAGGTACATAATCTTGGCCCCACTACCCTAATCCACTAACACCTTCTTCACATCATACCCTCCTATCCTGAGGGTGACCACTAGGGCATCATCATGTTGCTGTATGGTGCCAACCTTGTCCTCATCTAAGAAACTCAACGCTAGTCAGATTCCTATCCTAGGCCTTTTCGGCTCAGAGTTGGGGTCCTAGGCAGGTGGTTGAGCTACGGGCATCACCCTGGAGGGGTGAGAACCAGTCCTCCCCGGAGCAGCAAGGATAATATTAATTGTGCCCAAAGGGGCTCTTAAAGAAGCATCTCTCCAAGGTCCCAATCTTGACTGGCCCTCTTGCCTACTAGGCTGATGTAAAAATTGCTTTAACCTCCCTTCTCTAACCAGCTATTCCAGATAATTCCACAAGGTTCTGCAATCTTCTATGGTGTGTCCTCGCTCCTAGTGATACTAGCAATGAAGGCTTTGATTTCACTTCATAGGGTCTCCTTTAATTTTATTTGGCTATTTAAAGTATGGCTCATTCTTGATTTTTTCTAAAACTTGATGCACTAGCTCTCGGAGTACTGTGTTGACCACCTGAGTAGCAGTAGGCCCCAATTGCCCAGCAAAATCCCTTTGGGGCCGATTATTGTTGTATCCATCTGACTTGAAATCCCTCCTATCCTAAGGGATAACCTTAGCCTTCCCCTTCCCTTGTTGCTGGTCCTCCTCGACTTGCTTATACTCGTCAATACGATCCCATGAGCCGACGCACACTTCTTACAAGCTTCTTGGTCTACGACTTTCTCAAATCATGCTCGGTAGGTAAGCCGACCTTGAAAGTCCTTATGGCCACACCATCAAAGTCCCCATTGATCTCATTGAACATCTCCTAGTATCTGTTTGAGTACGTTTTCATGGTCTCCCCTTCTCGTATGGTCATAGACAATAGAGACTCTAAAGGCCGAGGAACTCTACTGCAAGTCACAAACCTGGACTCGAATGCCCTAGTGAGCTCCTTAAAGGAGGTAATAGATCCCTCTCTCAAATCATCGAACCATATCATTTCCACAGGCCCTAGACTAGATGGGAACACTTTGCATATCAAGGCCTCGTTCTTGGAATGAACGGCCATCCTCTAGTTGAAGTGGCTAACATGCTCCATTGGGTTCGTTTTGCCATTGTACATGGTGAACATTGGCTGAGTAAACCACCGAGGAAGTTTTCCACTTTCAATCCTACGGGTAAAAGGTGACTTGGAAATTTGATTTAAAGCCCTGCCCATAGCATCATTGCCCAGGCCCTGACGGGACAGACTCTCCTTTCTTTGTCTATAATGATGATCCTGATCACATGAAAAGGACTTGAAAGTTCAAATATGTGTATAAACACCCTTGAACGTTTAGACTCCCAATTTACAAATTAACCAATTCAAGCTTTATGTCAAACAACTAGTGTGCGGAAAATGAACACAAGCTATAATATAGAATTGGAAAAACTATCTAAGCCAAATTAAAATCACAACCCATAGCAGATAATAAAAGGCAAAGATAAAAGGAAAGGAAGATGCAAACACAAAGACAACACGTGATGTGTTATCGAAGAGGAAACTGAAGCCCTCGGCGTAAAACTTCTCCGCCACCCTCCAAGCGGTAAACAATCCACTAGAAAATGTAGTTGGGATACATGGACAGCAATAGACCCTCCAAACCTAATCTACCCAGTGCACCTAAGCCCTCCAAGCTTCTTGCTCCAACGAGGTTGCGCCGAACATTTTTCTTTTCTAGCTTCCCGGATTCTGCTACTAGATCGTAGCATCAACCAATGTAGATTGGTTCCTTCCTAACTGCTTCCCAGAAAACCAAACAGCCCTCTCACAGTGATGAATATGGTGAGAACAAGGTTTTGGTAAAATGCCTCTCAAGGGTTTGACAATGGAGAGAAAGAGAGTTGAGGAATTTGAAAAGACTTTAATGTATAGATTGTAGGTGAATCAATCTTGTTTTTCTTTAGGGTTTCTCTCTCAAAATTCTCTCTGGAAGCTCACTTTCATTTGTGGGTATAAGGGGTATTTATACTGGAGTGAGAAAGGAATGTGAAACGTCAGGTTTTACAAAACAGGGGTGGCTCGCGGCTTGGCCTCGCGACTTGACTAAGTCACGAGACCCAGTCGCGAGATAACCGTATGGCCAGTTGTCATGTTTTGTCCTATAGTGCTCTAGCTAGCATGACTGTTCACCTTCTGGCACGCTTGGCACGTGTGCTGCATCTGGCGGCTTACAGCCGCGAGCCACTCGCAAGATCAAACCGAGAGTCTCTGTTTTCTTGCACACTCTTGAGCAATCAACACTCCATCTCACTCATTACCCTTACAACAAACCCGTCTAAATACAGGGTTACTAAATGCTGAAATACAAGCAAATTTGGCACGGAATAAAGCCAATAAGATGGTTGATTAAATTCAACCTTACAATCTCCCCCTTTGGCTATTCCGTGACAAAACCCTAAAACAGACTCTAGACTTAACATGTGAGTTGGGAACAGTTGAACAAAACTCACTCACACCTAACTCTAGAAGCTATGAAGCACTTGAATCATAAGAACATGAAACTCCTGAAACACAACAATACACCATGATCATTGTATGCAGAAAAGTATGAAATGCATATGAAACAGGCTTAAAGTGATCAAGCAAGGATGAAGTGAAGTTTCAAATCATGACTTGATCAACCAAGTAATCACCACAAGATAGTGATCACAGTGTTCATTCACACTTGGAATGAACACTAGAACATACAAGTTAACAAGAACAAAGCAAGTTACTTGTATGCCTAACACTCAACCAATGCATAATACACTAAGCATATGCATCTAGGAACAATCCTACAAGAGCACAAGAGTGACAGTACTTAAAACAAAATGCAAGACATTTAGATAGAAGTACTGATTTCAACAAAGCATAAAAGGCTGCATAAAGCATGATACAAACCATAAAACCTACAAAAACATGCATAAAACATAACCTTAAAAGCTTACATAAGCAACACGGGTACAAAACACAATATATACTGAATAACATCAACATTATATATAAAAGAGTAAACTAAGTTCAAGCTATGAGTTGGAGATAGAAATACACCAAAACCACAGTGTATCAAACCCAAAAGAAAAACCAAATATCCAAAAAAAATAACCACAGATAGATAATGTCTGATTTTGACTGCTCCCCCTCAACATATTACTCCCCCTTAAGAGCTGCTTTTCTGCTTCTCATCAACAAAAATCTCCCCCTTTTTGACCGAAATGGCCAAAGGGTCACTGTCCATGCTGGGTGGTGAAGCTATCAAGTTTTGCAGACAAAATATCAATCTGGTCCTGCATGGCTCTCATCCTTTCAGAGTGCTCGGTCTGGACCCCTCTGATTCCATCAAGTCATTCCAAAATGACTTGAAATGCATCTGGAGGTGTATCTGAAGAAGTTGATGCTCTAGTCCTTTTGCCACTCCTCCGGGGTGTTGAGGTTGATGCATGCCCTGCTGCCTCTGCCTTAGTCTCCATTGGGGGACCCTCTCCTTCATCACCTTCATCTTCTTCACCTGGAAGCCGAACACTTATTCTTTTGAAGGTTAGCTTGTTAATTGCAGAAGGTGTGGACATGGAATTGATGTCTCGAGGGATTGGAACACCCTTCTTTCTAAAGATCCTCATGAGCAGACTAGGGAAGATCAGTTTTGGTCTAGAAGTGGTTCTAGTCTCATCCACAATAGTGTCATATATGTGGGAACTGATGTCAATGAAAGTCTTTTCTTTGAGGTCCATCAGAAAAATTGCTCTTGCACTGTTGATTGTAGTCAGCTTCCTTATGGGATATAGGTTGAACATCATTATTATAGTGAGGCATCTCATGTCCACTGGAAAAGCTGTGGTATTTAGACACTTCCCTTCTCTCTATCCACCAATCCTCTGTTGAACAGTTTCAATAGACAGAATCCTATCTTTGTAATTTACAAACTCCTGATCTTCTAATCCTTCACATCATCAATGTCATGTGCATCCAAAGTGAACTCTTTACCTCTAACCCAGCAGCTTAGATCATCCTCCCTTATCACAGCATTTGAATAAAACTCCCTAATCAGGGGTTCACACACAATTGGGATATCACACAGGAGCTTTTCCCATCTTCTCCCTTCAAAACAGCTGGGGATAAAAGTGTTCCTTAAATCCTCCAAATCCACAAACCTTTCTTGAATAATTCCTGCTTTTAAGAAGAAGTCCTTATATCTCTCAAAGTGAGAAACAGACCTAAACAAGTTAGGGTCCATTTTCATTCTCTTATCTGCCTTCTTTGCAGGTGTTTTCTTCTTTGGGGATGAAGGTGCCATCTGTGAACAATCAGAAGAGGCCGCAATAACATAGAACAATACATGTGTAGAACTAATCAGTACTATGTTATTAACAAGGACAAAAATGCAACCACACAGAAGAACTTAAAACACTTATACCTTATGCTACTTAAATCAACCACACGGATGAACAAGCCTAAAAGAGGATACCTAAGAACAAACAGGTAAAATGTAAAGGAGTATTAAAGCAGCAGAGATAGAAAACATCCTAAAGACAGATATATGTCAATGAGACATATATTTTGATGAGAATGACATGTCTCAATGAATACAAGATAGATGCACACAATAGATGAACAGGTACATTCAGCACAGAAAACCTCACATCCAAAATAGGAACATTTTGAATCAACTCATCAACATAAGATCAGATAAAATGAGTAACCAATAAATAACAAACCCTAGCTAAGCACATGATGAAGAACAAAACCAACAACTTAATTTCAAACTCAAGCAATAGCATCTACAAGCTAAGCATGAACATAGAGCAACAGCTGAAACACAAACCCATCTCAAAAACATAAACAAATGCGAATAATCAAGAGGGAAAAACACAAAATCAAGTAAAAAAGAGTTCAAGAAAGAAAACCCATACCTGTTACTTGAAGATTTTGAGCAGAAATTAAGCAACAATGGAGTTTGAAAATGGGTACACGGAGTGTTTGGGAAGGAGACAGTTGAGAGAGAAGATGAATAGTCACAAAAGTTCGAGGGAAAACTGAAAAAGATTTAAAAACTACCCCTATTTTTGCCAAACACGCATTTTTCATGACTGAAGTGAGTCGTCAGGTCAAGCCGCCAAAACACTCAAAGACAAAAATTTGAAAAATTTTTCTAAGTGTTTTTCGCGACTGGAAGGTCTACCCGCGAGGGAGTTGCGAGCTAAGCCGCAAAAATCTCTGAGTAACCCTCGAGATTGGACCTTCCACTTGCGAAATAGTTGCCAAAATTGACCCGCGAACTCGCGACTGAGGTCCGCGACTTGACTTACTCGCGACTGAGTCGCCAAAACAGGGCAAAAATGATTTTGTGAATTTTCAAATTTTGAGAACAAAATACTTTCCAAAAACACCTAAAACACTCAAAAATCTTTTTGTTTTTGAATTAACAAAGATTGAGCATGTGAAAACATATTTCATCAAGTACAATCACACAAATGAATATGGCATTTATTGAACATAGACTTGTGTGTTGTGTGTGGATATCAACAATACGATAGTCCTTAGTCTAATGTGAAGCTTCAATGATCAATTCAACCAAGGCATACACAATTAGCACTAGATCATGTGATCCATCTCAATTATAGAAATATGTATATATGACCTCCCACAAAACTTAATAACATAACTTGGAGCTTTACATTTGACTCAATTTTTAATCATAGCATTTGATCTTTTTGATCCTTTCAAAACAATCACCTCTCATTGTGAGAGCGATAATAGATATTTCACCTTGATGAGATAGCCTTTGGCTTTTTGAATAAACATTCACTTTAATTTTTGGTCGCTTTCCCTTTTTCCTAGTCGAATACTAGTATGTGCGACAAGCTTTTGCAGCTCAATATCTCTTTTCATTTGGAGATTTACATTTGGAGAGCTCTTTTTAGCAAAAAAAACAAAAATAAAGAGTGGGAAGATATATAGACACAAGTCTATGCATGTTTCAAGATCATCATAACCATTCACTAATCATTCATGACTAGTTTGAAGATCTATTTACAACAATCACATAGATTTCAAGATTTCTCCCATAGTGATAAGAGTGTAAAGAGACAAGCTATGCTCGAAAATGCACAAAGCCATTAGCAGAAAGGTACAAGGCAAAATAAGTTTTGAGACAAAACTCAACTATGTCAATCAAACTTTTTGATTTTCTAATTTTTATGTGATTTTTGGATTTTTGACATAAAAGAAAAAGATAGATCAAAAACAAAAAGAAAACCAAAAGTATGCACAAATAGACAAACAAACAACCAACAATTCAAACACCAAGCAAACAATTAAACATTGTCACAAAGTATAGGAAGTATTAATGCATGGACATGTTGTAATGCTTATGCATGAGTACCCTTTTTCACCCACACGTCACTTGCGTTTGTGGTGATTTACTTATAGGATTGGGTACGGGAGTTAGGACTTTCAAACTTTCGTGTGAAGCTTTCCAAGCAATTGGTGAATGCACCAATCATCTTCATCACGTTCATCATTCCGGGATCATCATTTTGATCTCTTGATGGTTCACCTGCCCAATTTCTTCTATCATTTCTAGGTCCTCGTGACCTTTGAGGAGTTGCACTATTCTTTACTCTCAGCTTTTGGCAATTTGGTCGAGTATGCCCTTGAAGTCCGCAATGATGACACACATAAGTTGATCTAGGACCTCTTTGTGGTCGTGGACGAGACTTGGCTCGAGATTCAGACCTGCCCAAAGATTGATTACAAGAATTCAACAACCGTTCGTTCCCCACATTTCTCTTCTCCTCTATCTTGGGCTTCTTAGCAGTAGGACCAACATCAGCTGATTCTTTGGCATTTATAAACTTCACTTCTTTAGTGACATTTCCAGATGAGCTACTTCCTCCGGTATATCCCAACCCGGATTTGTCTGAAAAGCTCTTTTGCGATGAAATAACATCATCTAGCTTCTTGGTGGTGACCTTCTCAATTTTAGCATTTGCTTGCACAACCTCTTACTCAAGAAATCTCACTTTTGTGTAAGTTTCTGACAGCTCACCATTCAGTGTTTCTATCTCACATTTGGCCTCCCTATATCGGATTAAGAGACTTTTATAATCCTCCTCTGCCTTTTTCATTTTTCTCACAGCTGCCTTGGCCACCCTTGTGTACCCACCCGACTTCTCTAGGAGTGAGTTATAATTCTCTTGAAGATTGGCTGTACTTTCATCTTCTTCAGCATCTGATTCTTCAACAATTTCCAGTGATTCTTCATCACTATGTTCTCCAAGGTCTCGTACAAGCAGATTCAACTCGTCTGAAGACTCAACATGAGCAATAGTCATAAAAGCTGAGTAGTTCCCCTCTCCATCACAGCTTTCTTTAGATTCTGAGTCGAATGAATCCGAGTCACTCAATGTCGTGGCATACACTTTGCCTTTCGATTTCAAATAATTCGGACGTTCTTTCTTAGAGTGTCCATGCCCGTTACATTCGAAACAAGTGATACCTTGTGTAGGTTGAGATTCTTTTCTATCTTTTTTTTTGAATTCCCTTTTCTCCCTTCCTGAACTTTAGAATTTTCCTTTATCACCAAATTTGCCATTATTTTTGAATTTCAAGAATTTTTTGAAATTTTTTACAAGGTATGCAACATCTTTGTCAACCACATCTTCTCCCGATGAGTCATGATCTTCCACCTTCTCATTAATGGTCTTAAGAGCAAGAGATTTACTCTTCCGTTGATTGGGCAGCGACATCTCATAGGTCTGAAGAGAACCAACCAGCTCCTGGACTTTGATGTCATCAAGGTCCTTGCTCTCTTCAATCGCTGTCACTTTAGCACGAAAACTAAACTTGCTTACAATTTTAGAGTCCTCCCTTTTCTCTCCCAAACTGAACTTGCTTACAATCACCTCATTCAGCTTGCTATAGAAAGAGTCAAAGGACTCATACTCACTCATTTTTAACTCCTCAAACCGAGTGGTTAGCATCTGCAGCTTGGTGTCTTTTACCTTCTTTGTGCCTTCCTAAGTGGTCTCCAATATCTCTCATGCTTCTTTAGTAACGGTAATGTGAGAGATCCTGTGAAATTCATCTGGAGAGACACCACAGAAAATAGCATTGAGTGCTTTACTGTTAGCATTAGATGCAGCAAGTGCTGCCTTATCCCATGTGGATTTGGCTTCCTCAGGCCTAGTCCAACCTATCTCAACAGCATCCCAAACAGACTCATCAATGGAACACAGAAAAGCTCTCATGCGAACTTTCCAAAAAACATAATTACTACCATCAAAATATGAAGGTGCATTTAGGGATTGAGACCGATCCATCTCAAAAGGGAGTCAAGGATCACCCAATGGTAATGAAACCACAAGATGTGTACCTGCTCTGATACCAATTGAAAGTTCAAATATGTGTATAAACACCCTTGAACGTTTAGACCCCCAATTTACAAATTAACCAATTCAAGTTTTATGTCAAACAACTAGTGTGCGGAAAATGAACATAAGCTATAATATAGAATTGGAAAAACTATCTAAGCCAAATTAAAATCACAACCCACAGCAAATAATAAAAGGTAAAGATAAAAGGGAAGGAAGATGCAAATACAAAGACAACACGCAATGTGTTATCGAAGAGGAAACTGAAGCCCTCGGCGTAAAACCTCTCCGCCGCCCTCCAAGCGGTAAACAATCCACTAGAAAATGTAGTTGGGATACATGGACAGTAATAGACCCTCCAAGCCTAATCTACCTAGTGCACCTAAGCCCTCCAAGCTTCTTGCTCCAACGAGGTTGCGCCGAACCTTTTTCTTTTCTAGCTCCCCGGATTCCGCTACTAGACCGTAGCATCAACTAATGTAGATTGTAGATGAATCAATCTTGTTTTTCTTTAGGGTTTCTCTCTCAAAATTCTCTCTGGAAGCTCACTTTCATTTGTGGGTATAAGAGGTATTTATACTGGAGTGAGAGAGGAATGTGAAACGTCAGGTTTTACAAAACAGGAGTGGCTCGCGGCTTGGCCTCGCGACTTGACTAAGTTGCGAGACCCAGTCGCGAGATAACCGTATGGCCAGTTGTCTTATTTTGTCCTATAGTGCTCCAGCTAGTATGACTGTTCACCTTCTAGTACGCTTGGCACGTGTGCTGCATCTGGCGGCTTACAGTCGTGAGCCACCCGCGAGATCAAGCCGCGAGTCTCTGTTTTCTTGCACACTCTTGAGCAATCAACACTCCATCTCACTCACTACCCTTACAACAAACCCACCTAAATACAGGGTTACTAAATGCTGAAATACAAGCAAATTTGGCACGGAATAAAGCCAATAAGATGGTTGATTAAATTCAACCTTACAGGACTCATTAGAAGGAGTCTAGGACCTTGACTGATGGCTAATATCACTATTATCACCAAAAGAGGGGTCAGAACTTGGAGGGGTTTTTTTACGTCGCTCACAACGTAACCTCCTTCGTAAACAGTCAATCTCCAGTTGCATGCTCCTAGTGTTCTCTTCATGAAAGAGGTGACTTCCACCTCAAGACTGAATTCCCCCAGTGTGTGTGGTATGCACGCTAAACTTTTGAACCCTCCTCCACTCAGGGTTGAGGAACTGGTCCTGACATTGGGAACCAATGGATTCCTCCTGGTTTAGCCCTGAACCTATCATAGTTGGACGTCGAACTCAAAAAAGCTCAAGTAATTACCACAAACGGCGCCAATTGTAAGGGCAAGATTTGGTCCCTCAGCCCAAAGGGTTAAAGGATTTATGCCTAAAGAGCCCAATACAATGAATTTGTAGAAAATGGGTTTGAAAATTAGGCCATAATCAATCATACAACAATTATAGTTAGCCCGGATGACAAGAAAGCAATGTTAAAATAGTTTAGTTCAAAGAAAAACGTCCTCGGCTCAATCCGAGGAGACCGGTTCTTGTATATATCTCTTTTGGATTTGGTTACAAGTCTAATTCTTGTTCTTACAGTGTTTTTCTCTTCATTCTCCGATCCTTTTCCCATTAGGGTCTTCTTTCTATTTTATACTATCTTCCTTTTTTCATCTCTACCCTCCACGTGTAGATTAGATTGCTAGTGTTGATCCTTGTCCTATCAGTACCTTCCTGAAGTCTTTAGGGAGTAGCTATAAGGCTGAAAATTACTGTTCAGGTATTATTTCCTCATTAATGCGGCCAGAGAGTTAGCTACAGAATATTCAATGAGGTGGTAGTAGCTTTCTCTTAGATATTTTATGGCTCCCCTCTGTCCTGTGCTTCTATGATGCTTATCCTTATTAATAGAATCTCTCAGAACGTTGCTTTAGATGGTAGACCACACCTTCAAACCTTGGCTTTGCTTAGCTGAGGAGGCATTCATCCTCGGACCACCTTCTTGGACTCTTATGACCAAACCTCACCTCTTCACTCACTAATACGGACTCACATGACAGTGTTTACCCGTCCTCAGACTACTTAATGTCCTCGGATTGGGCCCTCGGCCCAATATACACATAGACACATATTACTGGGCCTATCACCCTTATAGTTATAAATTCATTTTTTTTACAATTTTTATGTGATTTTTATTTATTTAAATGATGACATGGCATTTTTAAAATGAATAATTTTTTAATATTATTTTAATTGTCACATAGCATTTAGTATGCCAACAGTGCACTTCGTCTAACATGTAAGTAATTTCTATTAGTAAGATAACGGTAGGGGTCAAAATGGAACGCGTTTTTCATTTTAGGGATTAAAAACAATAACATAGAAAAGTAGGGACCAAAATGGGAATAAACCCAAAATGTAAGGACAAAAAATGCATTCACTCCAAAACTCATTATAGTCTAAAACCTTATATTGTAGCTCTAGATTAACCCACAGACAACCATGTTCTTATCCAAGCTACTTATAAAAGAAAAATATATGTGTTCTTATCCAAGCTTCTTTGGGAACTTCATCAAACACTTAAGCTACAATCCTATGCTAATGCTTTGGTATAAATTAAAATTTTCATAACTCATTTAGAATCCAAACAGAAACCCACAAAAAGAATCCAACTTTAATGAAATTTTGAATAAAGAAAGTGTAATTTTCATGAAAGCATGGAAGCATTGAACAAAAATGGATGTATGGGTGTGGGTGATAGAACTATCAAAACCCCAAATTTGCAAAGAAAGAGATGAGTAAGGAAGACCAAATGCATTATAGTAGAACATACTAGGAGGATCTATGTTTGTAATTTCTTCAACCATTGGACTTTATGGTTTGTTGTTGTTGTTGTTACCACCAAAGCAACAATGACACTCTATCTCTCTTCAACTCAGACATAAAAGATATAATTTTTTGTTTAATTTTCAATGATTTGGGCTGATTTTGTGTTGTTATTTGAGCTAATTTTTGGTTTTAAGTTAGTCAAGATCATTTGGAGGGGGGGGGGGGGGGGGGGGGGGAGGGGGAGGAAGTTTAAATTTTTTAGGAACAAAATTCAAAAGCAAGCTTAATAAACAATATGTTTTTCTTTTTCCCATTGCCCCCCATAGCCCAAACATAGCTCCATCTCAAAGCATGATTAAGGTTGCATATGTGAACCTCTTGAAGTGCATAAGCAAGTTTAAAGGCCACCCTGTTGGCACAAGTGCTCGTGACGAGTTTTGGTTCTCCTTGTGGAAGTACGCCTCGACCTAAGGTGGACCAGACAGAGGGTGTAAATGTAGTTGCCACCTAGATTAGATCTAGGAACCATATATATAGCACCCTTATGTGAAGGACTGATCTTACCAAAGCACATGTCCGAAGTTTAAGTATGAGGATGGAAAGGTGTTAGGCACCCAACCCCACCGGAACTATAGGTCGGCCTCCACTCATTGTGTTCCACAAACACACACACACAAACATGCATTTAACATACAACATGACTTATTGTCCCAAAATCCTAGCATACATCTATCATGGCATCCATTCACATACATTCAAGAGGCAGAGAGTACATCACAAAGCAACAACATTATTAAGGCATTGATATCAAGATAACCTAAACATCCCATCATAGCAATACCACATCAACCAATCATACTCATTATGTCCAACAAATAAAACAAGTTAATTAACCAAATGCATGTCCATGTCATATGCATGACTTACCTCACTTACCTTGTTGCACCACAACACCTATGCATCAATGCATGTTCATATCCATATGCATGTTTATGGTGTCCATTCAATCAAATAACCCTAATCATGCATTCTAAACAAAAATCATTTAAAACATGTTATGCTACGGACCTAAGACCTAAAACATGTGAGAAAGAACTAAATAGAACCTAAAAGCATGCATTTTATCAAACAAAATAAATAAACAAAATCTGGGTTTTTGGGCTTTAACTTGCGTATGCATGTAGAGGCTGACGTACATAGGGACCTAAGGTTGTGTACTCAAGAACGAGCTTGTGTACACAACCTTGCCCAGAAACTCAGCAAGCAAACATCAAATAAACCTTGTTTAAACAATCTAACATGCTTTCCAAATGAATAAACAAAGTGTGTGGGTGCTTTTTTTTCTTAGCACATAGACCCAAGTAGAAACAAGGATCCTAGGCCCTTTGTTATTTTGGTGGACTGGGCTTGGTTCACCACAGCTAAATGGGGGTTGATTATGAACCAAGTTGTGTGCAAGTCACATAAAGCTCCTCAAGGCAAAATGCGATTCCTCCTAAGTAATAAAATACCATTATAAGTGTTTTAGTGTCATAGGATGACCCTTTACTCTTACAAAACAAGTAAAATAATTATTCATAATATTCACAACGAGAAAGAGATTGAAATAGAGTATTTGAGACTTATCTTTTATTGTGTAAACATTTAAAAAGTTCCTTCACTTGGTACCTCAGGCATACTGTCATGGTGCCTCGGGCGTACTGTTGTGGTTCCCAAGGGTACTAGGCCTGTAAGAACTCAAAATACTAATTCTCTAAACTACACGATCTTTCTCCATGCTTATTATGCAATGGAGTTTTGTCCTTTCTCTTACCTTTATAGGTCTTACATAAGAACACACTATACAATACACATATCTTCAAATAATTGTTAGTTTCTTATATTAGGATATACATTTTAATACATATACATATATGTAAATAAATTTCATGAGAATGATTCAGCCACAAGGATCCTGGCCCTAATTCTCACAGACTTAGTGCTTTTGCACAAGACTTGTGAGATTTGGAACTCAAGTCCAAGTGGCTTTGCTTAGGCATTGCCTTCCAAGATAGTTAGGTGAGAAGGATTTTTGTGGGAGAGAGTGATATCTGATGTGTGCATGTTTTGTCATATGTTTCTTTGGAGGCTAAGTGTGTCCAAGGCCCAAGTTGAAGTGAGGACCCTGGTAAAAAGGCTCAGCTTTTGGTTGAGTAAAAGGAAAACTACCAAGCAAGAATATATGTATTGAGCAGCAAGAAACAATAAGGGAAGACAATGTAATAAAGAAATACACGAAATAATTGTTAGAGATCCTTAAATCAATATGAGATATTTCATTATTTTTCTTAATTGTGAATTACAATGTGCTCACTAAGATGTGTTACAAGGCCTAAATAAGCTCAAAAGTTACAGACTTAGATGGCTGGCTATCTAAGCCTCTAAGATTTGCAAAATTTGAATCCCTTTGAATCCAAGTACATTCTATAGTGGTTGTTTTTGAATACCGGACGCTATTTTCTACTTTCTTTGAGTTTTAGGCCATGTTTTCTCAATGATTCTGTCATGATTTCCTCCTACTGAATAATGCCCCTTAATGTTGGCTGTTTCCCCCCTTTTATAGTGTCATTCTAGGGTTCGGATACCATTGATTCTCCCCCCTTAGCTCCCTGGGTACCAGAGCCCCTGTTATGTCAGCCATTCTGATGGCTGGTTCTTTCCCTATTTCTCATAATTTTCCTCTTTTAGTGTTGTTTCTCTAAAAGCCACTTGCTGACTTTCCATTACGAGGCATCCTTGGAGAGATGACCTTCAATCTCTCTTCTTTCAAGACTTCTTACTTTTTAGACTCAGGTTTTGGCTGTCCTTCCTTGCTGTCATTTTTCCCAAGTGAGCGAAATCCATTCCTGTTGGGTTGAAGGTTTTCCCAGCCACTTCCCCTTATAGTTATTCATTCTAGGTTCCCCGAGGTACCAGCCTTTTGTTCATGAATTGTCACTCTCCAAGCTTTCTGATTCTTTGCTACACCATTGGGTGCTTGAGAAGGACATATCTGTTCTTCGTTTCTTGTATTTCGTGGTACCCTTTTTCAGTTGTCTCAATCCCACTTTAGCTATGCTGCACATCCCAA
The DNA here is from genome assembly GCF_001633185.2 of Quercus lobata. Taxonomy (NCBI): domain Eukaryota; kingdom Viridiplantae; phylum Streptophyta; class Magnoliopsida; order Fagales; family Fagaceae; genus Quercus; species Quercus lobata. The sequence goes on along the minus strand of NC_044910.1, from coordinate 27,661,342 downwards.
GTATCCCGAGCCTCTAGTAGCTTCTGGGTATCTCGGCCTAGTTCTTTCACTGGATTTTTAATGGCCTTTTACTTTTCATGGAATGAGCTTTCTTGTGAAATTTTGATCCTCAACACAAAGATCCTAAACTACACAGAGAGGAAATAAAGCTATAAAACAAAGAAGAAAATTAATAAATAAAGAGAAAAAAGCAAGAAAAAGTACCTCACATAAGAAGCTTTTAGAGTTTGATTTTGACCGTTCACCTCAGTCAATTTGCAAAAAAAAAAAAAAAAAAAAATACCCAAAGGGTTAGTATGTTTAACTAGAAGGCTTTGAACTAAAATAAGTCCTAGCCAAGAACCTTTAGTTTCGGATACTTTTCTAAGTAAAAAGTTTCTCTTGAATCACTTCTTTGGAGTGAATTCTTTGTCTTCTTGGGAAAAGAGTCGTGGGGACCTCTTATAGTGTTCAAAGAGAAAGGGTGGAGGCAATTTCAAGCTATGTGGGATTGCCTCTACCGAGATTTTGTAAAATATTTTCCTTACATAGAATCTAGAAACCCTAGTTGTGTACACAGGCTCGTGGCCGTGTACATAGGGGTTAAGAATGCATAAGCTCAAGACCGTGTATGCACCCTTAGGGTTTTGTAAGGATTTTACTCCTTTCAAAAAGCATCTTTCAACTAAACATTTCTATAGCTAGGCCCTAGATTAGCCCTAAACCTCCTAGTGTTATCGTTATTGGGGAACGAGGGCTCGAGTCATAAGGGGTACAAAATGAGGTGTCTACATACCCTCCTTCACCAGAAGTCATCTTCCTAAAATTTTAATGGACACATTGTTAATGCTAAGCGTTTATCCACTACACCAAGAACTATAGCTGATGATAAGGGCACAACTTTATTCCTTTAAAGGGTGACAGCTCAACCTCAATGGGCTGACTAAAACTTAGCCCAACTTGGCCTCTACCTCTAGTCGGATGCTAGACTTAGCCTACTAGGCCTCCGCCAAACAAACCCCCCCCCCCCCCCCCACCACAAGCACCTGTCTATGTCTATGCGTAATAGGAAAGTTGACCCAGTGACCTTACTCTAATACTAATTGTTAGGACCAAGTCCTTACCCATTGCACCAAAAGCTATAATTGATGGTAATGGTACAACTTTATTTTCTTAAAGGGTGATAGCCCAGCACCAACGAGCCAACTGAAACTTGACCCAACTTGGTCCCTCCTCTGGTAGAATACTAAACTCAGTCAACTAGGCCTCCAGCCAACATAACTAATGTTGGGTTGAACTTAGAGAACATAAAGAACACAATAAAGTGACACAAATCACCCTATAAAAGGCAACCTATGGTGTTTTTTTTTTTTTTTTTTTTTTTTTTTTTTTTTTTTTTACACAAATAAACACAGCATTTTGAAGGGAAAATTTAAGGGGTGACTAGTAGGATTAGAGATAGTTAGGATATTAATCAAGTAGTACAACATAGAACAAGATATACTCACCAAAAAACATCTTAGGCGTTAGAGATTTACTGTGAGAATGGAGTATTCTTTGAGAAAGTAACTTTATAGGTGTGTTTCTAAGGGATAGTAGGTGAAAAAAAAAAAAAAAAGTTAGGAAATGAGTTCAAATTCTAAAACAAAACACAAAACCTCACTTCTAGGGATATGCAGCCAACCCGTCAAAATCAACTCGATCCAACCTAACCTGCCAGGTTAGGTCGGTTTTTAAGGGTTGGTGGGTTGGATTAGGTTGTGATTTTTTTTATTTCTTTTTACGTTGAGTTAGACTTGTCTTATAAATAATAAACATTTGCTATAATGGAATAAAGCGTAATTAAATATCCACAAATAAGAATCAAACCATCAAGTCTTTCTTATAAAATCCATCAAACTAAAACTTTAACAATAAAGTCTCCAAATACAATCTCAATTAGTTTCATGAATACTAAACTCACTATCCTAAAAAAACATAATAAAACAGTCTTTCAACTAACATAGCTCCAAAAGAAGTCTTCAACCTATGGCTCTAATGATCTACCACCAAACAATATTCCAGTACTCTAATTTGAAAGGGTGGAGAAAGGCAAGGTGAGCTAAAAGATCAATAAGAGACTACATAACATGAGGATGCATTTCAAAACAAAATAATAGTATCATTTACAAAATATAATCTTTTCAAAACATTTACAAATAGTTTTAATAGTAATATAATATATTCTACAAAACTGTTAGAAAGAAAAAATTTAACTATAACACTGTAATCAGTAAATAAAATAGTAACCACTTTAGTTAGCCAAAATACACTAATAGGTAGAAAAAAATATATTATAGTAATAAACAACTTTTCCACTTATAAAGGTCAATAACAATAAAACAATAGTTTGATATGGAAAACATTAAACATTAGCTAGACAAAGACATAAGTTGGTAAACACTCGGTGGGTGATTCCCATGGGAAACAATAACACTAACCTCAAAGAGGCAACATTGGCTCCAAAGAGCAAACGATAACACTACACCACACCACAATAACACTACGTTGGCCGAAGGCCAACACATAATCCTGTGCTAGCAAAGGTTGCAGATTGTCTATTTGACCACTTGAAAACATTCTTACTTTATTATAATATAGTCAATATCAATCATATATCATAAAATGAATACTTTCTCAAAAATATAGTTTTTGAGTCATTCTTAATATGTACAGTTTCAAAATAACACACAAGAAATAATAAAATTCGGGTATGTGTATAAAGCATTGACAATGGTATAAGTTTTTGAAACTTCACGTTTGCAAATATGTATATATATAATTATACACGTTTTGAGAGACGTCATGTTCTGAAGTTCACTTACCTCTAGTTGCTAAACTATGCTTCACTTCAATTATTCGGAATGATGTCAACTAGAACCTAATTAAGGATCAAATAACTCGGTAAGGGTAGGTTTCCAATAACCCAAAAAGTCCTCTTGTAAAACTTTTCCTTAGCCATTGTGAAGATTTCGCAATATTAAATCTAACATAACTTTCTAATATAAATCGTGTCTATAACACATTTTATATAATTGTAGTGTAATCCCTAATACTACAATTTGCTATACCTATATATATACCATTAAACACCACCTATGGATGTCTATATAGGCTTGACATATAAAGAATGGTGATACTACTCCACATATATATTAGGATCTCTTTCAAAATCAATAAACTAATGTACATTTATATAGATACTTCCATGATAGCCTATTTTCCCTTGAATATATCGATATAATTTTTAAGACTTCCATGCGACTATGAGATGATGAATCCTAAGTCAAAGATGCGTTTATTGATTCCAATAAAGCATGTATAGTTAGATGTTTACCTTAGTACAATATGAACTTGCTGGCTGCTCTAGTAGTACCACGTTATTCTATTCTTTTCAATGTAGAGAAACCCTAATTCCCTGCTCCTAAACCTTTACACGCTAAGCACTAACTTCTTCTCTTCTTCTTCTTCTTTCAAAATCTTGTAGTCTCTCTACCTTTCATGTGGCTGACTTAAAAAGACCCAGTATATATATATATATACCTCTAAAATAACACTCCAATTCAATTTAGGAAAACCAATTCGAATCCAATTAGTACTCTTAAATAAATTCAGTTTTACACGTTAAATACATTTCCTACTTGGGCTAGAATTTAAGACCCACTAAAACTTAAATAAGCTTCCAAGACTTTAATTCCCAATTAAACTCAAATTAAGGTTGTTTAGATAGGCAAGAGCTCTAAAGGATTTTGATAGTTTTTAGACCCTTTAAACAATTGATTAAACCTAGGTAATTAGCCAAGTTGTTACTTAGTCCAATTAAACAAGTCTAGGTCATCACAAAAATAAAGATCAAATCATGCAAAGCAGCGAAAAATAAATAACACAAGATATGATCGCCTAGGAAACCAAACCGGTAAAATCCTGGGGGGGATTTGACCTAGCTATCCTCAAGGTAAACTTGAATCCACTATCTTGAAAGAATTGAAGTTCATACAATAAGACTTACAAGCCCCCACGCTCGACTTCTTATTGCTACCAACCAGTAGAACTTACTTACACGACCACGTGCAAGCTCCGAATCCACGGACTCCTTCTTTCTTGGATTCACCACCAGATACAAGCACACCCACTTGTGTTTTCTTTAAGCTTCAATGGCAGCAACTGAATTGATCATCAAGGCGTAGATAAATCTTCTCCTTGAAAACCCTAAGTTTGTGTAAAGGAAAGCTCCTCTAGATCTCACAAGAGATTTACACAAACCGCAATTATGAGCAACACTAAAACGTGGCTAGGGTTTGCCTTTTATACTTAGGATAAATAAATTGCACTGGCAAAAAGAACCAGATCATCTGCAAAGAAGAGATGGGAGAAAGCCGGACCACTTCGAGAAGCTTTAACAGGGGTCCATAACTTAGCAGCACATTTTTCCTCAATTAGGTGGCCTAGAAACTCCATGCACAATATGAAAAGGTAGGGAGAGAGGGGGTCGCCTTGCCTAATACCTCTCGAGGGCAGGAAAGGTTCGAGACTGTCACCATTCAAGAGAAGGGAAGTGGACACTGAGGAAACGCAGCTCATGATAAGCTTAATGAGGTTCTCCGGGAAATTAAATAAAGTGAGCATCTCTCTGATAAAGCTCCATTCAATTCTGTCATAGGCTTTTTCTAGATCAATCTTGATGGCCATGGTCCCTCTACTACCTTTGGTTCTGCCAATGGTGTGAATTAATTCTTGGACAATGATTGCATTATCAACACATCTCCTGCTTAGAACGAAAGCAGTTTGGTAAGGGGAGACAAGCTTGTCCAAGTGAGGTCTGATCCTGGAAACTAAAATCTTGGTGATGATTTTGTAAACTGAATTACATAAGCTGATTGGTCGATAGTTCCCAATAGTTTCCGGGCCTTGAATCTTGGGAATGAGAACAATATGAGTGTTATTGAGATACTCGGGAACTTTCCTATCTAAGAAAACTTTTTCGACCTCTTTCCTCACTGAGTCCCCAACTATGAGCCAAAACCTTTGAAAGAACCCAGCATGTAATCCATCCGGACCCGGGGCCTTGTAAGGTTTCATGGACCAGAGAGCCTCCTTAATTTCTTTAGTAGAAACCATGGTATCAATTAGCTGCTTTTCCTCCGCTGACAGTTGAACATGCCATTGACTCAGACCAAGGTGGTTCCAAGAGACGGTCTCTTGGGAAGTAATGTATAAAGTCCGGAAACCAGCCCTAAAATACTCCATAACCTCCCTTTCCTTAGTAATCCACAACTCCCTCTCATCTTTGACTGCCGCAATGTGATTTCTTTTCCTCCGAGCAAGGGTAGAAACATGATAGAAAGAGGTGTTCCTGTCCCCATGGATCATCCAATTCAACCTAGACTTCAATAACCAGAGATCACGTTCTTGATCCAGAATATTTTCCAACTCACCAAGAAGCTGGTTCTCCAGACAAACAAGAGATGAGCTAGGATTGATGGACAAAGCCTTCTGGGTCCCATGAATTCTAGCCAAAATCCTCCTCTTTTTCTGATGAATGTTCCCAAAGTGGTTTCTATTCCACGCTGCTGCATCCTTAGAGAAGTGATCAATGGACTCCTCTAGCTCCTTATTACCATTCCAAGCATTGGACACAATGGTGGGAAAGGATATGTCGGAGAGACAAAATTCTTGAAATCTAAACGGCCTGTTAAGATTGACTGTATTGGCTGGCAGAGCTTCCATGAGAACGGGGCAGTGGTCAGAGTGACACCTAGGGAGATGAGTTACTCTGGCATTAGGATACATGACGCACCACTCTGGGTTCATGAAAAATCTGTCAATCCTTTCAAGAATCAAGTTACTAATGTCTCTCTTGTTGGTCCAAGTATATCTAGGACCCGAAAAACCATATCCACCATACTACATCTATCAAGACAATCTTTAAAAGCCAGAGAACGATTGATGCTAAGACCTCTACCCCTATATTTGTCCTCATCAACTAGCGGCTCATTAAAATCTCCTGCCATAACCCACGGCAACTTATGTAATTCTGCAACTTTAGCTAAATTTTCCCACAAAATATTTCTTTCCTCACTCCTAGGACTAGCATAGATTGCAGAAAATAACCAAGTGAGTCTAGAGTTTCGTACCTGAACTTCAATGTGAATTTCCTGCTCTGTCTTCGCAAGTAACTCCACCTCCACAAAATCAGAATTCCACATAAACCACAGCCCTCCAGAGTACCCGATGATATTTGTGTGAATGGCACCATCAAAAGGCAACCTATCAGTAATTGCCTTAGCTCTATCACCTCCCAATTTTGTCTCCATAACCACAAAGATGGCCGGATTATACTCATGGACTAGACTATGGATATGTCCTTGAAAATTAGGCTTCAAGGCACATCTACTGTTCCAAATAATAAAATTCATGATGGACAATAGGAGAAACAAACTGAAAACTTTAGAGGAAAAGGGCGGCACCACCTCCCTCATCGGACACCATATGGTCAACGACAAGACTACCATCATCGGACACCATCTACTTTCCGGCAAGACTTCTATCTTCGCAATCCACACTCTGGGTTGGGAGTTAAACTCCCTCATCTGGCACCATATACTCATCGGCAAGGCAACTCTCTCCGACACTCTGGGCATACAATCTTCCATCATTCTCGCTAGCAGCTGGCTGATCGGACTCAACAATGGCTGTTGCTGAGAATTCAAAGGCGACTTGGTTGGGCTGGATGGGTTCAGACCGAGTACCAGGCGAGAGGGTGAGAGGCTGGGAGCTGCTCTTCTTATCTGAACCAGTTTCACCTAAAGGTGCGGCGCACTTGTGTGTTGAACTAGTAGCTAAATTTCTGGCCAATTGCTTTTTTTTTTTCACTAAGGAGGGTTGAGGTAAGTCTACACGGATGGATGGGCTTGGGTTGTTATTGAAAGATAAGCTAGTCACTGCCTCCTTAAAACTGTCCACAGATGATCTGGCCAAATTTGGGCTTAAAGTGGGCCTAGCCTTTATAGTAAAAGCGCCAGGAGTTTTAGCAGCCCATGGTTTCGCTTCCTTCTTGAATCCGGCCCCAAACTTAAGCTTGGTACTCCTACGTGGCTCACTATTGCTGGATGAAGGACCACTAACAGGCATGTTCTTCCCTTCCGCAAACACAAAAGGCAGTTGGTTAGTGGCATTCCATGCCGAGCTGCCAGCGTTCCCAAAACCGTACTCTGTCCTATTCTCTTTCAGTGCGTAGTGTTTCCTGCTCACCATCATCCACGGACCATAGTACCCTTCCGCCTCTGTCGCCTCACATGCATTATGCGTGACAGTACCTTGCTCATTCTGCCGATCAACACTTCTGTCCACATCGTCGCTGGTTTGGCTAACTTGAGTTTTCTCCGTCGGGACTAATGGCTCCTTACCCTTATCCTTGCGAATAGTGTATGGGCAAGCTTCAACCTTGTGCCCAATTCTTCCACATGAAAAACACAGCTTTTGGATTCCCTCATAAGTCACCACTTGCTCAAAACGTCCAATAAGAATGCTGTTAACAAGCGGTTTGTTGATGTCGATCTGGATACATATTCTGGCATATCTGCCGCGTGCCTCCATGGCTGTGTGTGAGTCAATCCTTAACACCTTGCCAACGTGTTCACCGATTTCCCTAAGCACCTCTGTCTCGTAAAGTTCGATGGGGAGTTCATTAAGCTTGATCGAAACAGCGATAAGAGAAACATTTGGTGTCGAAGGCTTGAAAAATGGCTCCCATGGTCTCAATGAGAGGAAATGGTCCCCAATGAACCACGACCCCCTTTTAATCACCCTCTCTAAGTCATCTTTGGCGAAGAATCTAACTAGGAAAAAGCCATAACTGAGGTCGATGCAGTCCATCCTACCCTCAGGACTCCATAGTTGCGCCAACCTGCTCTGCATATAGTTCAGTCCTACTGCTTTCCCAACTAGTTTCACTATGATAGCCTTGGACCAAGGACCACACTTGACTGACTATAAGTGATTGCCTATCACTTATACATGAATTCACAATTTTTTTTTCACCACTCACACATTGCCACATCATAATTATGACAAAGAAGTGTGAAAGTTTGTTTTACAAGATTTTTTTTCATTTTACCTACGCAGAAGAATTAAAAAAATAAACTAAGAAAGAAAATCAATTGGAAATCAAGTCAATGGGAGGCCAAGTTGGCCAACTAGGAATTGAAATAAAAGAATATCAATAAAAGAATATACTCTTTTGGATACGTTGACTTTTCATTTTCCACTTTGATTTCTGCCATGCACCACTGTCCCGTATTTACTATTTACCTATTGACTGAGTATTAACACACATTATTATTCACTATTGTGCACTTTTGACGTAATGGTCACTCTACAAGTATAAGTATTTGTCGGGTGTGTGAAATAAGAGTCGTGGTTTAAGTTCTAAGAGGAAGTTTTACATACATATATACTTAAATTTAAGTTAGAATAGAATTTCTACCTTATAAAAAAAAAAAATGATCATTTAATGCATGGCTGTCATGGCCGTTATGCTCCCATATGGTTTAGCTATGGCCTATGGGTTTTGTATTATCCCAAAATACAAGAACTTGGGGGGGGGGGGGGGGGGGAAGTACAATTAAAACCCTCCACCTGTTTTGAGATAAAAAAAATTTAAACTTTTTATAGTAAAAATATAATTTATATCTAAAGGAATAATCCAATATTCAAAGAATATAAATACTCTTCACACACATATATATACATAAATTAGGTTAGAATTGAATTTCTATCTTGTATAAATATATTTATATATATATATATATATGAATACTCTCATTTAAATAGTAATAAGAAAAAAAAGAAAGCCGGCAAAAATGAAACCTATATTATAAATTTGGTGAATTGTCATTTTAGTTTACCAAGTTTAAATTTTGTAAATGCTTTCATTTGATTCATTTTTTTCATTACCGTTTGAAAATGTCGGTAACTCCATTAAAACAACTTCATTTTAACATTTATAAAATTAAAAATGATTTGATTTTTTTTTTGTTTGAAATAATTAAAATGACGATATTGTCAAAGCTAATAGTATTTCTATAAAAAATAAAAATAAAAATGCCAGTTTAAATTTAGTGGATTAAATTGACAATTTACTATAAACTTTTAGGATGTAACATATATTTCTATCAAAAAAGATTTTGGAATCTTCCAGCCCTCTATGACCGCAATTCTTTTATTAATTAAATTATCATAATAGTTTTTATTTTTAATTAGTACCAGGAAGCAAACGAATGATCACAAATATATTTTAAGACAACCTTGGCAATCATCAAATGATTGAGATTGATTCTAAAATAAATCTCCGATGACTTCCAATTTTCTTGCTTCCAGTTGGCAACAACTTGACTATCGATAAAGAAAGAAATTTATGTCTCATATCTTGTAAATTACAGGTTTACAACATTTAATACTTTCTCGAAAATTAATGCATGTTTAGACTTTAGACGTATATATGACGACTTGATTACGCTACTAGCTATCCAATAATCCATTATTTCCTTCTTCTTCTTCCCACCCCTCATTTTTTTTTTTTTTTTTTTTTTTAAAGAGAGGTGTTTTCCCGACCTAATGGATAAAATAATTCATCAATCTCTATTTGCAAAAGAATCAGATTTAAGAAGCCAAATGCATATCATGACTAGAAACTAATTTATATTCCGTAAGCACTGAAATTAACTGTAGTTCATTGCTTAAAAAAAATGTGTTGTATATAGTATAATTTTTTTCATAATCAATCCTTAAAAGTAATCCCCTCCTATTTGTGTTTATTTGTTTGTTAAATTATATAAATGCATTACATATTTTTAATAAGTCCTCCTCTCTACCCCGGCGGCTAAATCAAAAAAATAATAATAATAATAATTGTACATTTTTAGACCCCTTAAACACAAATAGATTAACCTAGTTATTTAGCCAAGTGATTAACTTAGGTAAATTATATAGATTTAGGTTAACACAAATAAATCATATCATTGAAACAATACGAAAAATAAAGAATACAACGATATAATAATCTAGGAAAACCAAACCGATAAAAAACCTGGGCAAGATTTACCCTAACTATCCTCAAGGTAAAACCGATCCACTATGAAAGAATTGAAATTTTACAATAGCGACTTAGACCACTAACATCTTATTACTATCTCAAGTAAAAAACTTACTACCATGACCACATGACACTACCATGACCACGTGACATCCCCAAGTCCACGAACTACTTCTTTCTTGGATTCACAGCAACCACAAGTACTCTCACTTGTGTTCTCTTTAAGCTCTTTATGCAGCAACTGAAACAATCATCAAGCTCTTGACATCAATCTTGATTTTGATTACCCTAAGTATATATGAAGGCAAACACTTCTAGATCTCACAAGAGATTCATACACACAGCATAAGCAACAACAATAAAACATGGCTAGAGTTTTTCCTTTTATTCTTAAGACAAAACATAAAACCCAACACGTCATATGAGTTTGGGTTGAGTTGGAAAAATCTGCAGAAAAACAATCTGCACGAGATTCGATCGATCGAGTCTAATTTTTGATCGATCAAGCCTTACAGAAAGTGAACAGTAATTTTCTGCAATTACTTGATTCCAATTTCACAATAAACATACTTTGAGCAATCTAAATCTGGACTCTAAGTTTTGATCATGGTTTGCCAACATTATATATTTGAAGTTCTAAAACATTTAGATCCTAAATCCTTATAACCTAACAATAATAAAGACTTACAAGAACTTTTTAATTGTTGGGGGAGAGGAGGGCTTATTAAAAATATGTAATGCATTTATATAGTTTAACAAACAAATACACAAATGTGAGAGGATAACTTTTAAAGAATGATGATAAAGCAAGTTATGTTATACACAACATAATTTTTAAAGCAATGTAGGACAATAATTTTTTTTTTTTTTTGAGAAACAAACAAATACACGTACCATAGAGGGAAAAAATTGTTTTCTAATACAAAGTCACATTACAAACTTTATTCTAAAACATAGTAACTTTTAAGAGAAGATATGACAAGTTATTATTTGAATTTAATTATATATATATATATATAAAGTTTGGGTCCGAAATTTTTTTTTTTTTTGGGTGGCTACGCCTGTATTCATGAAATACTAAATATTTAACGGCACTCATCTATATGAAGTATAACGTGACATTAGTTACTCATAATATTGAATGGAAGATTCTCATTAAAAAAAAAAAAAAAAAAAATCCCAATGAAAAGGACAGTTTGCTTAACAAAAAAGATTTTTTGTGTGCTTTCTTTAAAGTATGTTCCAAATGGCTAGATAAAGCTGCTAGCTAGATAACTTAAGTTTCTGCAAACACAACACATTACCAACTCAAATGCCCAATCAGAACTCAAAAATCCATTGGATGATCAGTTTTTGAAATGGTCGTGTGTATTTTAATAATAGACATACAGAAAGCATGGAGATTCCTTACAATTGCGCACGTTCCAAGAAATCCATGTTGTCTAATATAAATAGGAGCTTCCTATTCTTTCCCTCTTCATCTCTCTGCAGTCTTTTCTCTAATGATGATGGGTCGCTTTCAATTTTTGCTAGCATGCGCTTTAGCTCTTCTATCTTCTTCAATAACATCTGCAGAAACAGTGGAACATTTTTTCCATGTAACTAGCTTATCCATTTGAATGTTTTTCTCTTTCTTGCTGTGTTTTTCCTAGTAGTAAATGAGTGCAATGGGGTGGGGGAAAAATGGTCTTTAGCACTATTATCATTACAATAAATTTAGGAACATATTTTTTTCCACAACTATTCATATGAATTGTTATAATTACTGCATGCTTAAAATGATATCAATATTGTATTCGAGTTGAAGTGATGTTGTAATCACAACAAATATTTTAGCAGTTGTGTAAAAACGTTCACTCTAGCATTACTTTTTGTTCTGTTGACTTACTTAATAGTTAACTTGGAATAATCGTTAGTGTAAGCCTAGACTTTAGATATGCTATTCCTTTAGCTCTTCAATTCCTTCCTCACCAATCAACCTAACTATGTGAGGAGTCGACTATTATCTCATGTACCTATATTTGAGATGTACGTAATTAACAGTACAGAATTTGAAGTACATCAAATTTTTGCTATTATAACAATTCTTAATTATTATTATTGTTACAGGTGCAAAACCTGACAGTCCAACGGCTGTGCCACGAGCAAGTGATAACTACAGTAAATGGAACTCTGCCTGGTCCAGTAATAAGCGTTCGAGAGGGTGATGACCTTGTGATCCACGTAGTCAATCAGTCTCCCTATAATATTACCATCCACTGGTAAATCCTTATTATGCTATACAACTAAAAGTCTGCTTAGCCATTGTCATTCTTTTTTTCTTTTTTTTTGGGTATTTAATTATAAGGTAAAAAGAGGCTTCCATGCTTTCATTGGAAAACAATAAGAAATTAAAGTTATTTATGCATGTGTACAACTTGATAATAAAAAGAATGATATTAATCCATCGAAATTTAAGGCTAAGACATGTAGTTGTTGTTGTTGTTGATGCGGTATACTACTTTTTAAAAGAAAGAACCAACCGTTGACATATTAGTATATAATTAAATAAAGGATTATTTCGGAAAGAGAATAAGTTTACGAATACATGAAGATATATTTTGCGAAACAATATAGGTAAATTATTATTGTGTCGCCATGGAAATTTTGATGCAGGCACGGAGTGTTTCAACTATTAAGTGCATGGGCAGACGGACCTTCATATATAACTCAATGTCCCATATATCCTGGCCAAACTTATGCTTACAGATTTAAAATCACTGGACAAGAGGGGACTCTTTGGTGGCATGCTCATGTCTCGTGGCTTCGTGCAACTGTCTATGGGGCACTTATTATCAAACCAAGATTTGGAAACTTTTATCCATTTCCATCTCCTTACGAAGAATTTCCGATCTTATTGGGTATCAACTCCTAACACTCTTACTTGTTTGATCATATGGATAATGGAAGAATAGAAATTTCTAACAAAGTAACAATGAAGTTTATCACCAAAACTATTCTGTTGCTGGGGCAATGCATAGAAACACATACAACACTGGCCTAATTCCTAATGTAAATAAATAGCTAATGGTCCTTTAAATGTGATTGCAGGGGAGTATTGGGATGCTAATGTTGTTGATGTCGAGAACCAAGGTCTCGCAACAGGTGCCGCACCTAACATTTCCGACGCTTTTACAATCAATGGACAACCTGGTGATCTCTACTCATGTTCTCAAACTGGTATGTAATAATCGGTCACTGTGAATCTTTCTCTCATGAATCTCTTTTCTCTATCTAACTGTTGGTATCTCTGACTTTAGTTGATTGTATCTATTTTTATTATATATTTATATATTATTTGTATGAGTGTGTGTTTGACATGGATTGTATGTGTAATTTATTTTTGTTATAATGTTATTGGGGGTGAAAGTGTGCATGTATAGTATAAATATAATATAATTTAATAATTAGGAAATATAAAGGGTTTGTTATATGTGTGTGTATTGTTATCATGTTATAATAACATTTTTCTTATAAACTTAGTGATTAAAAAAATAGTAAATTTAGTAATTCTTCAAACATTTGATTAGTTAAGTAGACACATAGTGTATTATTTATATATATATGGATGGGTGTGGCTCTTTGGATCAATAATTAATACAATGCATGTGGGTTGAGTTTTGTCATCTAGTTTAAAAAAATAAAAAAATAACAAATAGATAATGACAATTGCATAAAAATGCAAAATGTTATACAACTTTACAAAATAAAATGGTTACACCTACCCACATTGATAATAGATAATAAGATTTATAATGATGTCAAAATATGAAAACTAGTAAAAGGAAATAGTAAAATATCATACATTCGTGTCTTTTTTTTTTTTTTTTTTGGGTCTATAACTCGATATATTTAAGTTATTTTTTTATTAAATTTTTTAAAATTTAAATTTCTTAACGACGCCCCGAAAAGAAATCCTGAGGTTGCCACAACTCACACACACATTGAAGTTTGGCAAAAAAAAAAAAAAAATCAAAATCAATCACTCACAAATCCCCTCCATTTAAGTTTTATCTTTCCCTCACGACTTGTTGACTAAAATTTTTTAAAGAAAGAGCAGCTACACTTTTTGCCACAACCTGTTAAAGCAGTCGAGTATATAAGAGTGGTGAACAGAAGAAATCATTTTCACATAAACTTATCAGATTTTTTTCCTCCATTCATAATCCACCACTTCGGTGTTGATAAAAGCCATGAAACAAAAATTGTGTTCACTTGCTCTTATTATAAAGGTGGTTCTTTTCCAATTTTTTCAGGCACATATAAGCTTGAGGTGATCCAAGGAAAGACCTATATGTTACGCATCATTAACGCTGCACTCAATAACCAACTGTTTTTCAAAATAGCCAATCATAAAATGAAAGTTGTAGCAATTGATGCTGCTTACACCGCACCTTATGTCACTGATGTTATTGTCCTTTCTCCCGGCCAAACCACTGATGTTCTTTTCACCGCTGATCAACCTGTGGGTTCTTACTACATGGCCGCAAGACCCTACATTACCGCCCAAGGCATACCGTTCGATAACACAACCACAAGTGGCATCATTGTCTATCAGGGTGCCAAGTCATCAGCAACTCCCATAATGCCAGCCCTACCAGCTTTCAATGACACACCCACAGCTTACAAGTTTTACTCCAATCTCACCGGCTCTCCACTTGGGCCCCATTGGGTCCCAGTGCCAAGTCACGTGGAGGAGCACATGTTTATCACATTTGGGATAAATCTTGCACCGTGCGGAGAAGGGAGTGCCACTTGTGCAGGTCCATTTGGGCAGCGATTGTCTGCGAGCATGAACAATGAATCATTTCAGCTCCCTAGTAAATTGTCAATGTTACAAGCATTCTTTTACAATAATAAGAATGGGGTTTATACAACTGATTTTCCTGATAACCCTCCATCGGTGTTTGATTACACCAACTCGAGCAACGCTTTCAATCAGTCCATGTTATTTGCACCAAAGAGTACAAAAGTAAGGACACTGAAGTTCGGTTCAACAGTGGAGATTGTTCTTCAGAACACAGCCTTAATAGCAACAGAGTCTCATCCTATCCACTTTCACGGTTTCAACATCCATGTGTTAGCACAAGGTCTTGGAAATTATGATTCTGTTAAAGATCCCCGAAAGTTCAATTTGGTCAATCCACAAATACGTAATACTATAGCCGTGCCAACTGGGGGTTGGGCTGTTATCAGATTCACAGCAAATAATCCAGGTTATATTTCTATCTTGCCTCTTATTTTTTTCTCTTATATTATTATTATTATTATTATTATTATGTTACACAAATTCAATGAATCTTTTTTTTTTGAGAAAACAAATTCAATGAATCTTAAATCTATAATTTCATCTATAATAATATTATTAGATATGGAGAAGAAACTGTTATTCAAATTAGATGTAACTGATATTTTTCTATTAACACTTCTTGCCGTGTAAGTTTGTAACTATCTGACTTTTCTATGTAGTACAAAAGTTCACATGAACTTAAGGTACATAAAGAATCTTAGATGAGAAGGAGTTTCATGATGCATATAAATATAGTATGCAATTTAACAAACTCATTAATTATTTTTATTAAGGTGAAATACAATTAACTCTCATGATGTTTGGGTTACGTTATTGCCAACTAGTTTCAAAACTTTTTAAAATTGACAAACTTAGTCCATAATCACCATGAGAAAAAGAGGTTAAAAATCAGTAATGGTTTAGAGTTAAAGTTGGGCTTACTGGTAAGTGACCAAGTTAGTTAATTTTGAAAAGTTTTAGTCTTAAACCTACCTGATATTAGCTCAAACCTCAATTTAGCTGTTTTTTACTCTATTTATTATGACAGAAAAAGAAAATTAAAGAACCCTGAATATTGGCAAAACTACAACTATTGTTAACCGGGAAAAAAAAAAAAAAAAAAAAATCATTGTAGAAACAACATACACTTATATTAGAAAAGTCCATTCTTTGAAAACAGAAAAATAGTTATTCTATTTTTCTTTTTTCAAGCTTGGCAATATAATATCGATCTAGTCATTTTGGTTAACAGTTTTGTTTCATTTTTTCACACGTTAATGATCGAGTTCTATAAGCGATGCTTTCAAATAAATACTCAAGAAAGTTGCAAATCTCATTTTCTGATAATAGATCTTTTATACAGTTTAGTATTATTACAATGTCATTTACTTATGATAATTTAGACTGGTGGATTATATTATCTAAATTGGTATGTCACTCATATTATTAAAAAAAATCCAAGTTTAAGATTGAAGAAACATGTGGATCAAACTTAAAAAATTAGCTGCAACAAGAAAACCTTAAAAATTTATAAAAATAAGATTATTATTATTATTATTATTATTATTATTATTATTATTATTATTATTATTTGTAATTGCATGATTAAATTAAAACTTTTGGTGTATCCGTAAGTTAGTTTTCTTTGACCGAGATTTAAACCAATCTTCTTAATTAGTTTGTCACTTATGTTTGATGAAAAATGAACCACGCAGGTGTTTGGATGGTACATTGCCATCTGGACGTGCACTTGCCATGGGGTTTGGGCATGGCTTTTGAAGTTGAGAATGGACCCTATTCTACGCTGCCTCCACCGCCAAATGATCTACCCAAATGTTAATATTTCTTTCACGGTGTCACCGTTGTTAATGTTTTCTTATATTCTTTCATTCTTTATTTGTAATTTGGTTTTTCAAATTTCTCATGATTGGTTTGCAACAAATTTGTCACAAATTTTCTTTTTGGTTGATACCTTAAATTAGGGGAAGGGAATCAAACCCGACCTCGCCGTTAAGGAGAATAAAAGGTGCCAACAATATCATTGGCATTTGTGATGAAGTTAATCATTAATCATTTCTTGTCCTATCCATTTATTTATTTATTAATTGTATTAAATAATTATAGTCATTTTCGATTTCCTTGTCTTATTATTATTATTATGATTATTATTATTATTATTATTATTATTATTATTTTAAATTCGCCTTTTTATTTGTCTCCTCTTGCTCAAATCTTGTGTTATAAAAGTCAAAGATCAAAATTCCCTTAAATCATATATATGGTAGTGCTTTTTCTCAAAAATATATATAAATATATATATATATATATATATATATATGTTGGTGCTATGTGCACTACAATTTCACAACAAAATTTAGGTGGCAAACCGCTATTAATTCACATCTAAACATTACTTTTTTACTTACCATTAATAGCTTGCCACATAAGTTTTGTTGTAAAAATATTATTCTCGTAGTACTTTTATTCAATATATGTTATATTAAAGTAGAAGCCCAAGCAAAATTCAAATTGAATTCAAATTACTTCTTAATTGTTCTCTAATTTTGCGCCATGTATTTTATTTATTTTTCTTAATTTTGGTGCCAAGTAACACCATAATACACAATACGAAAGTTGAAATGAACACCTCACCCACCTTGGTAAAATCACCTTATCATCACTAATGTTGAATGTTTCCATGCTTAAAACACAGCTTCCAATCTAGTATTACAAATCTTAATTGGGGTGGATCATGCAATTGTTAATTTATGGGGTGAGACTAGTTGTTAGTATTTTATAAATTGGCCACTTAAAAACTTGGTTTATTTGTTATGGGATCAATTCTAAATCTGTTGGAATTTGTTTCAATTCTTTTTAAGCTATTGGTTGGTATAGCTTTGTTTTTGCTAAAAAAAAGATTAAAAAAAAGAAAGAAAACTGCCTACTTGAAATTCTTGAGGATCATATTGTGAATGGGGTAATACTGAGCAAATGGTTCTTAAATTTGATGTCTATAGTTTTGGTTTTGTTATTGCAGAACTATTGAATAATAGAATGGAGTTTTATTTGGGATGTGGCATTGCATATGGTGTTTTTGCTTGTATGTTTTAAAAGTAGTTTTGTTTTTCCTATATGGCAAAACAATTTTCTCCCAACGTATTATTATATATAGTATTAGGTTAGATTAGTTTATTATTTGTTTTTGTTAGATTCTAAATGTTTAGAACAATTGGCAAATCGTAAACACAAACTTGTCTAGATATAGATTTTAGAGTCTATAGGTATTCTTAGACAATGCTCAAGGTGATTCAAGTCAAGATTCAAGAACATACAAGCTGCAGGAAGAAGATTTCATAATCTACCTGGTTCGCTCGATCAAAAGACAGGCTCGACCAATCGAAAGTCGTATCTGCAAAATATTAATTAAGCCCAAACAGC
Organism: Quercus lobata; assembly: GCF_001633185.2. Lineage (NCBI taxonomy): Eukaryota > Viridiplantae > Streptophyta > Magnoliopsida > Fagales > Fagaceae > Quercus > Quercus lobata. Next base: position 27,642,965 of record NC_044910.1, on the reverse strand, counting down.
AGTTTAAGCCCGTTAAGGATTAGGTTTTCTAATCTATTTCTCCCAATATATAAAGGAAACCCTAAGCACGTTTTATAAGGCTTTTTAGAGAGAAAAGAGTGTGTCTCTTTTGTATTTAGGGTTTTGTACCTAAAAAACCCTCTTATATTTTCTACCGGTGTTATTACTTGAAGAATCTCAAGATCCGATGTTGTAGAAGTTGCTGCCTTCTCTAGTCATCAAAGGTGCTGATGATCTAAACCTTCAAGGGTAGTCACAAACATGAGAATTTGTGTTGCTAAACCTTTGAGTGTGATCTCAAAGTCACAAACGTGGGTGTTTGTATTTTGCAAAGGCCAATGAAAGAAGTAGTTTGTCGACTCAGAGCTATCATGGGGTCGTGGTAGTAAGTTTTTTACTCGAGGTAGCAATAGGATGTTAGTGGTCTAAGTCGTTATTATGTAAACTTCAATTCTTTCTAGTGGATTTGCTTTTTACCTTGAGGATAGCTAGATTAAATTCTCCCCAGGTTTTTTACCGATTTGGTTTTCCTAGGTTATCATATCGTTGTATTCTTTATTTTCCGCACTTTACAATGATATGATATATTTGTGTTAACTTAGATCTGATTAATTTGACTAAGTAATCTCTTGGCTAATTAATTAGGTTAATCTGGTTGTATTTTAAGGGGTTTAAAAACATATAGTTTTTATTCTTTTTCTCTCATACCTTATTTGTAATTTGATTTTCAAACTTTAACATCACTGGTTTGCAACGCATTTGTGACAAGTTTTTTATTTTTTGGTTGCTATATTAAATTTGGGGGGAGGGGGGTGGAATCAATATAAGTATATAACCGACCTCCCCTTTTAAGACTAGAAGTTACCAACTGATTCATTATCATTTGGTGGAATCTGGTTAGCTCAATTGATAAAATCTTTAATGGTTGAATAAAAGATTTGGTGTTCAATCCCCACCTATACAAAAAACAGATTGGTGTCTTGGTTTGATGATAATGAGCACAATCCTCAGAATCAGTTGTCATAGGTTGAAACTCTATAATAATAATTAAAACACCATTGGCATTTGTGATGAAGTTGATCATCAATCAACTCTTGTTTGTCCATTTTATTAATTACATTTTTGGATAAAATAATTAAAAATTTTAAAATTTTCTTGTCCTGTGAAAATATGTTTTCCTTAATTCACCTTATTTTTTCCCTCCTTTCTTTCAAAATCATATGCTATATTGTATCTTACTAAATTAAGTCCAAGATCAAAATTCTCTAGAATCATATAATATGATATTAAATAAATTTAAGTACAATCAGTATAAGTTTAAGTTTCTCTGACTAGCAAAAGTTTCTCTGTGAACTTTTCCTAGGCTATAGAATATTGTGTCCCTACGTGTAGGTGCTTTTGTCCCTTAGGGTAACAAGTTTATCCTTAAGGCTAGTGATTTTTTCTTTCGGGGGTTAGGGAAACAGTGAATTCATGGAGGATCTTGCAAACCATTGTAAAGGTTTGTCGATTTCGGACACAGAAGGGCCAACTTTCGACCTTGAAGAGGAATTGGCTACGCCAGAATACATCATTGCTGGTAAATTCTATACAAGAAGGGCTTTGAATATGGAAGCTATAGCTTCGACTTTTATGCCATTGTGGAGATCCAGGAATGGCTTCAAAGTCAAAAATATGGGAAACCACATAGTCCTCTTCACGTTTGATAACAAACATGAAGTAGAATCCATTCTTTCAAATGAACCTTGGAGCTTTGACAAGCACCTTTTGGTGCTGCAACGTTACGACAAGGATGAGCCAATTGAGGATTTAAAATTTAATAGTACAACGTTTTGGGTGCAGGTACATGACATCCCAGTGCGTTTTATGAACCCAAAGGTGGCGGAAGGGATTTGTAGTACTGTGGGCATGGTTGTCCGGAAGTCTAAAATGGAGATGAATGGGGGGAGTTTTATGAGGGTAAGAGTCAACGTGGATATCACTCGTCCACTAAGTCAAGGAAGAATGGTATCAGTTGGACAAGGCAGAGAAAAGTGGGTCTCTTTCAAATATGAGCGCCTACCTAATATTTGCTATTAGTGCGGCTGTCTTGACCATGATGATAGGGATTGTGAGGTGTGGCTTGATAGTGAAGGCTCCCTAAAAGTTAAAGAACAGAAATTTGGTCCTTGGCTTCGTGCTCCACCTGTACGTCGAGTACAAAAAAACGTAATCTCAGTGCCCGGAATTTTTCACAAAAAGAAAGGAAGCACGTCTACTCAAACAGCTTCGGTTCAGTCAAGGCAAGCTCCGGCAAAGTCCACGATGTCTTTGGCAGCTCAAACAACACCAGCTGACGTGGACCATTGCAACGTGGAATCATCAATGGACCATTTAAGTGGATCGGTTACAACTGATGTACTTAACTCTCCAACGGTTTTTGAGCAGAGCAATCTTCAGGATGGTCCGTTGGAGAATAAATTAGAGAGAGAGGTAGGTGCTGTAGTGAAGAATGATGAGCCACCTGTAGGGGAACGGACTGCCAGCCCACCAGGAATTAATCCACATTTAATCCTTTCCAATAATGACCCGGATCAAGCTATGAAATCAAGGGAATCAACGCAAAAGGAAACTTTCCTTTCTGAGATTGCTGAAATTGATGAGGGGCTGTCTAAATTAAAGGTCGGACCAATTACAGTAACCGACTCTTTGAATGCTGAAGCTCCAATCAATGTGCACGTGACTAGTGAGGAAGTAAAGGAGGCGGCTAGGGTTTCTCAAGTCCTAGAGGGTGTCTATCATGCAAACCCACGTGCAGCAACAACTGAAGCACAGAATATTCTATCTCCACGGCAACAAGGGTCATGGAAGAGGTTGAACAGAGCAGATGGACCCAGCAAGCTGATCGAAAAATCCAGCACTATTGAATCGGTGCTATCAAGCAAAAGAATGTATGAGGAACTATCCAATCCCAATGGTTTACCAAGCAAAAAACGTGCGGTTTCTGTTGAGATTATTTCTTCAAAGTTGGCGGAGGCTGATGCTCAGCCCCGCCCTACACAATGAGTCTCTTAGTTTGGACTTGTCGTGGGCTTGGGAACCCACGTACAGTGAGAGAGCTTGGAGATTACATTCGGGCAAAAGATCCTGCTGTTATGTTTTTAGCCGAGACATGGACAGACGATGCAAGGCTAGATGAAGTGTTACGAAATTTTAGTTTCAGAAATAAATGGTCAATTCCTAGTGGCCAAAGAGGTGGTGGTTTGGTTTTGTTGTGGAAGGAAGATTTTCAAGTCTCAGTGGAAGATTCATCAAAGTATTGTATTGATGTAATTGTTGAGAAAAACACTCCTCAAGAATGGCGGTTCAAGGGTTTCTATGGCGAACCAGTGACACATAGAAGGCATGAGGCATGGACAAAGCTACGAACCCTAAATGATAAGCCGCACATTCCTTGGTTGTGTGCAGGGGACTTCAATGAAATTACAAGACAGGAAGAAAAGAGAGGAGGTGTATGTCGTGAAAATAGTCAAATGCAAGCTTTCCGGGATGTTATCGATGAGTGCAGTTTTATGGACTTGGGTTTCATAGGCCCAAATTTCACTTGGGCAAAGCACTTCAATGATGGACATTCGATTTGGGAGAGATTAGACCATGGATTAGCAACCAATCCGTGGTTCTTGTGGTTTCCAGGCACTAAAGTTCATCATTTACCCTGTCTTTCCTCGGATCACTGCCCATTGTTTATCAACCCTTCAGGAATTGAAATTCCATCCTATAAAAAACCTTTTAGGTTTGAGGAGATGTGGCTAGCTGATAGTAGGTGTGGGGAGGTGGTTGAAGCAGCATGGAGGTCATGTGTATCATTAGATCCTAATAAGGAAATCCTTGGAAAAATAGAAAAATGTGGCAAAGACTTGTCATGGTGGAATTACAATGTATTTGGGAATGTGAGGAGGGAGCTAAAAAAGAAGAGGGATATGCTAGTTGAAGAGGAAGCAGTGGCATTGAGAACTGGAAGCAATGTACGGATCAAAGAGTTGCAAAGAGAGATAAATGAGTTGTTGGATCGGGAAACAAGGATGTGGAATCAACGCTCTCGAATTCTTTGGCTAAAAAATGGAGATGGAAATACTAAATTTTTCCATAGTCGAGCCTCTCACCGGTATAGGAAAAATGTGATATTGGGGTTGAATGATAGCCATGGAGTTTGGAAGGAAGGACCGAATGAAGTTGCTGGTATCCTCATTCACTACTACAGTGACTTGTTCACTACCTCAAATCCGCCCACTCAACATGAAGCTCTAAGCCACATTCCTCAAGTGATCACTGATGATATGAATAGTGAATTGACTAGTACATTTGAGGAATGGGAAGTACTCCAAGCATTGAAACAAATGGCACCTATGAAGGCACCAGGACCTGATGGAATGCCCCCCCTTGTTTTTTCAGCATTTTTGGCCTATGATAGAAGGTGATGTTACTCACTCAGTACTATCCTGGTTAAACTCAGGTACTATCCCACATCCACTGAATCATACTTTTATTACTCTAATTCCAAAAAAGAAAAACCCAAGCTTAGTGTCAGATTATCGCCCTATTAGTTTATGCAATGTGCTTTACAAAATTTTTGCAAAATTCCTTGCCAATAGACTAAAAAAATTCCTCAATTCAGTTATCAATGAAAACCAATCTGCTTTTGCCAAAGGCCGCCTCATATCAGATAATATCCTTATTGCCTTCGAAACTTTACATTGCATGAAAAATTATAATTCAAGTGCATCGGGTTTTATGGCTTTGAAGCTTGACATGAGTAAAGCCTATGATAGGGTTGAGTGGATGTTCTTAGAAAATGTGATGAGGAAAATGGGATTTTCAGAAGGGTGGATTGGGCTTATTATGGTGTGTGTGCGATCAGTCACCTACTCTATACTTGTAAACGGAGAACCAAAGGGTATGATTCACCCCTCAAGAGGGCTTAGACAAGGAGATCCTCTCTCTCCTTTTCTATTCCTCCTTTGCACTGAGGGCCTTCATGGCCTGATAAATAAAGCAGCAAATAATGGTGACATCCACGGATTCAGTTTGTGCAAAAGAGGACCCAAACTAACCCACTTATTTTTTGCAGATGATAGCCTTCTCTTTTGTAGGGCCAATTCCGAAGAATGCAGTAAAGTTTTGGAGTTGCTATCAACATATGAAGAAGTCTTTGGCCAAAAATTAAACAGGGAGAAAACAACTTTATTCTTCAGCAAAGCAGTTACAGAAGCAAGCCGCCAAATCATCAAAGGCATTCTGGGAGTCCGTGAAATCCATCACCATGAAAAATACTTGGGGCTGCCATCTTTGACTGGAAGGGGAAAAAAAAGCAAGCTTTAATTATATCAAGGAGAGAGTGTGGAGGAAGCTACAAGGGTGGGAAGGAAAACTCCTTTCCCAAGCCGGAAGGGAGGTGCTTATTAAGGCGGTCATCCAAGCCATACCTACGTATGCAATGGGTTGCTTCAAATTACCTTTGGGGTTGTGCAATGAAATTGAGGTGATGGTTAGGAAGTTTTGGTGGGGACAACGAGGGGAGAAGAGAAAGGTTCATTGGCTAAAATGGGATGAGATGAAAAAAGCCAAAAAGGAAGGGGGTATGAGCTTTCGTGATTTAGCCCTACACAATGACTCCCTCTTGGCCAAACAAGCTTGGAGGTTATTGGAGGATAAAACTTCCCTGCTCTACAAGGTTTTCAAACCTCGTTTCTTTCCAAATTGTACAATCATGGAGGCGCCAAAATCTAGCCGAGGTTCTTATGCTTGGAAAAGCATACTCCAAGGGAGAGATGTGATCAAAAGGGGTGCATGTTGGAGAATAGGCGATGGGCAGAAAGTGAAGGTGTGGCATCATGTTTGGCTTCCATCTAAACCACCGGCGAGAATTTTATCACCCGTTCTTGAAGGTTGGGAGGAAGCCACAATCGACAAACTCATCAAGGAAGATTCAAGGACTTGGGATGATGATGTGATTGATGGCCTTTTTGCTCCGGGGGAAGCTGCCATCATTAAATCAATCCCGCTCTCAAGATTCCCCACTGAAGATAAGTTGTTTTGGCCATGGACTCAAACAGGGAAGTATAACTGCAAATCTGGTTACAGATTTTTACAGCATGAAGATGATGTTTCAGGGGCAACAGAAGCACTGGCAGAGGACAGAATTTTCTGGCGCAGCATTTGGGATTTGCGAGTCCCAAACAAGATTAAAAATTTTCTGTGGAGAGCAAGCCATGAGGCAGTCCCAACAAAAGCAAATTTGCAGCGACGACATATTCTGGAGAATGGCAGGTGCGAGCATTGTATGATGGAGGATGAAACCACGTTACATGCATTGTGGTCTTGCAGTAAGAACAGGTCTGCCTGGAAATCATCAGAGTGGAACGGCTGCAACAACATAAGCCCCGTCAACTTTAAGGAGCTATTATCATGGATACTTCAAAACAGTGGCAATCTGGAGCTCTTTGCAATGGTGACGTGGAGCTTATGGAATCAGTGGAATCAGATTCGGCTCAACAAGCCTTGCTGCCCATCGAACATGATTGAAGCCTAGGTGAAGGAAAAACTGGAGGAATTCATGGCTACAATCCCAGCTAAACTAGCGCCCTTACCTCGACAGAGAGTGAAATGGAAACCACCTGATGCCGGAAGCTACAAAATAAACTTCGACGGCGCAATTTTCAAGCAGGAAAATATGAGCGGGATTGGGGTGGTTATTCGTGATCACACAGGGGCTGTTATGGCCTCTCTTGCTCAAACCGTTGCACCTGCTCTGCAGCCTATTGAGATTGAAGCAGTAGCTGCTGCTCGGGCACTGGAGTTTGGTGAGGAAATAGGCATAACAGAGGCTGTACTTGAAGGTGACTCAGAGCAGCTTATAAACTCATTCAAAGGTGGACACTCAATTGCTTCAGTGGAGCCTTTACTTCATGATGCCACGGTTTTCTCTAGTCATTATGCAAAATTGCTATACTCTCATTGTAGAAGAGATGGCAATAGATTAGCACATAGTCTAGCAAGATATTCTATTAATGTCTCAAGCTATGTAGTTTGGATGGAGGGAGTTCCCGAACCATTATTCAATATTGTTCAACAAGATATAGCCAATTTGGCAAGATAATTTCAATAAAATATCATTCTGTTCAAAAAAAAAAAAAAAATCCAAATTGAATTTAGATTAGCTCTTTATTTATTGATGTCTAATTTTGTGCCATATGTCTAATTTAATTTAATTAAATTTGGTATCAAATAACCTATTTATAATATTTGTGCAAAAGCCGAAATAGAAACCCTACTCACTTTGGTAATACTACTTGATCATCACCATTGTTGAATGAGTTCCAAACTAGTATTACATTTAATTTTGAATCTAGGGGTGGATCATGCAATTGTTAATTTGTGGGGGTGAGACTAGTTGTGATTATTTTTCTATTTGAGAGGCCACTAAATAAAAAAGGCGTTTTGATTATTGGATCAATTCTAAATCCTTTGAGATTTGTTTTATTCTTCTTGAGCTATTGGCTGGTTTCTTTTTTCCCGCTATATATAAAAGACGATTGCCCTACTTCAAATTATTTAGATCACAATCAATAAGGGTAATATTGAGCAACCATGGTTCTAGCCCCCATGTCTATCTTGATCTTATTGGCTAAGATCAATTTCCAAATCCCAGCACTTAATGACATTACCCAAAAAAGATAAAATACCCAAAAGCAAACCACACCATTTTTGGCCAAATCCTAGGTTAGATACTATGAATTTCAGCTCCCACTGACATTACCCAATGGAGACAAACACTTAAAAAGGAGCTCATACCATTTTTGGCCAAATCTTTTGATGGATACTCTAAAAATTCCCTTGCTAATTAGACTCAATGTTTTTCATCCTTTGCTAATTGCTCCCTAAGCTACACTAAAAAAGGAAAGTATCATCTACTCATCAAAGGGAGACGAATTCCTCTAAAAATCTCCATTAATATTGCTATTTTCAGCCCTTAATTCAAAAATAGTTCCTTTTTAGTTCATAGATCAACTCACTTGGTCCATAAACAGGGACGAAGCTATTCTTGGACCTCCCCCACCCCCCAAGATTTTTGAAAAATGTAAAATTTATATGTATTTTCATAAAATTTCAGAGTTTGGGCCTAAGAAAATTATTCCCCACCCCCCCCCCCCAAAAAAAGCATAATCACTGGCCCTTAACATAGTCCAAACAACAACAAAATTTAGTCCAAATATCAAAAACAATTTTTTTTTTTTAATATTAACCACTGATACAATTTCTATCCTTCAAAATCTTGAAGGAAAAAAAAAACCATATTATCAAATCATACTAATTTCAAAAACTAGACCTCTAATTTAATACTTATCACAGATATTGAATCATTGCACCCACACCTTCACTTCATGCCAGAGGGGCCCATAGAAGACTTGTTACTCCTCATCACTCTTGTTAGACCAATCTACCATTGGCCATTGTGGAAGCCAAACACTTTGCAAGGAAACCTGGGCCTTAGGAGAATTGGGTCCCCAAATCTATTTGTATTTATGGGCTGAACACAAACCTACAATGGGAGATTCCTAAAGTAGTTCTTGGATTGATGGATTACAAACTCACTCTGTTACCCATTATAATGCTTTTAAAAAGACTTGCTATGAATACTCTCCATTCTGCTGAGCTCTACTCATGTGATATGAGCATACCACTTTTTGTCCCTAGATATGGTGTTCTCTTTTTTCACTCATGTTTCTCTCCCTTTCTTTAGTTTCCAACCATTTTTTTCTTAGCCTTCTCTCCCTATTTATACCCTTCTTTGAGTGGGCTCATGATGAAGGAATCTCCTACATGTCAATGGGTACCTCCACTTACGAGACGAGAGTGGCTCCTTCAGTCTGGGCCATTGTTCCTCGTATCAAATCTCATGTCAGAGGAGTGACCCACCTTCTGCAGTTGAGGTGACCTTCTAGTAACTTGCGTCTAACGGCAAATTCTCCCAATGCACTATCTCCACTCCTCGACGTATGTGCACCTGCGGATATGTAAGTCGAGGTGGTTTTTTCCCCAGGTCTCCCTAAACTCTCAACTAACATGGGCCATTATTGGGTGGAGATCATCATGGAAGGGGCCTATATTACTCGGTAAATGGGCCCGCAATTTTCAACCCCTATAACCACCTACTATTTGTTTCAATGTTTCAATACGCTTTTCTTTATAAGAAGTAAAGTTAAATAGTTGAATTGGTAATGGGGCATGTGGTCAACAATGTTAGTAGGATATTAGAAAAAAAAATGAATGAATTTTATGTATTCAAGCCTCAAAACCACTTACATCAGTCAAATTAAAATTTTGTTAAGTTGCTATAATAATTGTGTAAATTTACACTAATACTATTCACTTTGCATATAGTTTTTTATTCTTTCATTACATATTCTAATGATGAAGGAAGAGACAAGCCAAAAAATGTGTAAATTTGCAAAATTACTACAATAACTATGTAAATTTACACTAAACTATTTACTTTGCATTGAAATATATTAAGAAACAGCTCTTTTATGTATTTTCATTTGTTGATATTTTGTTAATACCAAATAAACAGTAGTTTGGATTTTCATTATAAACAAAAAATTTGGTTCATACTTTCACCCCGCTCAATGGAATTCCTAACTCTGTCCCTATCCATAAATAGTTTCTTTTAGTCCATAAATGACCATATTCACTTACCAACAAGCATTCCTTCTATTTTTTAACAAATCCTAGCACCATAAATGTTTCCTAATTAGATATAAGCAGCCTCTCTTTCCCATGGCCAAAAAATAGTAAAGTTTCTTTACCATTTTATTCCCACATCACCATATATTTAATTACCCACTCATATAAGAGTAGTTTCCATCATTTACCATACATCATTCCACATATTCCTCTTTTGTACTTGTCATATATCATGGGTATAAGAACCTTGGTTAAATATTTGTTGCATGAAGCTGGTCTCCTTTCTCTCCCTTCATTCCATCCTTAAATTTTCCTCTTTTACTTGAAATTATGGAGATTTTAATTCTTGTTTATTGCTATTAGAATGGAGACCATAATATCTTAGTTACTATGGAAGTTTTCCCTCATGTTGACTTAATAATAATGGAGAAATAATATGATTTTTATTATGTAAACACACTTATTAATTTGTTAGATGTTTACTGAGGGAAATCTGTCAAATTTATTGCTGGACTATTTTCCTCATGTACTTAATGGACTCCCTTTTATATTAATAAACTATTGTGGAAATGCATTTTCAATTTTGTTGTTGTTCTTGCTAAGATACAACCTATATCTCGAGCTAAGGATGAACCCATGCTGTCACATGATACCAAAAGCCTTTTGACCATATCTTAAAGCCCAACATTGGGTCTCAGTTTTGGCCTCCCTAATTATTTTATTAAGGGAATAATAATAATAGAGGAAATACATGATTTTTACTATGCAAATACATTTATTAATTTTCCAAACATCTATTGTTGAATGATTCTCTTGTTGACCACAATAAACTATTGTGGAAATGCATTTTCAATTTTGTTGTTATTCTTGCTAAGATGCAACCTATATCTCGAGCTAAGGATGAACCCATGCCGTAACATGATACCAAAAGCCTTTTGACCATATCTTAAAGCCCAACATTGGGTCTCAGTTTTGGCCTCCCTAAGTATTTTACTATAATAGAGGAAATACATGATTTTTACTTTGCAAATACATTTATTAATTTTCTAGACATCTATCGTTGAACGATTCTCTTATTTACCACTAGACTATTATTTAAACACTTATTATGGTGGGCCTTCCTTTGTACTATCTTATCTTTGCAAGAGATATTTTTGGGGTCATTTTATAATCTTTGTTGGGTGCAATCCAGACCTTAAGCAAAAATGGATCTTTCTCACTACACCACACTACAAAAAATGATGGCTATAGCCGTATCTTTTTAAGCTGCGTTTACAAAAAACGCGGCTATAGCCGCGTTTGTAACAAATGCGGCTACAACCATATACCTATAGCCACGTTTTAGAAAACATAGCTATAGCCCATTTCTGTAGTCGTGTTTATAAAGTTTGCAGCCGCGTTTTATTGGGTAGGGCCTACGGCCGCGTTTAAACAACGCGGCTATATATCTGGTCTTTTTTTTTTTTTTTTTAAGATGTCCTATAGCCATGTTTAAGAAATGGATCTTTCAGGGTATGAGTATTGTGAGTTTATAATTTTATAGACATTTGATTGAGCTTCATGCATCACATATCCTCTTCAAGGGGGAGTGCTTGATATTGCTGCTGCTTGGTTGTGGTCCATTGTGTATTCATTCTATGGTCTATCATTAAGATATACTCATTTTCAAGATAAAAGGGGGTTGTTTCAATTGGGTAGGTCTATTTTTTTATAATGCTTTGAAGCTTGGCCTCCAGCTCTAGAATTTCCAAAGCTTCAAGTTGTGCTGGTCTGTGTTTCATTTCTTTGTAATTCAACTGATACTTCGTGTGTTTCATTGACATATTCTGCAACATTGACTTGTAGTAATTGTAACAACTTTCATGGGTGATAGAAAGTTAAAAAGAGAGTGTAAAAAATTGGGTAATAGATTTGGACATTTTGAAGGATTTTATTTTGGTTTTCTACTTTTGTTTATTTTGGTTTGCTACTTGTTACTTGTGTTTCAGGAGAGCAAACTCTTGAAGTTTTTGAAGTCAGTTGGGGAAGTGCTGTTGCTACTTGCTGGCTGTGGCCGTATTTCTTCATGCAATTAGAATGTAAAAAATCCTTGTTCTATATTTTTTGTGATGTAAAAAACCTTTTGGCAATTTTTTGTTGGGAACTTGTTTGGTTTTGGCAATGAACTTTAAAAAATTAAGTATCTGTTTATGTAAATTATCTATTTTGTATTTAGTTTCGAGTGCTTGTAGTATGGTTCAATTTGGGTAGGAATCAGCAAGGAAAAAAAAAACTTATAGTTGCGTTTTAAAAATGTGGCTATAGACAAAACCAATGTAGGAGGCTTTAGCCACATTTCTAAACGCAGCCCAAAGATGGCCTATAGTTGTGTTTTGAAAAACGCAGCTACAAGTCTAAGCTTAAAGCCGCGTTTTAAAAAATGCAGCTATAGATCTAGCCTATGATCGTGTTTTTAAACGCAGTCGAAAGTGGGTCTATAGCCGTGTTTTTTAAAACGTAGCTATAGGTCTCAACCTATAGCCGCAATTGCAAAAACGCAGCTATAGGTCTCAACCTATAGTCACGGTTATAAAAATGTCGCTATAGAACTGCAGGAGCTATTGTCGCACAGTATAAGCCGCATTTGTAAACGCGGCTATAGGAAACTTGACTATAGCTTATAGCTGCATTTTTGGGGTCTATAGCTGCGTTTTAGAAACGTGGCTATAGCCCTCGTTTCTTGTAGTGCCAATAGCCTTCGAGCTGTATTTTAAGCCCAAAGTGGAGTCTCGGTCTTAGCTTCCCAAATATCATATTGGCAACAAAAAAGCCCGCCAACAAATGGTAATAACAATAGTAATTATATATATATATATATATATATAGACACACACACATAGTTGTCAATATCTTACAATATGCGATACATATAGTACTATACATATCCTACCGTGTACAAAAAGTTTCATATCATAAGAGCACATTGTCAATTCTCATGAATAGTTCGATACATAGGTGCGTATTGCATGAATCGTATTATATCGGTGAATCATACAATACGTACGATACATAGACATAGGGGTCTAAAATGAGTTTTTTTGTTAAAATTTGTGGTTTTATTTTTTTTTTAAACAAGTTTTTAGACCTTTTTAACAAAAAATTATTAGGAAACTTAATTAAGTCTAATAAAGTAGTAAGTCCATGAGTTTTTCTCTCCTCCCTTCTCTTTCTCCTACAAAAATTTAGACTATACTCATAACACTCACTTTCATATGTGCAAATTTATTTTCTATGCTATTAATAATGTATTATATGGAAATATAATTATTTTTTATTTTGTTATTATTATATGAGTCTAAAAGGCTAGAACGTCAAGAAAAAATATATAGAAAAATTATTAGAATAAAAAAAAAGTAAATGTTGATAATAATGAAGAAAATGTCTATGAAAAAATAATTTTGCAAGATGCTAAACATGATGATAACATTGTCTTAGATGGAGTTTTTTAGCCAAGATGATGAAAATATATTATTATTTTTGTTCATTTATCATGTATTATCACTTCTAAGTTTAATAAATTTGAATGGGCATGTTAAACATAAGTTAATTTGATTTATTTAGTTAGTTTTGTTAAATTTTATTACATAATTAAGTAATGATTAAATTGGTCATTAGTTGAATATATTTTGAATTTATAATGAATATACCTTTTATATATGTATATCTATAATTATTTTATAATTTTATTAGTTGTTTATGTATCTTACGATACACGATTCAATGCGATACACGATACATAAAAATCAAAAATCTATTCATGATATGATTCACGATTTGACAATTATGTGTACACACATACACACACACACACACATATTTCGTTCCAATAGTCAATTGAGAACGAAATTCAAAACTAGTGTCAGCTCACCATAAGTTGAAATGAAATAAAATAAGATTATGCCTAGACTGATCACAATTCCAAATAAGGGTGTTGTGAAATTTTTTTAAGATTTTTATATGATCAATTTTATTGAGAAATTTTAGGGGCACAACCAAATATACATTATTTTCACAACACTCTTATTTTGAGACGTGCTAAGTGTTAATATAATATTTTTTATTAAATTTTATTTTGACTTATGATGGCTGACAACCCAACTTAATATAAAAATGTTGTAAATTTTATTACCGAGTGATTTTAGGACTACAAACTATTTTATAACTTTTTGCCACAATTCTAATAAACTTCTTTCTTATAATTGTAATGTGGCAGAGTGTGACTGACGAAGAATTCAAAAAATAAACAAAGAAATAAAACCAATTAAAAATCAAGTCAAATGGAAGGCCAAGTTGGCCAACTAGGAATTATAATAAAATAATATCAGTAAAAGAATCTACTCTTTTTAGACACGCTGACTTTTCATTTTCGTCTTTGATTGTTGCCATACGCTACTATCACGGAATTTAACTATTATTAACACTTATTATTGTTCAAAGCATGGCTATCATGGTCGTGATGTTCCATGTTCCATTTTTTATATCGCTTAGCTATGGCATATGGGTTTGCATTATACCAAAATACAAGAACAGTGAAGGCGTCCGCTCTTGATAATAGCTTTTTATCATTAGACCAAGATACCAATCAGTTTTTAGTGTAGGCAAAAATTGAACCACAAATTTCTTATTCAACCATTAAAGATTTTACCAATTGAGGTAACTGGAATCCACTTCATTATAAATTCGATGAATTGTCATTTTAGTTTGCCAAGTTTGAATTTTGTAAGTACTTTCATTTGAGACCTTTTGTATATTACCATTTGATAATTGACGTTAATTCTCTTAAAGCAACTTCATTTTAACATTTATAGAATTAAAAATGAATTGAATTGAATTTTTTAAAGGGTTTGGCTTACCTCTAGTAGTTTTTCAACTGGATATGTTTTTTTTATTTTAAATATACAATAGTAAGTGAAAGTGAATTTTATTCTCCACCTTTTATTTAGTTAGTGGGTGATGTGACAGTTTCTCATTAAATAAAAGGAGATTCTAGTTAAAAAAATATTAGAAGTAAGTCGAACCCCTTTTTTAAGTTAATAGTGTTTTTCAAATTGCAATGAATGGAATAATTAAAATGACAATATTTTCAAAGCTAACAATATTTCTAAAAAAAAAAAAAAAAAACCAGTTTAAATTTAGGGGATTAAATCATGGGTGGTACCATATACTCTTTAGGGGTTCAAATGAACCCCATAACTTCAATTCTTTTTAGGCGAAAACAATGTTTTGGTCCCTACATTTTGGGGTCACAATCAATTTGGTCCTTACATTTTAAGAACAGTCAATTTGGTCTCTATCATTTTTAACTTACAATCAATTTAGGTCCCTGTTGTTAAATCACTAACGGAAAATGCCTACCTGGCAAACTGTTAACACAGTTGGCAGGTCTAATATTAAAAAATTAAATGAAATATTGACATGTCTTAATTTCAATAGCCAACTCAGCACTTAGTTGGCAAATAAAAGCCATATCAACGCTTAAAAATACTTTTCTTTTATTGTACGAATTTCTTTCCTTTCTTTATTTCAACCTTTAATATTCTTACAATTTTTTTTACCAATCTGAATTTTATTTTTATTTTCTAAATTTTATTTTTCCTTTTACAATTGCTAACAAAACAGAATTTCCTTTTAATTCCCTTCTTGCAATTTCTTGGTAACCGAACACTAATCTAGTCCAAAAATCATAGACCCAGATTTACTACAACCAAATCGTCCAGCACCACAAATCCACTACTAAGCTCAAATGCCACTATGCCAGCTTGTAAGTGCATGTTAAAAATACCCATTTTACAACTTTGATCACTCAACACAAACAAACCCAAAGTCAAGCCAATGTAGTGTAATGGAGACCCAAAGACATAGACACAATGAGAAAGCTTTGAAAAGCAAACCCACCTAGCCATGGAAGTGGAGGGGTCATCAAAGAAGAAGATAGCAACGCAGACTCTGAGCTCAAAAAACATACCCAATCCCTTTAGCTTTTCGAACCCAACCACAGAATGGTTCACCAACCAATCACCTTCGAATGGTGTGGAGCTCAAAACCCATATCGAGACCACTGATCGGAGACGTCGGAGAAGTCGAGCTCGATCTGTGTTGAATCTGGGTTTGGAGAAGCTGGGCCTAGTGGATCTGGATTTCGAGTTTTGTATGAATATGGGATTTGGCTTCTACAGCCATGAATCAGAGAGAACAAAAGATTAATGAGAGAGAGATAAGCTAAGAGATGAGATGAATGAAAATCAAGATAAAAGAAAAACGTAGGAAGGAAAAACAAGATAAGCTTAGATAGGATGTGGCATATTCTAATTTCTAAGGAAAGGAATTTGTACAATAAAAGAAAAAAAAAATTAACCGGTGATGTGGCTTTTATTTGCCAACTAAGCACTGAGTTGGCCATTGAAATTAAGACATGTCAGTATTTCATTTAATTTTTTAATATTAGACCTGCCAACTATGTTAACAATTTCCCACGTAGGCATTTTTCGTTGGTGATTTAATGGCAAGGACCAAATTGATTGTGACCCCAAAATGTAGGGATCAAAATAGTGTTTTTGCCTTCTTTTTAATAATAATAATAATAATAATAATAATAATTAGGAAATAGAGACGGTTTTTACATGTGTGTGTATTCTTATCATTTCTTAATAACGTTTTATTGTAAAGCTAATGATTCAAGAAAAAGAAGTAAAGCCAGTAATTATTCAAGCATTTGATTGATTTTTTCTTTTATAGGAGCATTTGATTGGTAAGTAGACACTTGGTGTATTATTTATGTATGATGAGTATGGTTAGGTAAGTTAATAATAAATACAGTACCAGTGAGTTGAGTTTTCTCATTTAGTTTAAAATATTTTTATAAAAACAATGACATATATATATATATATATATATTTGTAAGAAGAAGTTATAATCTTTATTAACCAACAGCAGCCAAATAGGTGGATTACACCTAAAAGATGTGATGGGACATCTTCCATCCACAATAGAAAACTTGTGACATGAATAGCATGTCTACAGAGTATATGGGCTACAGAGGTTATGGGCTACAAAGTTTCTCCCACGACAAACATGAGAAAATCTAATACAGTGGAAAGACTCTGTAAAAATTTTAGCATCCTGTATCAAGAGGCCAAAAGAGGCAAAAGAGGGATTAACTTCTTTCAAAGAGTTAATAACCAACTCCGAATCCCCTTCAAGAATAGCTGAATCTATGCGTAGTTCATGAGCAAAATCCAGAGTTCTCACAACTGCCATCTCTTTGACTTCAGCAATAAAGTAAGGAAAAGCAATATTTTGAGAGAGCGAAGCAATAACCAAACCCTAATGGTCTCTAAAACCAAACCCCATGACAATGATTGTGTTTGGTTTGGTGTTGGGCTATCTAATACTCAGCTAAGGAGCAATGACAAATAGATAATGGCAACAGCATAAAAATAAAAATGCTATACAAACTTTAAATAAATAAAAAAATAGTCACATCTACTCGCATTGGCAATAAATAATCATAACTAAACTATCATGTAACGATTTCAAATTTTGAAAACTTGTAAAAGAAATATGTAAAATTTCATGTATTTGAGATTTCTTTTTTTCAATAACTTGATATATTCAATTTTTCATTTTATTAAATTTTTTTTAATTTAAGTTTCTTAATAACCCTTGAAAAAAAAAATTCCTATAGCCGCTATTGAATAAAATTGACAATTTACTAAACTTTGAGGATGTAAAATGTATTTCTATCAAAAAGATTTTGGAATTTTCCAACCCTCTATGACAACAATTCTTTTATTAATTAACATATCATAACATTTTTTATATTTTAATTGGTACCAAGGAGTAAACTGTAAGGTTGAATTTATTCAATCATGAGTTGGCTCTATTTTGTGCCAAATTTACTTGTAATTTAGCAATTAGATACCCTGTATTTAGGTGGGAATTATGTAAGGGTAGTGTGTGAGAGAGTGTGAAAAAATGTCAAGAAGTGTGCAATTCAAGGGACTCTCGCGATTGGATCTCGCGACAGGCAAGTCACCAGAATGGCACACGTGAAGCATGCAGGGGGAGCTGAAGGGTCATGCCAGTTGTAGCACTACAGGAAAAAACTTCTAGTCTGTCCATGTAGTTAGCTCACGACTCGTTCTAGTCACGAGGTCGAGTCACCAGAATGCCCTGTTTGGTTGTAACTGACTCTTCGCATTCCTCATACACCCTACTATAAATACCCTTATACCCACGAAATGTAGAGAGCTTCCAGAGAGAATTTTCAGAAGAGAAACCCTAGAGAAAAACAAGATTGACTCATCCACAATCTTCATCTTTTAATTCTCCAAATTCCTCTACTCTTACCCTTTTCATTAACATATCCTTGAGAGGTACATTAGCCAAATCCTTATCTCACCATACCCATATCAGTGAGGAGGTATTTTGGTGCTTGGGAAGTAGTTCAAAATGGACCAATTCATTTTGGTTGATGCAATAGGCTATTGCAGGATCTGCTAAGTTAGAAAAGACAAGGTTCAGCGTAACGCTATTAGAGCAAGAAGCTTGGAGGGCTTAGGTGCACTGGGTAGATTAGGCTTGGAGGGTCTTCTCCTATTCATGTATCCCAACTTCATTCTCTAGTGGATTATTGACCACTTAGAGGGCGATTAAGAGGTTTTTCACCAAGTACTTCAATTTCCTTTTCGATAACACATCATCGTGTTATCTTTGTGTTTGTATCTTTCTTCCCTTTCTCTTTACCTTTTAATTACCGCTATGATTGTGATTAATTATGGTTTAGAGTGTGTTTCCTATTTATGCTTTTATGCTTATTTCATGGACTAACCTGGATCTAATTAAGTTTTTGTTTGTGTTTGTGTCTTGTGGCTTTGCAATTGGTTCTCTGTTGTGTGACTGTTCTTGTGCAGATGTCTTGCCATTCCTCTCATGGAAAAGAACCAGTGATTGATGGTCCATCATCCCCTGTTTCAAAACGGACCAGTCATTCGTCCCATGATTCAAACAGTGAGAGATTCAAGACTCCCCTCGATTCTCAGACTTTTTCCAGCATTTTTGAAAAAGCTCCTACTGTGGTGGAACGGATTGTGAGATTTGATACCCTAGGAACAACCTTTATTCCTAGGATCTTTGAATAAAAAGATTGGGTTGATCTATTCGGGAACTTCAAGGATCTAATTGATGAACTAGTTAAGGAGTTCTACTTTAATGCTAGATTCACTAGAGTTGAACTAAAGTGTTGGGTACGAGGAAAGGAATTCATCATTACTCCAGATTACATTGCAAAGGTTCTTCGAATCACTCAACCAACAAATGCAGATCTCACTCCATATGATGATAGACTTCCTCCAGTGCCAGATATTCTTCAAATTCTTGGGCCAGATCATGACATTTCTTTTGAAGGCACATCTATTGGAACTGCAAAGTTTGCACCTGAATTGAAAACTCTTACTTTGATCATGTTCTTCAACCTTTATCCACTGTCCAACACTAGATTCATCAACCTTGGAAGAGCCTAGTTCTTATGTGATCTCATCATTGGAGTTCCAATTGATATTTGTGCTCACATCTTCCAAACAATAGGGAAAACAGCAGCACGAACATGTCTTCCTTTTTGTTGTCTTCTCATGAAGATCATGGTACTTGAAGATGTTTGCCCACCAAAAGATGGAAAAATACTGGTTCGTCTTTGCCCAATATCCATGGTGTCTCTTCAAGCGAGCAAAAGTCACTCTTCCAAAGGATCTAAAAGTGAATCTTTCCCTCATTCCACTCCATGCCACTCACACTAAAAGTCACTTTGATTGAGGGTTTGCATCAGTGTATTTCCAGATTTGAAACTGCTCTCTACTCCACCAACAATCAAGTTCAAATGCATCTCACGGCTATTGAGACACAGTTAGATGCTATTCAAAGCAAACTAGAGGAGAGCCTTTAGCTATTCGTGACAAAAAAGAGGAGAGCAACTCAATGTATAGATTGGATGATAGCATATAGTAAGGGGGAGAGCAACACAAGAAGGAAAATGTGCATATTGAAAGGGGGAGTTGTGTGAGCTCAAAAGGAGGAAGCTGATTCATACACACACACATACTTTTGGATAGTTTAACCATTGATTGGCTAGTCTAGTTTACAACTTATTTGTTTATAGTTCCTTTTATCTCTTGGATGGTTACATTGCTTCTGTTTAAAGCTTTTGGTACATTGGTTTAAATATTTCAATTAATATTTAGTACTTTTTTTTGTCCCTATGCTTTGTAGCTTAGTACTTTTAGTTAATGGTATGCATTTTCTTTAGTACATCACTCTTGTACCCTTGTTGGATTTTATATCCTTGATGCAATTACTTTCTGTTTTTGTATTGGTTGAGTGTTGGACATGCAAATGATACTTTGCATTGAGCTTATTAGCTTGCATGTTCGAATGTTCATTCCTTGTGTGAATGATCATTGTGATCACTATTTATAGTGATTGTTCTTGTTTGGTCAAGCCATGCTTTATTGCTTTAATCTTTACTACTTGATTGCATTGTGCTTGCTCCATATGCATTTCAAGATTTCTGCTTACAATGATCGTCATGTGTTGTTGTTGTTAGGAAATACTTGTTTGTATGGTTCAAGAGCTTCACAGTTTCTAGAATAAGGATGTGAGAGAGTTTTGGCAACTATTCCCAACTCACATGTTAAGTCTAGAGTCTGTTTTAGGGTTTTGTCACAGAATAGCCAAAGGGGGAGATTGTAAGGTTGAATTAATTCAATCATGTGTTGGCTTTATTCCGTGCCAAATTTGCTTGTAATTTAGCAATTAGATACCCTGTGTTTAGGTGGAAATTATGTAACGGTAGTGTGTGAGAGAGTGTGAAGAAATCTCAAGAAGTGTGCAATTCAAAGGAGTCTCGTGACTGGATCTCATGACTAGCTCGCGACT
This sequence comes from Quercus lobata, assembly GCF_001633185.2. NCBI lineage: Eukaryota > Viridiplantae > Streptophyta > Magnoliopsida > Fagales > Fagaceae > Quercus > Quercus lobata. The sequence continues at coordinate 27,622,274 of NC_044910.1, read as the reverse complement.
GGCAAGTCGCCAAAATGGCACACGTGTGAAGCATGCAGGGGGAGCTGAAGGGTCACGCTAGCTATAGCATTATAAGACAAAACTTCTAATCTGGCCAGGCAGTTAGCTCGCGACTCAAACTCGCAACTCGTTCCAGTCGCAAGGTCGAGTCACCGAAATGCCCTGTTTGATTGTAATTGACTCTTCACATTCCTCATACACCCTATTATAAATACCCTTATACCCACGAAATGTAGAGAGGTTCTAGAGAGAATTTTGAGAGAGAAACCCTAGAGAACAACAAGATTGACTCATCCACAATTTTCATCTTTTGATTCTCCAAATTTCTCTACTCTCACCCTCTCCATTGACATATCCTTGAGAGGTACATTAGTCAAATCCTTATCTCACCATACCCATATCAATGAAGGGGTATTTTGGTGCTTAGGAAGCAGTTCAGAAGGGACCAATTCATTTTGGTTGATGCAATGGACTATTGCAGGATCTGGTAAGTTAGAGAAGACAAGATTCAGTGTAACCCTATTGGAGCAAGAAGTTAGGAGGGCTTAGGTGCACTGGGTAGATTAGGCTTGGAGGGTCTTCTGCTGTTCATGTATCACAACTTCATTCTCTAGTGGATTATTGACCGTTTGGAGGGCGGCGGAGAGGTTTTTTGCCAAATACTTTGGTTTCCTCTTCGATAACATATTACCGTGTTATCTTTGTGTTTGCATCTTTCTTCTCTTTCTCTTTACCTTTTAATTACTATTGTGATTGTGATTAATTATGGTTTAGAGTGTGTTACCTATTTGGTTATAGCTTATATTTTATATTCCACACATATATTGTTTGATTATAAGCTTGTGTTGATAGTTTTATATTTGGGGGTCTAAACGTTCATAGGTATTTTACACTCTATTTGAACTTTCATAAACGAATGATCACAAATATATTTTAGGGCAACCTTGGCAATCATTGAAAGATTGAGTTTGATTCTAAAATAAATCTCCAATGACTTCCAATTTTCTTGCTTCCAATTGGCAACAACTTGACAATTGACAAAGAAAGAAATTTATGTCTCCATATCTTGTAAATTACAGGTTCACAACATTTAATATTTTCTGGAAGAGGAAAAGTTAGGTACAATACTTAGGTGTTATTCCTTAGATTATTCTCTTAAAAATTCTGCTATGTGGCTTTTTTTCTCATAGGATGAAAGTGTATTTTTAGTTAAATACAACTATATGGTTGAATCTTAAGAGAGAAACTTAAAAAACAATGCTTAAGTATCGTACGGTTGTACTTAAGTTTTGTCCTTTCTCGAAAATGCATGTTTAGAAGTATAAATGACGACTTGCATTATGCTATTAGCTATCCAATGATCCATTATTTATTTATTAGTGTATTATTTGTGTATATGCATGGTACAATTAAAAACAATTACAATTACACACATATATGAATTCAAATTATACTTGGTATAAGCATTAGCGGCTACAAGAATTTTTTCTAGGTAGTCAATATGAAAATACATCTTGGGTAAGAAATGAATCTTACTGTCTATATGGTTTCATGGTTTCCTTCATACAATGTAAACTATGAATTTTTAATTAGTCTATTTCAAATTTGTTAAGATCTGAATGACCCTTTTTTAGATTTATGATGAAAATATTTTACTTTTGTTGTTGAACTTACAATTTCCCTAGATTTTTTTATAAAATTGGCTTGTTGTTGGGGTTTTTTTTGTGTGTGATTAAAAAGACCAAAATATTGTTAAGAAAATCATATTTAAGCTTATTTCAAGTGGGTTAAAAAAATTTTAGGGTCAAGGTGTTCAAAAATTTATTTTAGGAGAGTCAAATAAAAAAATAAAAAAAGTATATATATAAAAATAAAATTGCCACCTCAGGGGGTTGAGTTTCTCTCTCTCTCTCTCTCTCTCTCTCTCTCTCTCTCTCTCTCTCTCTATTTTTTTATTTTAGTTTTATATATATATATATATATATATATACACACATGAGTTTACTCTTCTTCCTTTTTTTTGTTTATTGGGTTTTTTTTTTTTATATAGTTTATTTATATTAGACTTTTTGTCTTTTACACAGTATTAAGTATTAACTTACCTAGATCAAAAATTAAAAAAACTTAGATAGGACGTGGCTCAAAATAAGATAACAATTGGAATTCAATTTAAAATTTAATTGGATTTTCTCTCAGTTTTGACTTTAACCATATATATATATTTTTTTTATTATTATTATTTAAAAGGGAGTTGTTTTCCAGACCTAATGGATAAAATAATTCATCAATCTCTATTTGTGGAAAAGTCAGATTTAAGAAGCCAAATGCATATCATGGCTCGAAACTAATTTGTATTCTTTAAACACTGAAATCAACTATAAGTTATTCCCTTACAGGAATCTTTTACACGCTGGGAGAGGGGGGAGAGCTTACTAAAAGTATGTAATGCATTTATATAGTTTAACAAACAAACATACACAGATGGAATAAAATAACTTTTAAGGGATGATGAAACAAGTTGTACTATGCAATCCATTATCTTAAGCAATGTAGGACGATTACTATTTTTTTATGTTGAGAAACAAACAAACACACAAAGAGGAAAAATGGTTTTCTTACACAAATTAAGACACATCACAAACTCTACTCTAAAATTATGGTAACTTTTAAAGAAAAGTGGGTAAATTATTTTTTGGATTTAATTTTTTTATATATACATTTGGCTTGGCCCGAAATTTTTTTTTTCTTTCGTGGCTCTGCCTATCTTCATGAAATGCTAAATATTTAAATGCACTTATCTATATGAATTATAACGAGTCATTAGTTACTAATAACTATCCCAATGAAAAGGACAGTTTGCTTAACAACAAAGATTTTTATGTGCTGTCTTTAAATTATGTTCTAATGGCTAGATAAATGTAATAGCTAGATAATATAAGTTTCTGCAAACACAACACATTGCCAACTCAAATGCCTAGAAAAAAATCCATTGGATGATCGTGTATTTTAATAATAGACACACAGAACGCATGGAGATTGCTCACTCTCAAGAAATCCATGTTGTCTAATATAAATAGGAACTTCATATTCTTTCCCTCTTCATCCCTCTGTAGTCTTTTCTCTAATGATGATGGGTCGCTTTCAATTTTTGCTAGCATGCGCTTTAGCTCTACTAGCTTCTTCAATAACCTCCGCAGAAACAGTGGAGCATTTTTTCCTTGTAACTAGCTTATCCATTTGAATGTTTTTCCATTTATTGCTGTATTTTTCCTAGTAGTAAATGAGTGCAATGGGGTGGGGGAAAATGGTCTTTAGCTCCATTAGCATTACAATAAATTTAGGAACATATTATTTTCCACAACTAATTGTTGTAATTACTGCATGCTGAAAATGATGTCAATTTTGTATTGAAGTTGAAGTGATGTTTCTATAATCACAACAAATTATGTGGGAAGTTGACTATTAATTATCTCATGTGCCTATATTTGAGATGTAATTAACAGTACAGAATTTGAAGTACATCAAATTTTTGTTATTATAACAATTCTTAATTATTATTGTTGTTACAGGTGCAAAACCTAACTGTCCAACGGTTGTGCCATGAGCAAGTGATAACCACAGTAAATGGAACCCTGCCTGGTCCTGTAATAAGCGTTCGAGAGGGTGATAACCTTGTGATCCACGTAGTCAATCAGTCTCCCTATAACATTACCATCCACTGGTAAATCCTTATTATGCTATAAATCCTTATTATGCTATACAACTAAAAGTCTGCTTAGCCATCGTCATTCTTTTTTTTTTCTTTCTTTTTTTTTTTGGTATTTAATTATAAGGTAAAAAGAGGCTTCCATGCTTTCCTTGGAAAACAATAAGAAATTAAAGTTATTTATTCTTATAAAAATAATAATAATAAGTTATTTTTGCATGTGTACAACTTGTTAATAAAAAGAATGAAATTAATCTGTTGAGAATGCCCCAAAATTTAAGGCTAGGTCATGTAGTTGTTGTTGATACGTGTATACTACTTTTTAAAAGAAAGAACCAGCCGTTGACATATTAGTATATAATAAAATAAAGGGTTATTTCGGAAATAGCATAAGTTTATGAATGCATGAAGATATATTTTGTGAAACAATATAGGTAAATTATTATTGTGTCGCCATGGAAATTTTGATGCAGGCATGGAGTGTTTCAACTATTGAGTGGATGGGCAGACGGACCTTCATATGTAACTCAATGTCCCATACGTCCTTGCCAAACTTATGCTTACAGATTCAACATCACTAGACAAGAGGGGACTCTTTGGTGGCATGCTCATGCCTCGTGGCTCCGTGCAACTGTGTATGGAGCACTTATTATCAAACCAAGATTAGGAAAATCTTATCCATTTCTATCTCCTTACAAAGAATTTCCGATCTTATTGGGTATCAACTCCTAACACTCTTAGTTGTTTGAACATATAAATAATGGAAGAATAGAAATTTCTAACAAAGTAACAATGAAGTTTATCACCAAGACTATGGTAATGTTGAGGCAATGCATAGAAACACATACAACACTAGCTTAATTCCTAATGTAAATAAATAGCTAATGGTCCTTTAAATGTGATTGCAGGGGAGTATTGGGATGCTAATGTCGTTGATGTCGAGAACCAGGGTCTAGCAACAGGTGCCGCACCTAACATTTCTGATGCTTTCACAATCAATGGACAACCTGGTGATCTCTACCCTTGTTCTCAAACTGGTATGTAATAATCAATCACTGTGAATCTCTCTCTCACAAATCTCTTTTCTCTGTCCAACTATTGGTATCTCCGACTTTAAGAGTAAATAATAAGTGTTTGTAAATTGTAAGTGTATCTCATTTTTTATATTATAAATTTATATATTATTTGTGTGTGTGTGATACGGATTGTGTACATTATTTATTTATTTATTGTTATAATGTTATTTGTGTGAATGTGTGCGTGTATAGTATAAATATAATATCACTTTATATAATTTAATAATTAGGAAATATAATGGATTTGTGACATGTGTGTGTGTATTATTATCATGTTATAATAACATTTTGTTATAAAGTTAGTGATTAAAAAAAAATAGTAAAGTTAGCAATTTTTCAAACATTTGATTGGTTAAATAGACACATAATGTATTATTTATATATGTATGGATGGATGTGGCTCTTTGATTCTATAATTAGTAGAATGCACATGGATTGAGTTTTGTCATTCAGTTTAAAATATTTTTATAAAAACAATAAAAAATAGATAATGAAAATTGCATAAAAATACAAAATGTTATACAACTTTACAAAATAAAAAGGTTACACCTACCCACATTGACAATAAATAATGAAAACTCATAATGATGTCAAAATATGAAAACTTGTAGAAGGAAATAATAAAATGTCATGTATTTGTGTGATTTTTTTTTTTTTTTTGGTCGGTAACTTGATACATTCAAGTTCTTTTTTTATTAAATTTTGTTTAATTTAAGTTTTTTAATGACCTACCTGAAAAGAAATCCTGGATCCGCCTCTCACACACATTGAAGTTTAGCAAAAAAAAAAAAAAAAACAATTACACAAATCATCTTAATTTAAGTTTTATCCTTCCCCCATGACTTGTTGGTTAAATTTTCTTTAAGAAAGAGCAACTACACTTTTTGTCACAACTTGTTAAAACAGTTGAGTATATAAGACTTAAGAGTGGTGAACGGGAGCAATCATTTGGACATAAACATATCAATTTTTTTTCCTCCATTCATAGTCAACTACTTCAGTATTGATAATAGTTTATGGAACAAAAAATTGTGTTCACTTTCTCTTATTTTTAAGATGGTTCTTTTACAATTTTTTTCAGGCACATATAAGCTTGAGGTGATCCAAGGAAAAACCTATATGTTACGCATCATTAACGCTGCACTCAATAACCAACTGTTTTTCAAAATAGCCAATCATAAAATGAAAGTTGTAGCAATTGATGCTGCTTACACCGCACCTTATGTCACTGATGTTATTGTCCTTTCTCCCGGCCAAACCACTGATGTTCTTTTCACCGCTGATCAACCTTTGGGTTCTTACTACATGGCCGCAAGACCCTACATTTCTGCCCCTGCCCCTGCCCCTTCCCAACGCATACCGTTCGATGACACAACCACAAGTGGCATCATTGTCTATCAGGGTGCCAAGTCATCAGCAACTCCCATAATGCCAGCCCTACCAGCTTTCAATGACACACCCACAGCTTACAAGTTTTACTCCAATCTCACTGGCTCTCCACTTGGGCCCCATTGGGTCCCAGTGCCACGTCAGGTGGACGAGCACATGTTTATCACATTTGGGATAAATCTTGCACCATGTGGAGGAGGGAGTGCCAAGTGTGGAGGTATATTTGGGCAGCGATTTTCTGCGAGCATGAACAATGAATCATTTCAGCTCCCTAGTAAATTGTCAATGTTACAAGCATTCTATAGCAATAACAAGAAGGGGGTTTATACCACTGATTTTCCTGATAACCCACCATTGGTGTTTGATTACACTAACCTGAGCAACGCTCGCAATCAGTCCATAATATTTGCACCAAAGTCTACCAAAGTAAAGACACTGAAGTACGGTTCAACAGTGGAGATTGTTCTTCAGAACACAGCCTTACTAGGAACAGAGTCTCATCCTATCCACTTTCATGGTTTCAACTTCCATGTTTTAGCACAGGGTTTTGGAAATTACGACTCCGAAAATGATCCCCGAAAGTTCAATTTGGTCAATCCACAAATACGTAATACTATAGCCGTGCCAACTGGGGGTTGGGCTGTTATAAGATTCACAGCAAATAATCCAGGTTATATTTCTATCTTGCCTCTTATTTTTTTCTCTTATATTATTATTATTATTATTATTATGTTACACAAATTCAATGAATCTTTTTTTTTTTTTGAGAATCAAATTCAATGAATCTTAAATCTATAATTTCATCTTTAATAATATTATTAGATATGGAGAAGAAACTGTTATTCAAATTAGAAGTAACTGATATTTTTCTATAAACACTTCTTGCCGTGTAAGTTTGTAACTATCTGACTTTTCTATGTAGTACAAAAGTTCACATGAACTTAAGGTACATAAAGAATCTTAGATGAGAAGGAGTTTCATGATGCATATAAATATAGTATGCAATTTAACAACCTCATTAATTATTTTTATTAAGGAGAAATAGAGTTAACACCCATGATGTTTGGGTTAATGCTAACCAGTTTCAAAACATTTTAAAATTGACAAACTTAGTCTATAATCACCATGAGAAAAAGGGGAAATTATTGTGTACTCTCGGAGTACCATAAGTGCGTACTCTCTCCTCTCACATGAATGGTAAGTCCCACTAATTAAATTCATGGTGGGACCCACCATTCATGTGAGAGGAGGGAGTACGCATTTATGGTACTCCGGGAGTACCTAATAATTTTCCGAGAAAAAAAGGAGGAAAATGAGTAATGGTTTAGAGTTAAAGTTGAGCTTACTTTTTTTTTTTTTTTTGAGAGAGAAAATTGGGCTTACCGGTAAGTGACCAAGTTAGTTAGTTTTGAAAAGTTTTAGTCTTGAATCTACCTGGCATTAACTCAAACCTCAATTTAGCTGTATTTTATTCTATTTATTATGGCAGAAAAAGAAAAATTAAAGAACCCTGAAAATTGGAAAAACTACCACTAATGTTAACCGGAAAAAAAAATAAAAAAAATACACTTGGATTAGAAAATTAAGTCCATTCTTTGAAAACAAAAAAATAGTTATTCTATTTTTTTTTTTTTTTTTAAGCTCGGCAATATAATATCTAGTCATTTTGGTTAACAGTTTTGGTTCATTTTTTCACACGTTAATCATCGAGTTCTATAAGCGATTCTTTCAAATAAATACTCAAGAAAGTTGCAAATCTCATTTTCTGATAATAGATCTTTTATACAGTTTAGTATTATTACAATGTCATTTACTTATGATAATGTAGACTGGCGGATTATATTATCTAAATTGGTATGTCACTCATATTATTAAAAAAAATCCAAGTTTAAGATTGAAGAAACATGTGGATCAAACTTAAAAAATTAGCTGCAACAAGAAAAACTTAAAAATTTATAAAAATAAGATTTTTTTTTTTTGTAATTGCATAATTAAATTAAAACTTTTGGTGTATCCGTAAGTTAGTTTTTTTTTACCGAGATTTAAACCAATCTTCTTAATTAGTTTGTCACTTATGTTTGATGAAAAAATGAAACACGCAGGTGTTTGGATGGTACATTGCCATCTGGACGTGCACTTGTCATTGGGTTTGGGCATGGCTTTTGAAGTTGAGAATGGACCCTATTCTACGCTGCCTCCACCGCCAATTGATCTACCCAAATGTTAATATTTCTTTCACGGTGTCACCGTTGTTAATGTTTTCTTATATTCTTTCATTCTCTATTTGTAATTTGGTTTTTCAAATTTCTCATGATTGGTTTGCAACAAATTTGTCATAAATTTTCTTTTTGGTTGATACCTTAAATTAGGGGAAGGGGATCAAACCCGACCTCGCCGTTAAGGAGAATAAAAGGTGCCAACAATGACATTGGCATTTGTGATGAAGTTAATCATTAATCATTTCTTGTTCTATCCATTTATTTATTTATTAATTGCATTAAATAATTATAGTCATTTTCGATTTCCTTGTCTGCAATTTTTTTTTTTTTTAAAATTCGCCTTTTTATTTGTCTCCTCTCACTCAAATCTTGTGTTATAAAAGTCAAAGATCAAAATTCCCCTAAATCATATATATGGTAGTGCTTTTTCTCAAAAATATATATATGGTGGTGCTATGTGCACTACAATTTCACAACAAACTGTTAAGGTGACAAACTGCTATTAATTTTTATCTAGACATTACTTTTTTACTTATCATTAATAACTTGCCACATAGATTTTGTTGTAAAAATATTATTCTCGTAGTTTTATTCAATATATATTATATTAAAGTAGAAGCCCAAGCAAAATTCAAATTGAATTCAAATTAATTCTTAATTAATTGTTCTCTAATTTTGCGACATATATTTTATTTATTTTTCTTAATTTTGGTGCCAAGTAACACCATAATACACAATACGAAAGCCGAAATGAACACCTCACCCACCTTGGTAAAATCACCTTATCATCACTAATGTTGAAGCTTTCATGCTTAAAACGCAGCCTCCAACCTAGTATTACATTTAATTTTGAATCTTAATTGGGGTGGATCATGCAATTGTTAATTTATGGGGTGAGACTAGTTGGTAGTATTTTATAAATTGTCCACTAAATAACTTGGTATATTTGTTATGGGATCAATTCAAAATCTGTTGGAATTTGTTTCAATTCTTTTTAAGCTATTGGTTGGTATAGCTTCGTTTTTGCTAAAAAAAAAAGATTAAAAAAAAAAAAAAAACTGCCTACTTCAAATTCTTGAGGATCATATTGTGCATGGGGTAATATTGAGCAAATGGTTATTAAATTTGATGCCTATAATTTTGGTTTTGTTATTGCAGAACTACTGAATAATAGAATGAAGTTTTATTTGGGACGTGGCATTTCAGATAGTGTTTTTGCTTGTATGTTTTAAAAGTAGTTTTGTTTTTCCTATAGGGCAAAACAATTTTCTCCCAACGTATTATTATATATAGTATTAGGTTAGATTAGTTTATTATTTGTTTTTATTCTTTTTCTCTCATACCTTATTTGTAATTTGATTTTCAAACTTTAACATCACTGGTTTGCAACACATTTGTGAGAAGTTTTTTATTTTTTGGTTGCTACATTAAATTTTTGGGGGGGGGGGGGGGCGGAATCAATATAACCGACCTCCACTTTTGAGACTAGAAGTTACCAACTAATTCATTATCATTCAATGGGTTCTGGTTAGCTTAATTTGTAAAGTTTTTAATGGTTGAATAAGAGATTTGGTGTTCAATCCCCATTTACACCAAAAACCAATTAGTGTCTTGGTTTAATGATAATGAGCACAATCCTCAAAATCAAATGTCATAGGTTGAAACTCTAGAATAATAATTAAAACACCATTGGCATTTGTGATGAAGTTGATCATTAATCAACTCTTGTTTTGTCCATTTTATTAATTACATTCTTTGGATAAGATAATTAAAAATTTTAAAATTTTCTTGTCTTCAAAAAATATGTTTTCCTTAATTCACCTTATTTTTTCCCTCCTTTCTTTAAAAATCATGTGCTATATTGTATCTTACTAAATTAAGTCCAAGATCAAAATTCTCTAAAACCATATAATATTATAAGCTAAAATATAAAACTGACCCTTTAAGTTTTAGCTTTTGTCATTTCAATCCTCTATGTTTCAGTTTTGTCATTTTAGTCCTTGAAGTTTCAAATTTTGTCAATTTAGTCCTCTGTTACCCTTCAATTAAGTGCTGCCGTTAATTAAACCAAAACGAGGTTGGTTTTTTTTTTTTTTTATTTCTTAATTTTACTAAAATACTTTAATTACCAAAAAAAAAATCTAAAGAGAACGATGACGTTCTCCTACCTCTAAAAATCAAAAACATCACTGATACCCTATTCGACTATCCCTAACAATTCAACAAGCTAAGAAATTTAGGGGGGGGGGGGTGGGGGAGGGGGGGAGAAAAAGAGGGAGAGAGAGAGACTGCGAGATCTAGACCGAGAGAGAAGAGCGTGGGGATGGACGATTCAGCGAAAGAGATGAAGTTGCTCGATACAGAGGTGTTAAAAATCGGGGCTAGGGAGGACAATGCGGCGGGTTCTACTAGTGTTGTCCTTTTCAATCTCTGGACGAAGTCTACGGGGGATGTGGAAGCTCTGCGAATGGCAGAGGCAAAGGACGCCATGGTTTTGGTTTAATATCGGTGATTATGCAGTTTTGGTTTTGGTTGTTGGGATATCATTCAATGATTACTCTCCATGTGAGAATGTATCGGTGATATAAGTTCATGAGCCACTTCATTAGCTACCCAGGAGAAACTTCACAAATTAAGAAACTTAGCTAACTTTAACGAGACTCATACAATGGCAGAGATTTTCCTGCACATGTTGTTGGCCATTTAAAAGGATTGCATCCACATATTCTTTTGATCAACCTCCTTCATTTATCACCTTTATTATTATTAGTCAGTTTATGCATCAAAACCAAAATTAGAGTCTCCCCAATGCTTTCGCTTCGGCAATCTTGGGATCTACAAAGCTGTACTATGTCACCGCTGTGAGCTACAAAGAACCCCAATGGTCTCTTGCGACAGGTGCTAGGAAGTAGGACTTATGAATCGGTGATGCTTTTGGTTTTCAAAGGCAGGGGAACGACGTCGTTCCCATTAGATTCGTTTTTCTTTTTTTTTAATTAAAGTATTTAGTAAAATTAATAAGTTAAAAAAAATTTTAAAATTTAAAAAAAAAAAAAACACCAAAACAACGTCGTTTTGGTTTAGTTAACGGCAGCACTTAACTGAAGGGTAATAACGGATGACTGAATTGACAAAATTTGAAACTTAGAAGACTGAAATGACAAAACTGAAACTTAGAGGACTGAAATGACAAAAGCTGAAACTTAGAGGGTCAGTTTTGCAGTTTAGCCAATATTATATTAAAGAAGTTTAAGTACAATCAGAATCCAAATTGAATTTAGATTAGCTCTTTATTTATTGATGTCTAATTTTGTGCCATGTGTCTAATTTAATTTAATTAAATTTGGTATCAAGTGACCTATTTATAATATTTGAAGCCAAAACTGAAATAGAAACCCCACTCACTTTGATAATACCACTTGATCATCACCATTGTTAAGTGAGTTCCAAACTAGTATTACATTTAACTTTGAATCCATGGGTGGATCATGCAATTGTTAATTTGTGGGGGTAAGACTAGTTGTGATTATTTTTCTAATTAGAGGCCACTAAATAAAAAAAGGCGTTTTGATTATTGGATCAATTCTAAATCCTTTGAGATTTGTTTCATTCTTCTTGAGCTATTGGCCGGTTTCTTTTTTTCCGTTATATATAAAAGACAATTTCCCTACTTCAAATTATTTAGATCACAATCAATAAGGGTTATATGGAGCAACTATGGTTCTAGCCAAGGTTTTCAGATCCGGACCCGTTTATTGAACCGTAAAAGGGAGAGGTTCAAGATTTTTGAAGTCGAACCGAGGTCGAACCATGATAACGTCATAATTAATTTAATAATTAACTAAAGCCTAAATATAGATATTAAATTTATAGAACTAGAAAAATTGACAATATATCTATATATGTGAGGGAAATTTAATGATTTTCAAGCATATATTTAATAATTAAATAAGAAAGTTAATAAAATAAAATAATAACTATGAAAACATTAAAATTTATGAAGTAAAGTTGAATATTTTTGAAAGATTTTAATTATAATTTTTTTTAATTCCTTGTAAGAGATGGATAATTTAATTAAGTAAAATAAAATTGTGTTAAGTTGTTTTTATAAAATTAAAAAAAAAAAAAAAAAAATGCTAAGGGGTTCACGGTTCTTGCCAGAGGGTTCGTGCGGTCCAACCCCGATTTTAGGGGTTCACGGAATTAACAAAAACTCCAGTTCTTTATGCTTAAAAAACCGGTTTTCATCCCAATTCCTGGTTTTTACAGTCCGACCTCCCGGTTTGGTCCGGGTTTGAAAACCTTGGTTCTAGCCCCCATGTTTGTCTTGATCTTATTGGCTAAGATCAATTTCAAAATCCCAACACTTAATGACATTACCCAAAAAAGATAAAATACCCAAAAGCAAATCACACCATTTTTGGCCAAATCCTAGGTTAGATACTCTGAATTTCAACTCCCACTGATATTACCCAAAAGAGACAAACACTTATAAAGGAGCTCATACCATTTTCGGCCAAATTTTTTGATGGATACTCTCAAAATTCTCTTGCTAATCAGACTCAATGTTTTTCATCCTTTGATAATTGCTCCCTATGCTACACTATAAAAGGAAAGCATCATCTACTCATCAAAGGGAGACAAATTCCTCTAAAAATCTCCATTAATATTGCTATTTTCAGCCCTTAATTTAGAAATAGTTCCTTTTTAGTTCATAGATCAACTCACTTGGTCCATAAACAAGGACGAAGCTATTCTTGGACAAGAGGGAGACTCCCCCCCCCCCCCCCCCCCCCCCCCAACCCCCAGATTTTTGAAAAATGTAAAATTTATATGTATTTTCATAATATTTCAAAGTTTGGGCCAAAGAAAATTATCCCCCCCCCCCCAAAAAAAACATAATCCCTGGCCCTTAACATAGTCTAAATAACAACAAAATTTAGTCCAAATATCCATAAAAAATTAATATTAAAATTAACCACTGATACAATTTCCATCCCTTCAATGGGAGATCCCTAGAGTGGTTCTTGGATCGGTGGATTACAAACTCACTCTGTTACCCATCATAACACTTTTAAAATAGCTTGTTGTGAATACCATCCATTCTGCCAAGCTCTACTCGTGTGATCTGAGCATACCATTTTTTGTCCCCAGATGGTGTTCTCTTTTTTCTCCCGTGTTTCTCTCTCTTTCTTTAGTTTCCAACCCTTTTTTTTCTTAGCCTTCTCTCCTTATTTATACCCTTCTTTAAGTGGGCTCATGATGAGGGAATCTCCTACATGTCAATGGGTACCTCCACTTACGAGATGCAAGTGGCACCTTCAATCTGGGCCACTGTTCCCTGTATCAAATTTCATGTCAAAGGAATGACCCACCTTCTGTAGTTAAGGTGACCTTCTAGTAACTTGCGTCTAACGGCGGATTCTCCCAGTGCACTATCTCAACTCCCCCACGTATATGCACCTACAAATACGTAAGCCGAGGTGTTCTTTTCCCTAGGTCTCCCTTAACACTCGGCTAACATGAGTTGTTATTGGGTGGAGATCATCATGGGTAGGGGCCTATATTACTCGATAAATGGGCCCGCAATTCTCGACCCCTACAACCACCTACTATTTGTTTTAATGTTTCAATATGCTTTTCTTTATTAGAAGTAAAGTTAAATAGTTGAATTGATAATGGGACATGTGGTCAGCAATGTCAATGGGATATTAGAAAAAAAATGAATGAATTTTATGTATTCAAGCCTCAAAACCACTTACATCAGTCAAATTAAAAATTTGTAAAGTTGCTACAATAATTGTGTAAATTTACACTAATACTATTCACTTTGCATATAGTTTTTTATTCTTTCATTACATATTCCAATGATGAAGGAAGAGACAAGCCAAAAATGTGTAAATTTGCAAAATTACTACAATAACTATGTAAATTTACACTAAACAATTTACTTTGCATTGCAATATATTAAGAAACAACTCTTTTATGTATTTTCAGTTTTGTTGTTGTTCTTGCTAAGATGCAACCTATATCTCGAGCTAAGGATGAACCCATGCCATCATATGATACCAAAAGCCTTTTGACCATATCTTAAAGCCCAACATTGGGTCTCAGTTTTGGCCTCCCTAAGTATTTTATTAAGGGAACAATAATAATAGAGGAAATACATTATTTTTACTATGCAATACATTTATTAATTTTCCAGACATCTATCGTTGAACAGGATATTTACCACTAGACTATTATTAAAACACTTATTATGGTGGGCCTTCCTTTGTACTACCTTATCTTTGCAAGAGATATTTTTGGGGTCATTTTATAATCTTTGTTGGGTGCAATCTGGACCTTGAGCAAAAATGGATCTTTCTCACTACACCACACTACAAAAAACGCCGCCTATAGCCACGTTTTTTTTAACTGCATTTACAAAAAACACGACTATAGCCGCATTCGTAACAAATGCAACTACACCCATATACCTATAGTTGCGTTTTTGAAAATGCAACTATAGCCCATTTCTGTAGCCGCGTTGATAAAGTTTGCAGCCGCGTTTTATTGGGTAGGGCCTATGGTCGCATTTAAACAACGCGGCTATATGTCCAATCAATTTTTTTTTTTTTTTTAAGATGTCCTATAGCTGCGTTTAAGAAATGGATCTTTGAGGGTATGAGTATTGTGAGTTAATAATTTTATAGACATTTGATTGAGCTTAATGATTCACATATCCTCTTCGAGGGGGAGAGCTTGATATTGCTACTGCTTGGTTGTGGTTAATTGTGTATTCATTCTATGGTCTATCATTAAGATATACTCATTTTTAGGTACAATAAAAGGGGGTTGTTTCAGTTGGGTAGGTCTATGTTTTTATAATGCTCTGAAGCTTGGCCTCCAACTCTAAAATTTCCAATGCTTCAAGTTGTGCTGGTCTGTGTTTCATTTCTTTGTTTATTTGTGGTTCCCTTTAATTATTTGTGGTATTTCCTTTAATTATTTTGTGCTCGTTCTCAATTGGTGCTTTTCTTTGTTGGCTATCATATTTTGTGGGTGTAGTTGGTTGCCCATGGAGTCATAGGACCAAGATGAGAAGGTACTATTTCAGCATTAACATATTCTGCAACATTGACTTGTAGTAATTGTAACAACTTTCATGGGAGATAGAAAGTTAAAAAGAGACTGTGAAAAATTGGGTAATAGATCTGGACATTTTGAAGGATTTTATTTTGGTTTTCTACCTATGTTTATTTTGGCTTGCTACTTGCTACTTGTGTTTCAGGAGAGCAAACTCTTGAAGTTTTTGAAGTTAGTTGGGAAATGCTATTGCTGCTTGCTAGCTGTGGCTGTATTTCTTCATGCAATTAGAATGTAAAAAATCCTTATTCTATATTTTTTGTGATGTAAAAAATCTTTTGGCAATTTTTTGTTGGGAACTTGTTTGGTTTTGGCAATGAACTTCAGAAATTGAAGTACTTGTTTATGTAAATTATCTGTTTTGTATTTGATTTGAGTGCTTGCAGTATGGTTCAATTTAGGTAGAAATTTGTGATTTAAAGAAAAAAAAAAAACCCTATTGCCGCGTTTTTAAAACGCAGCTATAGACAAAGCCAATGTAGGAGGCTTTAGCCACGTTTCTAAATGCAACCCAAAGATAGTTTATAGCTGCGTTTTGAAAATTAAAAATTAAAAAAACTTACGTAGGACATGTGGCTCAAAATAAGATAATAATTGGAATTCAATTTAGAATTTAATTGGATTCTCTCTCAGTTTTGACTTTAACTCTCTCTTTCTCTATATATATATATATATATATATATTTAAAAGGGAGGTGTTTTCCAGACCTAATGGATAAAATAATTCGTCAATCTCTATTTGTGAAAAAGTCAGATTTAAGAAGCCAAATGCATATCATGGCTCGAAACTAATTTGTATTCTTTAAACACTGAAATCAACTATAAGTTATTCACTTACAGGAATCTTTTACTCGCTGGGAGAGGGGGAGAGCTTACTAAAAGTAGGTACGTAATGCATTTATATAGTTTAAGAAACAAACATACACAGATGGAATAAAATAACTTTTAAGGGATGAGGAAACAAGTTGTACTACACAATCTATTATCTTAAGCAAACAATTACTATTTTTTATATTGAGAAACAAACAAATCCACATAGAGGAAAAATAGTTTTCTTACACAAAGGCATATACAAACTCCACTCTAAAATTATGGTAACTTTTAAGGAAAAGTGGGCAAATTATTTTTTGGATTTAATTTTTATATATATACATTTGGCTTGGCCTGAAAATTTTTTTTTTTTCCTTTTGTGCCTCCGCCTATATTCATGAAATGCTAAATATTTAAATGCACTTATCTATATGAATTATAACGAGACATTAATTACTAATAACTATCCCAATGAAATGGACAGTTTGCTTAACAACGAAGATTTTTATGTGCTGTCTTTAAATTATGTTCTAATGGCTAGATAAATGTACTAGCTAGATAATATAAGTTTCTGCAAACACAACACATTGCGAACTCAAATGCCTAGAAAAAAATCCATTGGGTGATCGTGTATTTTAATAATAGACACACAGAACGCATGGAGATTGCTCACGCTCAAGAAATCCATGTTGTCTAATATAAATAGGAATTTCATATTCTTTCCCTCTTCATCCCTCTGTAGTCTTTTCTCTAATGATGATGGGTCGCTTTCAATTTTTGCTAGCATGCGCTTTAGCTCTTCTAGCTTCTTCAATAACCTCTGCAGAAACAGTGGAACATTTTTTCCATGTAACTAGCTTATCCATTTGAATGTTTTTCCATTTCTTGCTGTATTTTTCCTAGTAGTAAATGAGTGCAATGGGGTGGGGGAAAAAGGTCTTTAGCTCCATTAGCAATCAGTCTCCCAATAACATTACTATCCACTGGTAAATCCTTATTATGCTATACAACTAAAAGTCTGCTTAGCCATTGTCATTCTTTTTTCTTTTTTTTTTGGGGTATTTAATTATAAGGTAAAAAGAGGCTTCCATGCTTTCATTGGAAAACAATAAGATATCAAAGTTATTATTCTTACAAAAATAATAATACAAAGTTATTTATGCATGTGTACATCTTGTTAATAAAAAGAATGAAATTAATCTGTTGAGAATGCCCCAAAATTTAAGGCTAAGACATGTAGTTGTTGTTGTTGACACTTGTATACTACTTTTTAAAAGAAAGAACGTACCAACCGTTGACATATTAGTATATAATTAAATAAAGGGTATTTTTGGAAATAGCATAAGTTTATGAATGCATGAAGATATATTTTGTGAAACAATGTAGGTAAATTATTATTGTGTCGCCATGGAAATTTTGATGCAGGCACAGAGTGTTTCAACTATTGAGTGGATAGGCAGACGGACTTTCATATGTAACTCAATGTCCCATACGTCTTGACCAAACTTATGCTTACAGATTCAATATCACTGGACAAGAGGGGACTCTTTTTTGGCATGCTCATGTCTCGTGGCTCTGTGCAACTGTGTATGGAGCACTTATTATCAAACCAAGATTTGGAAACCGTTATCCACTTCCAGGGACGGAACTTGGACTTTGAGTTAAATGGGGCAACTCTAACCTCTAGTTCGGCGACTTCTTAGCCGCGGAGGTTTTTTTTTTTGAATTTTTGATGTGTGCGATTGCTGGGCAAAGACAAAATTATTTTGTTTAAAACTTTTTAAAGGGCTAGTTGTTTGTTTGAGTAAAATTGGTTAATTGGACTTAATTTTTTTTAGCTTTGCTATTGGTGATTTTTGTTGTTGCACAAATGTTTTTGGGCTAGTATATGTTGCTTTAGATTTTAGATCTATAGATTTTTTTAATGGCATTTAAAATGATGAAAGTGCTAGAAGTATATTGCTAATATAATGAGTGATTATTGATAAGTAAAAAAATGATGTAAGTAATAGACCCAAATGCGAACCAATATGAATTTGTACCTCAACAATTTATAAAAATATTGTAGATAAGTTTGTAATTATAACATTACTGTAAAAAGAATCAATGAAATTGTTAAGGGGGTAAAATATAATTTTATAGAACAAAATTACTAAAATTAATGCATATATATAATAATATATTTAAAAAAAAAAAAAAATAGATGGCGCCATTGCCTCCCCCGGGGGTCAATTAATGCCTCCATCTCTGTCCATTTCCATCTCCATACGAAGAATTTCCGATCTTATTAGGTATCAACTCCTAACATTCTTAAGTGTTAGATCATATGAATATTGGAAGAAAAGAAATTTTTAACAAAGAAACAATGAAGTTTATCTCCAAGATTATGCTGTTGTTGGGGCAATGCATAAAAACACATGCAACACTGGCCTAATTCGCTAATGGTCCTTTAGATGTGATTGCAGGGGAGTATTGGGATGCTAATGTCGTTGATATCGAGAACCAGGGTCTAGCAACAGGTGCCGCACCTACAATTTCCGACGCTTTCACAATCAACGGACAGCCCGTTGATCTCTACCCATGTTCTCAAACTGGTATGTAATAATCAGTCACACACAAATCCCCCTAATTTAAGTTTTATATTTTCCCTATGACTTGTTGACTAAATTTTCCTTAAGAAAGAGCAGCTGCACTTTTTGTCACAATCTGTTAAGGCGGTCGAGTATATATGAGTGGTGAATTTGAGCAATCATTTTCACATAAACTTATCAGATTTTCTTCTCCAATCATAGTCAACCACTTCAGAGCTGATAATAGTTATGGAACAAAAATTATGTACTCACTTTCTCTTATTATAAAGATGGTTCTTTTACAATTTTTTTCAGACACATATAAGCTTGAGGTGATCCAAGGAAAGAACTATATGTTACGCATCATTAACGCTGCACTCAATAATCAACTTTTCTTCAAAATTGCCAATCATAAAATGAAAGTTGTAGCAATTGATGCTGCTTACACTGAAACTTATATCACTGATGTTATTATCCTTTCTCCCGGCCAAACCACTGATGTTCTTTTCACTGCTGATCAACCTTTGGGTTCCTACTACATGGCCGCAAGACCCTACTTTAGTGCCCAAGGCTTACCGTTCGATAACACAAGTGGCATCATTGTCTATCAGGGTGCCAAATCAGCAACTCCCATAATGCCAGCCCTACCTGCTTTCAATGACACACCCACAGCTTACAAGTTCTACACCAATCTCACTGGGTTTCCAGGTGGGCCCCATTGGGTCCCAGTGCCACTTCAGGTGGACGAGCACATGTTTATCACATTTGGGAATAGTCTCGCACCATGTGGAGGAGGGAGTGCCAACTGTAGAGGTATATTTGGGCAGCGATTTTCTGCGAGCATGAACAATGAATCATTTCAGCTCCCTAGTAAATTGTCAATGTTACAAGCATTCTATAGCAATAACAAGATGGGGGTTTATACCACTGATTTTCCTGATAACCCTCCATTGGTGTTTGATTACACCAACCCGAGCAACGCTCTCAATCAGTCATAATATTTGCACCAAAGTCTACTAAAGTAAAGACACTGAAGTACAGTTCAACAGTGGAGATTGTTCTTCAGAACACAGCCTTAATAGCAACAGAGTCTCATCCTATCCACTTTCATGGTTTCAGCTTCCATGTGTTAGCACAGGGTTTTACATTGCTAAATATTTTTTTTCTTTGATTCAAATTTTGAAAACTCAACCATTAGAGTGGATTTTCTTCTTATAATCTACATGCTTATAAAATTTCAAGATGATCTGAGATCAATAAATATGTCATCAATTAAATATTTATATTTCAAGTTATTTATTTAAAATTGGGCATAAAAAATGGGTTTCTAGCTCAAATATAAATAGCACCTAAATAGCAAGAAACTTGATTTGCGTATTAAGAACGTAGAGAACATATAATCTAATGATGAAATTTTTGAAATATCAATTAAAGAAATAATTATTAGATGATGTAACATAGTTTAGAGTTACACATATCAATTAAAGAACCCTCATTTCCTCCACGACAGAGAAAAAAAATTAAAGAACCCTGAATATTCGCAAAACTCTGTACAACTATTTTTTAACTAAGAAAAATAATTTACAGTAAAAACAAGATACACTTGGATTAGAAAAATCTGTGGTCCAAAAAAACGATTGGTTATTTAATTTTATAGTAATTGCTTAATTAATTTAAAACTTTTGGTGTATCAGAAAGTTTGATTCCTTGACAGTGATTTAAACCAATTTTTTGTTAGTTTGTCATCATTAAATTTTACTTATGCTCGATTATAATACAGGTATCTGGTATGTACATTGCCACATAGAATTGCACTTGTCATGGGGTTTGGCCATGGCTTTTGAAGTTGAGAATGGACGTACATCCTCTTCTACGCTGCCTCCACCGCCAGTTGATCTACCCAAATGTTAAATATTTGTTCCAAGCTGTTTTCTGATATGCTTTCATTAATATTTATATTTATAATTTGATTTTCAAATTTCACATTACTGGTTTGCAAGGTGCCAACTGTGTCATTGGCATTTGTAATGAATTTTTTTTTTTTTTTACAATATAAAAATTATATTTTAGTTTATTCTAAGTATATATATGTGTGAAACTTCTAGAGACTTGAACTCCAGCCTTTACCCCCCACACCCCATAAATACTTATACTTATAGAGTGACTATTGCATCAAGGGTACACAATAATAGCATTTGTAATGAAGTTAATCTTAATCAGTTCTTATTCTATTCATTTTAGTATTTGCATTCTTTGAATGAAATAATTATATTCCTTTTCAATCTTGTCCGAAAAAAAGATCTTTTCCTTAATTCACCTTTTTTTCTTATCTCCTTTCATTCAAAATCATGTGCTACATTTTGTAGTGATCAAACGCCGTACATATTAGGGGCTTGGAAGTCCAAAGTTTTAGGAACTATAAACTTGTGCTTACAAGATTAGTTTGTCAATCAACCACTTGCACTTTTTGACTTACTCAACTTACTTTAACTAACACTTTTAGGAAAGAAGTGCTTTTAGTTCCTAATTGCTGTTTTAATTTTGTACCATGTTTCATAATTTTGGTGTCAATATCCATTCATAATACTCCATGATAAAATTGAGATGATCTCCTCACTCAACTTGGTAAGCAGGAGTGGAGCTAAAGTGGTGTGAGGGGTGGGGGAATTGCTCCCCTTACTCCTCCTAAAAAGTCTTAAGTAACTAAAGGTCTTTGGCCCCCTTTAACACAAGGAGAAAAGAGAGAGGAGAAAATCAAAGAATTCCCAAATCCCTAAAATAGAGAAAATGTGTAAATGCACTTTTAGCCCCTACATTTTGAGATCATTTCCATTTTGGTCATTACATTTTTATTTTACCACTTTTAATCCATAAAATGAAAAACGTATTCCGTTTTGGTCTTTATCATCACACATTTAATGGAAATATTTTATGTGGAAAACGGAGTGCACTATTAGCACAATAAATGCTGATGTGTCCATTAAAATAATATTTTAAATGCCACATCAACCTCTAATTTTTTTTAAAAAAAAATTATCAATTTTAAAAATTATAAAAAAAAGAAAAAAATAATTAAAAACAAAAAAAAAATAGTGGAATTTAGATTTGTGTATGTTTTTGTTTGTACTTGTTTTTTTTTCTTCTATCTTTTTCTTTTTCTTTTTCTTCCCCAGATCTCTCTCTTAGTTTCTCCGCCTCCATCAATCTCTAGTTCAAGATTTGGATCTTTGCAGCAACCTGGGATTGCATGTTAGGAACTTGATGTTGATGGCATGTGGTACTCTAACACCTACAACTCTTTTGGTTGCTGAGGTAATACCGTTTCGTTAATGAGCACCTCTAGAAAAACCTTAATGCTAAAATGATAATACTAGTTTCACCTTCTTTTTCTTCTTTCTCCCTCTATCTTGGTGCTTAGCCGATCAGTGGGTTTGTGTTGGTATGGTTGAGGGATTGAGCTGAGTTTGTTCAATTTTGTGGATATTTTGTTAATGATTGAATTGATTTAATTTTCGGATTTAAATCTATTTTTTCTTTTGGATAATTTGGTTTGTGTATATATATGAATTGATTTTGTTTTGTACAATATTCTTTTATGATTTTTCTGTGTTTGATTTCTGGTTTGTATGATTTATTTAGGTTTGTGCTCTTGTGTGTTCTTGATGAGTTTGTATGATTTTCTGGATTTGACATGGCATTTATTTTTAGAGTAAATAGTTTATGTTTGTTATTGTGTTCTTTGTGTTTGTGATCTTGTGTTAATGTTTAAATTTGAGTTTGTGTTTGGTTCTGGGTTTGTGCTCTTATATTCTTGTGTTGGTGTTTAAATATGTGATTGTGTTCCTGTTCAAAATGAATTAGATCTAAATTTATGTATTTTATTGTTTTTAATTCTGTTTTTTTCCTTTTTTATTATCTTAAAATTGATTAATAAATTTTTTTTATATTTAGAAGCGTTGACATGGCATTTTTTAAATGCCCATTTAAATTTTTTATTATTTTTTTAATGGCCACATCACCGGTTAATGTGCCAACAGTGCACTCAGTTTGCCACATAAGCAATTTCCATTAGTGGGCTAACGGCAAGGACCAAAATGGAACGCGTTTTTCATTTTAGGGACTAAAAATAGAAATGACCCCAAAATGTAGGAACTAAAAATGTATTTATGCCTAGAGAAAAAACAATATATTCCCCTTTGTTATTTAAAAAAAAAAAAAAAGAGGCATATCCCACTTTAAAGCAACTAACCTAACAATGAAATTGAGGCAAAAAAATACTACTTTAAAACAATAAACATTCCAAAAGTTTAAAGATATACTCTTGCACACACTTTACTACAATACACATTTCAAGTGATGATTGAACTAATTTTAACAAGTACTAATAGTAGTCCTCATGTTTGAGTGATGTAATATAATCACACAGTGATAAATGTGTAAGTTGTCTCAAAATGTGTCTATAGAAGAACTCAAAAATATCTTTCGTTTTGAAATTGAATGACCTACTACTAGCCTGACAACGGAAAAAAGCAACAAACTTTTTTTTTTATAACCAAATCAACAAATTTGCTGCATGTTTTCACCTTTATTCACAACACTTTTTTCCCTTATCCCAATGTTTTTCCTTTCTCATGGCAACTAATGCCGTAAATGAACCAAGCTGATCATGAATAACTCTGACTCAACTCGAAAAAAAGCTCGTTTATGTTTATTTTTTTATAAATAAACCAAGCTTGAGCCTTAGTTTTAGCTTGTTTAATAAACAAGCTGAGCCCAAGAAAAAAAAAAAATTGTTCACAAACAAGCTCATGAGCTATTAAGCTTGATACGAAACAATTCAAGTATAGACTCATTTATAAGTTTTATGTATTAGCTAAATATACTCATTACACATATCTTAATAATGACATGGCTAACATGGGACCACTACCCATTATCTTAATTTTTTCCTTCCCTCTAAACTGATCAAGGACCACTTTAAACTATAATTACATTTAAAAATAAATTAATTAAATAAGTATAGGTCTTATATAATCCTTTCCTATCAATTATCTAAAGTAAAGTTATGAAACATGTTAGTATTTTCTCATTCATAATAGTTACAAACAAATATTTTTCTAGTTCTTTACCATCTAACGTGAATGTAAAAATTGTATTTTGAGCAATTGTTGAAACTATGGACAAGAAATGATAAATGAATGAATTTAACTATGTAAATTTTCAATTTGAATAATAGCTAATCATAAATAGGACTAAATGCATGATTAAATGAGTATTCTATTTTCCTTTTTCTTAATTTTAGAGATTTAAGAATCTAATAATGTAATTTTTTTTAGATCTCAAGCTCAAAAGCTTGACCTGAATTCGAGTTTGAGCTTGATATTAAGTTTGAGCTTAGCTTGACTAATTAATCAAGCCAAGCCAAGTCAAGCTTAAGTTTTTTGGCTTTCTCATCAGCCCAAGCTCAAACGCTATTTTTAGACTTGTCACGAGCTCGAGCTAAGCTTGAGCTTTTGAATTATCCTAATGAGCCAAGTTTGAACATGTACTACTCGACAAAGCTCAACTTGTTTACAGCCCTAATGGCAACTCAATGGATCCTTTATTTTACACACAAAAAGGCAAAAATATAAATTATATAATTTGTTATTTGTATTTTTATCTTTCCATTTCTCATAATCTGTGACATCAAATTTTAATCATCTTTTCTTATTTGTATTAGTATATAACCTCTACATATGCAAAGGTGCAAAATGTATATATATAACATTTCTACCAAATAAGTAATAATTGACACACATTTATAGTATTATAAGTTAAAAATTACCCCAAGTACAATTTTCTGAAATCACAGCATGTATGATGATTTTGTGAAGAAATCATATACCTCTATGGTTTGATGATGAGCCCTCCATGGGAATCTTGAAAAAAGAACCCTTGATTTGTCAAGTGGCCGTGGCTGCAAGTCGAGAAGGGCATGCGTTTGTCTAGGATGAGAAAGAAACTACCCTCTACCTTAGAACAGCCAATGAAGACAGAGAGCATAACAATCAAATAATCTAATTGATATTTATTAAGGGTGAGGGTAGGAGCTTCCCCTTGCGTTCAAAATATTGGTTCATAAATTTATGGGCCCAAAAAAAGAAGATACATAATAAAGACTTAAATTCACATATGTAATGATTATGTAGGTCCACATAAAAATAGAGTTTTTTTTTTTTTTTTTTTTTTAGAGAGAAAGTTTCAATCTATGACGTCCGCTCTTAATAATAGTTTTTTATTATCAAATCAAAACACCAATTGGTTTTTAGTGTAGACAGAGACTTGAACTCCAAATCTCTTATTCAATCATTAACAACTTCACCAATTGAGTTAACTGAAACTCACACATAAAAATAAAAAGTAAATATATAAAAGCATAATAAATTTGAATTGAGTTTTTTTATAATATATATTCCAAAAACCCACTTTATCATTTTAACACATCATTTTACAACATACCATTTATTAGATGTTCTATACTTCAATTTTATACATTAAAATAATATTCACTACACATTAAAATAATATATTACCTCCTCCCTATCCCTATCACCATCATCATCATCATCACCAACGGCCACCACCGGCAACAACACCAACAGCCACCACCGGCACAAACTCACATCCACCAACGCCACCTCAAAAAAATAAATAAATAAACACAAGCAGAGAGATCGGCACAAACCCACATCCACCAAACCAAACAAACCCACATCCCAAACCCACCACTGGCACAAACCCACATCCATCACCGGCACAAACCCACACCACCACCGGACATCCACCACCGGCACAAACCCACATCCACCATCGACACAAACCCACATCCACCAAATCAAACAAACCCACATCCCAAATCCACCAAATCAATTATAAAATTCAACAAACCGCATCCCATCCACCAAATCAAACAAACCCACATCCCAAATCGCCTCCGTCGCCATCGCTGATGGAAGTTTTCACTTCCGGCCACCATGTCCTTCACACTGGAGTTCCTTTGCGTCGCAAAGCGGGTCAGTGATCAGTGGCGAGCCTAGGCGGTCTTTGTCTCTCGGAGTGGCAAGATTGGCATGGCAAGATCGGCGATGGCAAGATTGGCGTGGCGAGAAGGCATGGCGAGAATGCCAGACAGAGAGAGCGAGAGATGTAGACGGAGAGAGACATCTGATAGGAGGAGAGAGAAAAAACGAATTAAATAAGCCAAACAGTGTTTGGCATTGATGTTCGTACTATCTCATATTTGAGACGATACTGTAGCCATGTCTCAAATTTTTTGAGATTTGGAAGAATTGATGATGGATGGTTTTTGGTGTTTGGTATGCCAAATGCCAAATATTTGGCATTTGGCACACCTGATGAGAGTGCTCTAATTAAAATATAATTGGAAGAGCACTTAGCATGAAATTGGAATGTATTTAAAATATAGAGACATTTGGCATCATATTATAGCACCATTAGAGCATTCACGTCAAAGATCTTAAAATTTTTAGCATTTAACAACTCAAAACATTACTTTACTTATTTTAACAACTCACTTTACCGCTCATCCAACATCAAATGTTCTATTTTTTTTAACACTTCATTTAAATACTATTTTTTTATTCTCTCTATGTTTTTTCTCTCTCTTCCTATCTGGGTCTCTCTCCTCTGAAGTAGTCTAAACAATTCACATTCTTCTTAACCCTCAACAAAGCAAACCCTTAACCACACCCACCAGCCACCACCACCTAAAACAAAATAAAAAATAAAAAATAAAAAATAAAAAAAGCCACCAAAGCAAGGCAAACCCACACCAATCATGCAAACCCACACCGATCAACCAACCAAGCAAACCCGCACCCAAAAATATCCCACAAACGGAACAAACCCACACCGACCAAAGCGAAACCACACTAAAAATAAAAATAAAAATAAAAACCCACAAACGTAACAAACCCACACCGATCAGAACGCAACAAACCCACACAGAAAAAACAAAACCCACAAACCGGAATCACCAAGACCCACAAACCGAAACCACCATAACCCAGAGCACAACTGAGAGAATGAAAGAAGATTGAGAGAATAGAGAAAATATGAGAGTGAGAGTAGAGAGAAAATCTGAGAGTGAGAGATGGATTAGGTGCTTCATAGAGGCTTGGTTCGGTGGTTCAAGACAGGGGCAAGACGGCTAGGGTGAGAGGGCTGGCGGCGTGGGTGATCGGCGTGGGCGATAGAAGGGGAGAAGAAACAAAAGAGAAACAGAGGATACACGTGTGAAAAGAAAGAGAGAAAAACGGAGAGGAATGCACATGAGAGGGATTAAAAAATAGTATTTTGCTTATAACATTCAGCTACAGTGAGCTGGTAGTTGCTAGCTGCTGCCTGCTATCTCTAGTAGCTCACTATAGCTGAGTGTCAAATTTTTTTGCATTTAAGAGCTTTGATGTAGAGGATTATTTTGGGGTTTTAGTGCTAAAATAACAATATAGCACTTTTCACACTTTTGGTGTAAATGCTCTTAGAGCATCCGTATCAACTCTCTTAAATGTGTTAAATGCTATAATATTTGGCATTTGGCACACCAAACACAAAAAATGGAGCTTTATCAGATGTGTTAAATGTGTCAAACTTTTGCAACATGCTACAATACCGTCTCAAATATGAGACGGTACGGACAACAATTGCAAAATATATATTGCTATTTTATTCCCGTTTTCTCTCTCCTCATCATAGATATCTCTCTCTGTGTCTTCTCATCTTTGTCTTCTCTATTCATCTTCCACAACACGTTGATCACCAAAGGCCACCACTCGACGCCGTTGATCTCACTAAAAACCACCACTCGACGCCACCGACCATCTATCTTCTTTATTGTACTTCGGGTTCTTTTTTTTTTCCTTTTTTCTTTTTTCCATTCATGTTTTTTGGCTGTGGTTTGATGGGTGGGTTGGGCAATGGGTGGGTTCAAATGGGCAAATCTGTGGTGGGTGGGTTTGGGTTGTAGGTTATGGCGGTGGGTGGGTTGAGATGGTGATGGACGGATCAGTGGTGGTGGGTGGGTCGGCTGGTAATGGGCAAATCGGTGATGGCGAATCAATGGTGGTGCCGATCTCTGTTCTGATTTATTTTTGTTTTTGTCTTTCTGTTTTGGTGGTTGTGATTTGATGGTGGATTCAATGGCAGTTGTGGGTTGATTTTGGTGGTTATGTGTGTGTGTGTGTGTGTGTGTGTGTGTGTGTGTGTGTGTGTGTGTGTGTTTTTTTTTTTTTTCCTCTTCTGGTGATTGTGGCTGCAACAATTTTTCTGGTTGTTGTTGTAGTTGTTGTTGTTGATGATGATGATAGGGGAGGAATTTAATATATTATTTTAATATGTTGTAAATATTATTTTAATGTATAGAATTAAAGAATAAAACATCTAATAAATGGAATATTGTAAAATGATGTGGTAAAATAATAAAGTAGGTTTTTGGTGTGTCAAAATGGCATTTTTTATAAGATAGCTGCTACGGATGCTCTTAGAATGTAAAATGCAATTAAAATTAAATTTTGATTCTTATTTAAACTTTTTCTCAACTTGTACTTTAATATGTTTTTCCAAAAACAAAAAAATGCAACTTGTACTTTAATATAATATGTTTGATATGATTAGAGAATGTCTTTCTCTTTTTATATTGCTTTTCGAATTTTTTTTTTCCCCCTTTCTTTTGCTCTTCTTCTATTTTTAAGGCTACATTTATTTCAGCGTAAACTTTTTCTTTTTGAAAATACTTTTAACTAAAATATATTGAAACTAATTATTTTCAATGTTTAGTTGTATTCTTGAAAATAAATCATTTTCTTTTTCCTTTGTCAAGAGTTTAGCCCACAAACTATTCGTAAAATAAGCCCAACAACAAATAGTTTTTACAATTAGTTCCTTTGGGTCCCAGCCCACTTAATAAATCTCTTTCCATATGATGTCGGGCTTATATACGAGATGGGTGACTTATATGAGCCTGGTTGGAAGCTCATATTTGGATCAATATTTTGTGGAAGTTAGACTTCTTCTCATGTGATTTCGTGATGCATTTGAGTCAGATGTTTAGATTAATTTTCCTAGATTATTCATTTTGTAAATTCGTAATCTCTCTCTCTGTTCTGAAGTAAGGTACAAGAGGAAGAGAGGTAACCTTGGATATAGTATCTTTGTTGTATAATTGTATCCTATTCAATTCTAGCCTTTAATTACGAGACATTCATTCACTTATAATGAAGACACTGACGAAATCAATTTTGGGGAGGCTAACTTCCTTCTGTGAAAATTAACCATCGTGACTGCAGAATACCAAAAATCAACACAAATTTTGCCTTGTTGTAGGCTTTCTTTTTATTTTCAGCACTTTTACAATGCTTGAGCAATTTGTTTTAAATCGAATTTTCCTTACCATTTATGAAGATGTTGTACTCATTGCTTTCTTGATCTTCTATCCAATTTTTTTGATGTTTTGGCGCACTGAATTAGAGTTATTTGTTTACCCTATTTGCAAATTGCAATAACATACCATTGGGTTGAATACCATTAAGTCTCACAACCTGGGTGTTGACTAGAGCCAATTTATCTTACTCCCTAAAAAAGGAAAAAAAAAAATACTCCAATATAAATTTTTTCTCACGATATATTTGTATCTTTGATAAATAATTAAAAATCAATAAATGCTATAAAAGTTATGTATAACAGACAAACACAAATTTTCCCTAAATAAAGAGATCGCCAGAAGTCAACACGCATAAAATTCAAGAAGTAAAAAAATAATAGTGGAAATAATTTATGACAGTGATGGAATTGCGTGAAATTTGATGACATGAAGGGAAATAGCGCTGGGAGCCTGTGCCTTTTGGCCACAATTGAAGCCGCTTTTTGGGTGAATTCCATCATTTAGCCCCTAAAATCTATGGGTTTTTTTTTTTTTTTCATTTTTAGTATTATTGGTTTCCTTATAACTTTTAGTTTAAAACCCAGAATAAGGTTATATCTATTTTGAAACATTAGAGACAATAGTTTTAATTTCCGCAACTATCTCAATTTTGCTATTTTTAGTCAAATTTACCTTTTTGCCTCCTAGTTTCATGATTAGGCAAATTAGGGTTTTCTAAATGTTTTCCTAATCATACTAGGTTTTCTTTTACCATTAAATGCATTATAACATTCATGGCAATTCAATTATCAGATTAATAAAAATTCAGACTTTTGTCTATTGTTTTTCTCTAATGAATTTCAAGAACCTATCACCCTATAAATTTAAAGAAATCCTAATAGATTCAAGATTTTCATTCAAAAAATAAAGTGTTTAGTTTATTTTCATTCAAAAGGCAACATATTTGTTTTCTTGTAGCTTCGGCAATATCAAAAAAGTTTCCTCATTCTGAATCT
The DNA here is from genome assembly GCF_001633185.2 of Quercus lobata. Lineage (NCBI taxonomy): Eukaryota > Viridiplantae > Streptophyta > Magnoliopsida > Fagales > Fagaceae > Quercus > Quercus lobata. The sequence continues at coordinate 27,591,941 of NC_044910.1, read as the reverse complement.
CCTTACCCTGATCATATAGTTTGGATTAAAGACAACAAATGCACATTCTAAATGCAATCTACATATGGATTGAGACAGTCTAATGGGTTAAATCTGAGTAACAAAATATTGTGGAGCAAATAGACGTTAAAGATCCATGACAGATTTAAGATGCTACTTTGCAAAGTAGAGATAGAAATTTTTTCCAACAACGTCTAGGATAATGGAATTTTGGGAGCTTGAAGAAACGAATCTTCATCTCTTCAAAGATCGTATATTAGCAGGGTTGCCTGGTTTGAATGCCACGAATAGAGGTAGTTAATGCTAATAACATTTTTGAGTTCATTGAATTTGCAGTGGATCCGCCATCGAAACTTGATGAATTTTGGTGTACTTAAAAGGAGTGCTTGATAGCTATGCAATTAGATGCCAAGGTAGTTAAAAGGGTAGGATATATAGGCCACCAATTTGTGTGTTTTCAAGTTGACTTGTGATGCTTCTTTAAGGACCAAAGGCATATACTGTAATAATTCTTTGTGACTGGGATTGGAATTTGGTGAAAGGTTCAACAAAGAAAATCATAGTGTTACGAAATGGCTGCTAAAACTAAGCCCATTCTTTGGGTTGTCCAATTGGCAAAAGGTGTTGAACCTATTGAAGTTAGTCACTATGAGTAACTCAGAGCATCTCCAACAAATTAGGCAAATTTCTATACTATTTAGAGAATGAACAGTGACTTTTACCTTTTAACTATCCACTTTTTCAAATACACTTTTCAATAGATTCTCTATCCCATTCTCTATCTCATTTAAATATTATTTTTTCATTCATTATTTATTCTTTTTTTAACTACACATCTTCCAATATTTTTTTATTCAATACCTGATTATTATAATAGAAAAAAAAATATTTGAAGAATGAACAGTAACCCATTAGACTTGATGAGCTACTACTATTCATGAGCCAAAAAAAATTCGGGTATGGAGAGTCTATTGGAGACCTATTTTGTGGGTTTACTCTCTATAATAGAGAGGATTTTGTGTTTAGCTCTCCTGTTGGAGATGCTCAGTGTTACATTGAAGTTATGTAAAAGACCATAAACAGAATGTCGTGGGAGATTCCAATTTGTTGAATGAATCAAAGTCTATTTTGATATCCCTTTCCTTTCCCTTTCTCTTTCCCTTACCTTCCACTTTTCCTTGCTAAGCCCACCCCCAGCTACAACCAAACATAATGTTTGTTTTGATTTTGGAAAAAAAAAAAATTATCTTTCTTCATTAAAAAAAAAAAAAAAAAAAAAAAAATCTTACCCATTTAATACATTTAGTTGCAAAGAAAGACAAACTGAGAAGGAAGCTATGATTTCTTGCAACAAGGTAACCTCAAGCCTCAAAAATTAGAATCCATAACGCTGAAAGCTTTTGCCTTAATGAATACACTTAGATTTCAAATCTCCAATCATTTATACTTTCTAGAGTGGGAAGAGAAATATTGATAAAATCCATGGTTCAAGCTATTTTAACTCAAACGATGTCATGCTCAACCTACCAGAGACATGGTGTGATGAACTCAATTTGATGATGGCCAAATATTGAGGGGGGGGGGGGGAGGAGAGGAAAATTCATTGGAAAAGTCGGCACAAATTGTGTACCGCAAAGGATAATGGCAGGTTAAGATTTAGAGAATGTAGGCTTTTGCAGCAGCCACTTTCTCTATTTTTGGGATGTTTTTAAGGCTAAGTTTTTCCCTAATAACTTATTGCTTCAAGCAAAGTTAGGCAACAATCCTTCTTATGTGTGATGAAGTATAATTTCAGCACAACAATTGTTGCAACAAGGAATCATCGAGATAAAAATTTGGTAGGATGTGTGGCTTAATTAAGAGCTGGAATGGGGTGAGGAGGCACAACGAGTTCATTATGTGAGGGATTTTGATTGATGAGGAGCGACGGGGATGGAATGAAGGGTCAGTGTACATAGCTTATTTGATAGTTGATAGTTGATAACCGAGTAGGTTCAGTAATCAAGTCCCGAAACTATTATGCCTGTACTGTTGGTCATGACTATTCAGCTAAGTTTAGGTAACTGATCTGGTCATGATGTGCATTTGTGCTGTGAATTTGTTTGTAAAAGGTTACTTACACTGTTACACTTAAATAAAATTTTGAAGAAAAAGAAAAGTTCAACACAACAAGCCCAGTCAAACCAAACCCAACAACCCACCCTGACTAATAACTCAAGCCTAGTGAATTGAATGAGTCCAAAAGATCCAACCCATTAGCAATAAAATATAGACCTTTTGAAAGGATCATTCGGTCCTCCCCCCCCCCCCCCCCCCCCCCCCCCCCCCCCCCTTTTTTTTTTTAATTATTATTTATGTATCAAGAATTAAAGCCTCACCAGCAATGACTCTGTTGCAATGTTTCCACTGCCGTATATTTTGCTGCCAAGTTTAACGAAATGTAACATTAAAAGACTAATTTATTCCTCTTCAAAATAGATAATTAAGAGAGAAATTGGTCTTTTAATATTAAATTTTGTTAGAATTAATAACAAAATAAAAGATAGGGAGTTAAGTGTTATGTATTTTTAAAATTGGAGAATCAATCGTTTGTTTCAATGGTTCTGAAAGTTGTATATTAGGAATAATAGTTTAAAGTGGAAAAATGTAATTAGCCCAATATTTTGAGAGTAATGACCCTCTTTCAGCTAGGAAAGTAGCTTTCTGTAAATTTTGGCGAAAATTAACTCCTAAGAAATGTAAAAATGAAATAAGTATAAGGATATGATATTCATTGATCTCAGATTATAAAAATCTAGCAATTCATACTCCCGTTCATATATGTATAATAATAATAATAATTCTCACTGAACTCATCCCAAAAGAATGAACCCTCATTCCCTCATAGTATCTCTAATTTGTCAATTATTCTTGATTCAATTACACTAATTTCAAAGGCAAATGATCTCAAAAAAACATGAGATGATTACAGGGGAGCTGGAGCAGAGGCGGTCCTGTGGATTGAAGCCACTGATGGATTGCCAGAGGTTGGACCAGGGGCAAAACCGGAGCTCAAAAGCTCGCTCATGATGCGGTGAGGACTGCTGCGCTGTCTCTCACACAACTCCGGCAAAAATACTCCTGTGTGTGACAAAACAAATGATAAAAATACATTAATGGCATGTTTACAATTTACAATATAAGTTAAGTGTATGAATGAAGACCTTTAAAAAATATATATGATAATAGATCAACTGCTTTAAAAAATAAAAAATAAATGGAAAGGACCATTCTTTGATTGAAGGAGAAGTAACATACAACCAAAAAAAACAAAAACAAAAACAAAACAAGACCTAAAGTGAGGTATCACAAAACTTTCATGAGTAAAAGTAGAAAGCGAAAGAACAACAAGAACAGATGCATATGGTACAAGAAAGCTGGGGACATTCATCACATTGCAGGACTACTTTATGGTCATCTTGACTAATGTCAGAAGTAAGAATCTATTATGGTGGCAATCTAGCAAACATCAAATCATTGAGTATTCACTTCATATTCCTGAGTTTTATTCCGGGCATCTTGGTCGTAGGGGTACTCTCCAAATACAAAGTGTTTGGAGTTGTAACTTGTAACCATTCTTTAAAATAAGATTTTTTTTTTTAAAATAAAAATAAAAGATCCCTAATTTTATAAATTCCTACAATTATCTGCCAGAAATATATTTTTTTGGTATGTCTAAAATTTTATATTGTTTCTCCCTGAGAAATGTTCAGTTTCACCAAACAAAGTTTAACATTTAGATTTCTTTTCTTGTAAAAAAAAAAAGGTCTAAATAGGTTATAAGTCATGATCTTGCACGTTTTTAAAGGAGTCCAATAAATGGGGCTTAAAAGGCAACAATAAACACGCTATATTTGGGGAAATAAATGCCCTGTACTACGTACGTTGTTATATTGATGGCTATGTTATTACCAGTAGGAACGCGATCCATGAGGAATTAAAAGACTTTTCAGTGGACCATGTTAATTAGTTAGAGACTTAATAACCGGTCGAAAATCATTCCACAACCGATCTTATTATTTGCATTGTCTTTTTTTTTCTTTTGTTCTTTCTTCATTATTTCAAAGCTTGTCAATTTAAACAAACAAATGCAAATGGGTGCGGAATTGTTACCTTCACCGGCAGCCAAATTGAAATAAAGATCAACAATGTTGGGGCACTTCTGGTAACAAGCTGGGGAGCAAAGCTTTGCAGTGAATTGTGCCTCAAGAAGGGCATCTGATGAAATCCCAACCGAGTTCCTATCAACCCCACATGCTTGAACACATTGATCAGTCTCTATGTATTCAGCCATTCTCTCAACCACAACTTCTGATGTCCTACACTGATACTCAACACTTCCATCACCCGCCACCGACGTCTCGAGCAAACACCTTTTCCCGGAAGATGCTATTGAAAATGCACAAACACCCTTTGGCAAATCCTCACATACAAGCTCAGCTACACACAAACACACAAGTACACAAAATTATATCAACAACATAACATTCAATTATGTTTACAAATAACATTCATAATGTATCTTGATGACTAGGGAAACATGATATAAGAAATGATACCTAATGCTGCATGGAGGAAGAGAGAAGAGAGGAAGAGAACCAAAGACAATTTGGAGGAAAGAGCCATTTTTGAGATTACTTAGTTTGTGGATGCAACAAAATTTGAAAGAACAAGGAGAATGTGTTTTGTGCTTTGTGTTTTGTGAGAGAGAGTGAATGGTGCAGGTTATATTGTGTTTGAATATGTATACAGTATATATAGGGAAGAGATGTGAGCTAAGACTCTAAAAATGGTACATATGGCCTATATATAGGAAGACAGCCTCCATTGAGGCTCAATTGCTTGTGTATGCTGTGAATAGCCCCGTCAAAAATCAACGCGTCTCTAAAATTCTAAACTTAGAGACGCGTTTGGTAGGTATATGTCTTAAAAAAAATTAAAATTCTCTATTTGATTTCACTTTCTTTTTTCTTTGCCGTAAAAAACCTCTCTTAAATTTCGCTTTCCTTTTCTTGCACCGCTTGTAATTTATGATTCTTGATTTTGATTTGTAGCCAATTTTTTTATTCCGTAAAACAGTTGAACTTTCCTATTCATATTTTACTTTTGCTAGAAGCCTAGAAAGAGGCGTCTCTTGTTTGATACGTGATTTATTGGTAAAGACGTGTTTGAGCTTGAATCATTGGAATTGGATGTTATCATGTTGAAGTTTCCACCCTTCAAGAATAAGTTTAGTCCCTTGTCCATTTCTTTGTTTAATTTTGGCCATTCCGGCCGGCTTCGAAGGCCCGGAGCATTAATGAAATACATAAATTTCAAACACTGAATAATATTGGTCCCATAAAAAATCTGTTCTAAATCCTTTTTTTTTTTTAATTTATGGAATGAAAATAAACTAAACATGAGTTAATTTTCTAAGTTTCAAATTTATTCAATTCGGGCATTCTGTCCAATTTCATTAAAAAATTTTCATTAAAAAAATATTTTTCTCACACAAAAAAAAAAATCTATAAAATTAATAAAAATATTTTATTGATTTTGTATGTGAGAATTTTTTTTTTCATTAGTTAATTACATACTTAACGGCAATTTTTTTAACAAAATTAGATGAAATGTCTAAATTGAATAAATTTGAAACTTAGGTGACTCAATTGAACGAAAGTAAAGTTAGAGGATTAAAACGAATTTCATTCAAATTTAGAGGATGCAATTTGCATTTTAGCTAAATATAAATATCTATTAAAATTTACCATAATTATATATTTAATATTTTCCTTTAAAAACACAATCATAATAAATTCCTATTAATAACTACCATAATAATCAAACTCATATTTAACATTTTCCTTTAAAAAATAATAATAAATTTATATTAATAACTACCATAATAATCAAATTCATATTTAATAGTTTCCTTTAAAAACACAATCAAAATAAATGTGTATTAATTAATAATTATCATAATTTCTAAATTTCATATTCATAAACAAAATTAAAAAAGGAAACATCAGTTATAGTCTAATAAAGAATACTAAACTTTATATGCATTTATTTTGATTTATTTTATTTTTGGTAAATTACACAAAACTTACTTAGGCCTCGTTTAGGAGGAGAGAATGGAATGGAATGAAAATAAATGAAAAGAATAATTTTATAATATTATTCTCTTCCTTTGTTTGGGAGTTTTAATGGAGGAAATGGAAAGCTCATTCTCTTATTTGGGAGTTTAAATAGGAGGGAATGAAATGGGTAGGGGAGAACGCTCATTCCTCTCTATTCCCTTAAAATCTCAAATTTTCACTCCCCTCAAAATTGGAAGGATTGAGAGGGAATGGAATTAAATTTAATAATTTTTTTACTAAAAAGCCCAAAATACCCCTATATATTCAACTATTTATTTTAAAATAGGGGTCTAATAGTAATATTGTTATAAAATGATTTCATTCCATTCCCTCTATGTTACTCCCAAACAAGATTACTTACATTACATTCATTTCCATTCCTTTATTTTAAAACATCCAATCAAGATTACTTAATTTCATTCCATTCCATTCTTTTCCATTCCTTTCCCTTACTTAAATACATTCAATTCTATTCCATTCATTTCCATTCCCTTATGATCATTCCATTCTATTTCATTACATTCCCTTATGAACTCCCAAACGGAGCCTTAGGGTTTGTAGTAATAACACTCTACCCTAAACATAAACACTGTTTGGGAAAAGGGAAATGAATGGAATGAAATGAATTATTTTGAAATATTATTTCAATTATGTTGTTTGGGAGTTTTAATGGAGAGAAAGGTTCTTGTTTAGAAGTTTAAATGGAAGAGAATGAAATAAATACAGAAGGGAAACTCATTCCACTCTATTCTCTCAAAACCTAAAATTTTCATTTCCCTCGAAATTGGGATAAATCTAAGGGAATAAAATTATATTTAATAAAATTTTAACTAAAACTATTAAAATATTTTTATACATTCAGCCTTTCATTTTAAAATAAGGTTTAATAGTAATGTTGTCTTAAAATAATTCTATTCATTTCCCTCTATGTTACCCCCAAATAATATTATTTACCTTCCATTCATTTATTTTAAAACATCTCAACAAAATTATTTAATTCAATTTCATTTCTAAAAATAAAAAATAAATAAATAAAATCATTCCTTTATGATTTATTCATTTTGTTCCTTAAATTTCAAATGAGGGAAATATCATTTTTCTTTTTAATTTGAGGCGAAGTGTCATTCCCTCCAAATTTCAAGAAATGCTGGTATAATTTACCAAAACTTAAGAAATGGATAGAGATTCTAATCATTTCAAAACCAAAACTTAAGTACATCTCGTATCTAGAACCGAGCTCTTCAAAGAACAAAACTTAACACCTTTATTTTACAAATAACAGAGCCTCGGGATTATATCACATGATTTTTGTGCCTTCATTGGTACACAATTATCCTTCCAAACTAAATTATTGAGTTGAACTTAAATTTTTCTTTTTCTTTTTCTTTAGGGTCGAAAAACGTTTTATGTTCAAATTAAATAGTTGGATACTTAAAACTTACCAAATGAAAGAAATTAATTTTGAAAAATGGCTTTTTTTTGCTAAATATTTGGTTTTAGAATATTATTTTGTTACAAAGCCTCTATTGCAACTTATTTAATTATGTAGCATCTTTTTGGAACTTGATTTTGCCAAAGTTAAGTTTTATGCAATTTAGTAAATGTAAAACAAATTTTCTCAAACTTGAGTTTCACATCCATTGAATTGCATAGAACTCGACTTTGGCAAAATTAAGTTCTACATTGAACTCAATTTTGAGAAAATCAATTTCTAAAAAATGCTATATAACTAAATAAGTTGCAATATTCAGCCCCCAAAAAAAAAAAAAAAAAAAAAAAAAAAAAGCACCTTGAAATTTTGATTTTCTTACAAATAAAATATATATAACATCTATCAAAAAATTAATTAATGGGTTCTAGTTCGTTCAATTAGTAAAATATTTTATTATCAAATAAGAGATTTAGAGTTCAAACTCTGTTTACTCCAAAAACCAATTGGTACTTTAGCTTTATGATAAGAGTAATGATAAAGAACAACCATTATGAAGTTAAGTCAAATTTCTATCACATGTATCTATCAAAAAAAAATTTTGTGTTACGTTCTTACATCCACAACACTTTCACAACAAATTCTAAAATGTAAGTTATTGTTGATTCTAATTCGAATCCACCGCTGAAATTATTTTCTACCCATCAATAACAACCAGTAACAATCTGCTATTTAGAATTTGTTATGAATATGTCGTTGACATTGTATTTCTAAAAATTTTATTAAAAAAAAAAAAAACTATATTATACAAAACAGGGTAGCATTTATTACTGTTTCTAAAACGTTGGCTTTCAAACTAACAAATTTAATATACAACTTTGAACAAGGCAACCGTTTTTTCGGTAATCAAACACTTGGATATTTGGTACAAGGTCAGAGATATCGTGTGACTACATGCAGCTCACCGTGAAGGAAATAGGTAAGAAGCCAAACAGGAGTCTTTGACACGTTGATGGGTTCAACGCACTAATTATGACTTTTCAATTGTTAGTTCCAGTCAAGAAACTTATTGTAAATTGCTAATGTAAGATACTCGTTCACATCGAAGAACAACTCACAGAGCCACGTGTCAACCTCAAGATTGTGAGATATTATTCAGATATATAAAAGTCAAGGTCACATTAGAGGTGGAGAGACGACTGACACGGCAAGGGCTTTCATGCCATGGAAAGCAAAGAAACTTCCGAACAATTCTTATAACAAAGACCAAATACCAATCGCACGTTTTAAATCCCTTGTTTTATAACTAGTCACCCACATAATAGGTATTGATTAAATCAAATGTGGCCATCATGTTGGGGGGTGAGATTATTGACTTATGATCCATTGCTTGGCATAATAAAAAAGAATAATTTTTCAATTTGTTATTAAAAATTGAACCACTTTGTTTTTGCCCTTACACTCATTATATATACATTAAAAATTTCACTTTCTTTTCTTTTTTAGATGCGTTAATAATTTCACTTTGGGTCAACGGGAAAAATAGAAGTTCATTGTCTACTTTGTTGGTGATTCAAACTTTCAAAGTGATACTTTGTTGATCTCCTTGATAACTTAAACTATGCTAATAATGTTGTTTCTCCTTGGTTTGAATGAAGCACTGCTATCGAGAAGCCAATAAATATGCAAATGTGTTAGCAAGGATGGGAGCTAATCAAGCTAACGACTTCTTTTTGTTTAAATGTCCACCTGTGGACATTTTAGAAACTCTAAGCCCTGATGGTAATGGCTTGTATTTAACCAGATTTTGTTCTGAGGTTGTTTTGGCATTTTAGCCTCTTTTTTTAATATATTCCGATGATTACCCAAAAAAATGATAATTTAGTACATACAAAAAAATTCTTAATATTTTTCACAATAGTTGAGTTAACAAGTTTTTATTGGTTCTCTTCTAAACTCATTACTAACATCACATTTTTACCTACCACTAACAATTTGACATATCAACAATCAGTAGGTGTGAAATTTTTGTCAATTTTTTTGTTTATAGACTTTTTCATAATTTAGTGGAAATAACATCTTTTGTGGTGTCATTTTTTTTTAGAAATATATTTTGTGGTGTCACATGTATATGGTTTGAATCTCACCGCTTAATCCCATTATATCTACCTATCTCACCCAAAAAAAAAAAAAAATTGTTAATCATGCAAAATCTTGTTTATGATATCAAATATTCAAAATGGAAGTTACTATATTTAAGCACTTTAAAGGGTGACACCATTCTAGTTATTAAAATATATTAACTACAAACTCCAATAATAATGAAAAGTTACTATCTATAGGTCCAAATTTATATTAATAATTACTGTCCACTAATCAAGTTAAGGGGAGTACATGCATTAACATCATTAATAAAAACTAAAAGGAATTGTCTTTGATAAGAAGGTAAAATGTGTGAATGAAAACTACTTAACATATATAGAATTGAAAAGAGATCCAGAAATTTAGGGCGTATTTGGTTTAGGAATTTTCATCACTCAATTCTCAAATTTCATAGGCCTCATCTTAAGGATGCTTGTTTGGTTCAATTTTTGGCCTCAATTCTCATGACTCATTACTCAAAAAAGTGAGTTGGAGTCATTAAAATTGAAAACAACTTTTAAGAGTTTTCAAAAATGAAAAATTGAGTTATGCAATATGGGATGTGAGATATGGGTTATGGATGATGATTTATGAGTGATGGGTTAACAAACAAACTCTTAAAATCAAAGATCCTGAATGACACATTTAGGGATTGAGATTGATTCCTCATATCTTTCTTTTTGTAATCTAACTTTGCTTGCTTTTTTGTTTTTTTTTTTTTTTTTAATTTCTAACTTTGCTTCTTCTTTTTTTTTTCTTTTTTTTGGGAGAAGGAAGAAACTTTGCTTACTTGATTGGTCAATGACTGACCAATTTATATGCAGGTTTCAAATAAAGTCAAAAATCTTACAACCAATTAATGTGACATGTCTTTCTCAAAAAAATAAATAATAATAATTAACGTGACATGTAGTCACAACATCTAAAAGGCATATATGTTACATGGTCAAACATTAGTGAACATATTACACACAAGGACGTACTTAAGGTGTATATCAAGGAGCCAGTTAATTGATAGTTGCCCTAGCAATGTGACCTTTACCTTAATCTCTCTAAGACAAAGCCCTCATGGACGGAAAATTATTGTATACTCCCGAAGTACCATAAATGCGTACTCCCTCCTCTCACATGAATGGTGGGTCCCACTAATTAAATTTATGATGGGACCCATCATTCATGTAAGAGGGGGGACTACGCATTTATGGTACTCTGGAAGTACCTAATAATTTTTCTTCATAAACATTCCCCAAGTTACAAGTATATGAATCTGTGTCTCCTATCATTTATGTTTATGTTCAAGATTATATTGACATGCTAAATCGTGTCAAGGAACAATTTATGAGCTACCGATTTTTCACTAATTTCCTCAGTCCAATGTGTTATCTTGATCAATCAATCTTTGGTACGAGGGTGTTTAAAATATTAAAAAAAAAAAAAAAAAAAAATTCATTGCCAGTAACATATCTAATAAGCAAGGGTTTTATGGTGCCTAAGGATTCCGTGGTCCATGATTAAAGTTGGCCTAAAGGGTTGCCTTTACCTATCAAAAAAATAAATAAATAAGAGTTGCCTTCAATCCATGCTTACTTGCTTAGCCCTCATCGTTATGTTTGAATTACTTGCATTACGCATCGAAAAGTGAAGTAATTACTACTAAATTTCAAATGTAAGGTTACATAGCATAATCCCTAAAGTTGTCATTTAGGATCCTTAATCCAAAATTGATACTTTTTAAATCCTATGTTAAGTAAATTTCATCCATTCCTCAACAAAAAAAAAAAGGGTAAATTTCATCCACACATTTTACCTTCTTATCAAAGTCAATCCCTATTCCTTTTCATGATGGAAAGGCAAATTTCATCCACACATTATCTTGTTGAGATAGTAACTTTTCATTATTATTGGAGTTTATAGTAATTAAATTTTAATAACTAGAATGGCGTCAGCCCTTTAAGGTGCTTGAACATCATACAAGATAATACCTTCTTTTCTTTTTCTCAATCGATCCTTGACTCCCCTGTTTGCATTCTCTTGCTTGTTGTCTTGCATTTCTCTCAATTGGTTATTGTCTATTAATGTGTTTCTTAAGTCTTGGCAACCCATGTACAACAGTACGTTTATCCTCCAAATGCCCATAATGTTTACATCCATGTCTATTCTATGGCAATTTGGACTAAAATAACAATAGTTCAAAGTTAATAAATTATAATGATAATTTTTAAACTTAAAATATTCGCATCAACTCATGTAAAATTTTGTTTATTTTAATGTAAAAATCTTTTTTTTTCTATTTTATAAAATCACTTTTCAAAAGCACCCAAATCAAATTATCGATTATATACTTTATTTTATTTAAATCATCCTTTTTTATTATTATTATTATTATATTCATGTATTCTCTCTCTCTCTCTCTCTCAATTCTTTTAAAAATAATAATAAAATAAATATAAATAAAAAATATCTCGCATCTCATCGCTAGGGTGGCAAAATCCAACACGACCCACAAACCCGACATGACTAACCTATTTATAAACAAGTCATGGGTCAAGGCTAAATAGATTTGGATCATATTCGAATTGACACAACTGACCCGTTTAATAAACGGATCATGTCCGTGTACAACATGCAAACCCATTTGACCTATTTGACACGTTATCTTATAAATGTATTAGCTTTTTTTTTTTTTGTTATTATTGCTTAAATTATGGTTGTAATTATATGTTTATAACTATATTTATGATTGTATTTGTATTTTAATTTTAGATATATGAGAATTGATAACATGTTATTTAGATCAGATATGACCTATTAATCAAATATCTTATTAAACAAGTCATTTGTATTGACATTTACATGACTTGTTAATTAAATGGATTTTGCTAGGTTAACTTGTTTAATAAATAGTTCGTGTTAGGGTTGAAAATTCTTGACACGTTTACTAAACAAGTCAGGTTCGAGTCAACCCATATAGCCAAATACTCATACTTCAACAAGACACAAACCTGACACACAAACACAAATTGCCAAAGTTTATCCCAAGCTTTCCACCTTCTATTAGTCTCTAGTTCGCCCTAAAAACCAGTCAACCTCCATTCATTCTCCATATCTTTGTCTTTAGTAGCATCAATGTAATACCTGTATAAGCCTTCAATCTTCAAATTCACCGTTAACTTCCAGAATAAAACCAAACCCCCCCTCTGCCTTCTCTCGGTACCACCCATCTATGGTCAAAATCAATGTTTCGTTGAACTAGTTCTAGCCTTGCATCATCTGTCAGAGTTTCGACTAAAAAAACGACAGAAGCATCTTTTGCCCGTATAATATCAACAAGCTCTCTCCCTATACATAGGTTCCCAAGCCCACGACAGTTCCATACTCGGCAACCTATTGCTCTTGGCAGGGCTAATGATCAGCCTCCACCAATTTAAAAGAGTCGCCACCATCATCCTGAAAAACCTGTTGACGCTTGTAGGGTAAATCTAAATGAACCTCAATTGTGGCTGCAAATCGTTTTTTGCCAGAGGAATGCTCAAAGACTGTGGTTTCAATGGGTTGCACTGGTCTAGCATGGTGGCTCCATGTTGGGAGAACACATAGCTACCTAGGGTTAGCAAAAACCTTAGCTATCTCATGGGGTGCCCGTGCTTCACTAACTGAATTATTATGTGTCTCAAGAACCTGGTCAGTATTTTGGGCTAAGTGTGATACATAGTCAACAAGAATTGAATGAGAGGAATTGTTGACACCCCATTTTGCAATCCGCATTTAACCTCACGTGGAGAATAAAAGGGTAATTTCACCTTGAAAATAGGCATTTTAATTGTGGCCACTATATACTTCATTTCATAAAAATGATCTTGGTGTTGTAACGATCAAATTGACTGATCATAAGCCATAATCGAACCATTAGATTGAAAGTTATCATCAAATCAAGTTTTAATGGCCAAGATGCACTGTCACAAATTGAGTCCAACTATATGCGATTATGAACAATTGATTCCAATTGGTTATAATTATAATCAATTTAAAATTAATGTGTGTCATAATTTGATTAGCTAGGACTACATCTTATGGTAAAATTGCACACGCTTAATTAATTAGGTAATCAAATATTAATTATTCAATGAGTAATTTGTGTAATTATCTTATTAATTAGTGTAAATTTGGAACTGGTTATGTGATGCCCCAATTTGATTGATTGTGTGATGTATATGTAACGACCCAAGGAAAAGCGCTAGCCACATCTGTGCTATACCTCAAAAGGAATAGTCACAATTGAGGCTCCTTGTAGTTGTTAATAAAGCCCAGATCTACCCAGTAAATATCCGATGTGGGACTCATCACACACCCACACACATCACACAATCAATCAAATCGGGGCATCACAATCTCCCCCACTTAAATCTCTAACATCCTCATTAGAGCCCACTTTGTGGGGTAATGTCTCTGAGCCCACACGGGATTACCTGGCCGACTCTGATACCATATGTAACGACCCAAGGAAAAGCGCTAGCCACATCTACGCTATACCTCAAAAGGACTAGTCACAATTGAGGCTCCTTGTAATTGTTAATAAAGCCCAGTTCAACCCAGTAAATACCCGATGTGGGACTCATCATACACCCACACACATCACACAATCAATCAATCAAATCGGGGCATCACAATCTCCCCCACTTAAATCCCTAACGTCCTCATTAGAGCCCACTTTGTGGGGTAATGTCTCTGAGCCCACACGGGATTACCTAGCCGGCTCAGATACCATACGTAACGACCCAAGGAAAAGCGCTAGTCACATCTGCGCTATACCTCAAAAGGACTAGTCACAATTGAGACTCCTTGTAGTTGTTAATAAAACCCAGTTCAACCCAGTAAATACCCGATGTGGGACTCATCACACACCCACACACATCACACAATCAATCAATCAAATCGAGGCATCAAAGGTTAAGTCTAAAATGGAAGTGATTGGAGCCTATTAATGTTAATTAGAAACTAATTCGGGGCCTATTAATGCTAATTGTGCTGAAATTATTTTCCGACAAATGACCTCTGCTAACCATTCTATTGATATCTATCATAATATTTTGAATCTGTAAGTGAGGTTAATTTTTCCAGAAACTAGACATCCGGAACTTCAATTTGAGAATAAGAACGAGACAATTACAATCATAACTGAGTAAGATATGATTTTTTGAATTTGTCTCTACGGACTATTACAATAGTTACAGAAAAACCAAATTTTTCTTGCTCATCATTCCCACGAATCTCTACGTTTATTGCACTAGCTTTCCCTAAAGTCTAAAATAGGGTCTAGGTTCATGATTCTTTTTTATCCTTTGTCAACCCTCATTAAATGACCTTCCATTCATATTTTTTCCACTACTACTATATAAACCCCCTCCCCCCCCCCCTTCTCCTCCATTCCAAGGCACACAAAAACACCCTCTCTTCTCCTCTCTTAAGTTCTAATAAAGTTGAGTAGTCTTGTTATATCTTGATCTTCCTGAGACTGAAAGTATTAAGTGAGACTTACTCTCCCTCTCCTAGTTCTTCTTTTCTACTTCACCCTTAGGACTTCCAACAAGAGCCTCGTCCTCCACCATGTAGTTTTGCATGCTAGTATAATCTCTATCCTTAACTCATTTTTCATGTTTCTATAATGTTAATTTAAGATTAGAGCATTCTAGTGTTTATTTAAATTTCTTGAATATGTTTGAATATTCTTAAATGTTCTTATGTGTTTTTCACATGTTTTTGGTTGTTCATCACATATTCATGCATAACACTAACTTTGATCTTAAATCCACATAAAAAATATGAAAAAGATGTTTGTTTCATAATTCTTTCAAATCCTTGAATCTAAGATATCACCATCCACACACATTCACTAGAATTTATTTTTCAATCCAAATGCAATGCTTAGTAAATTGAATTAGAGTTTATCACATGCACACACATTAAATTCAACATGCAAATCGATTGACATATTGGATGATATGATATGAATGTTGACCACCATAGTCTAGAAGACCAATTTCACTAGGTAAGGTGGATGTCTAATACCTTCCCACCTTATAACATAACCTCCGAGTTTAGATCAAGGATTAATAGATCAATGTTTATCCATGTAATTTTCGATTTCTAGATTTTAACTAGGAAACAAAGCCATGTACTTTATCTTAGATTGTATTTAGGACCAAAGCCATTTAATTTCCTATAATCAATGTAAATTCAATTTCAAATTAATAAAATGATGAATTTTTCAGTTTTCTTTTTTTTTTTTTTTCTAATAATTAAATAAGTGGTGACTCCATTGTAAAATCCTTAATCTAAAGGGGAAAATATAATCAATCGAACCTCCATTTTGAGAGGCAATAATACGACTCCACCCATTTATGTGGGTTTGGCCCAAAACCTAAAAAACGAGCCAAGGGCGCGGTCTCTCAAAGGAATCCTAGGAGATAAACTTGGAAAGTTCTCTATCAATCTCCTTAAATTGCGAATCAATCTGATTTATTGCTTTATCCAAAACAGCAGGAGTAATTCTCATTGATAACACCATGATTTTTGCAATTATCTCCAATCGGCTAAGTAGGTAACGTATTTGCCCTAGGATTAAATTCGCCTTGAGTGTTACATCCTTGCTTTGGGCTATCAGACTTCTGAGGGACATTATTTTCACTGCTTTCCCAGCAATTGGAGGCTACCGGTGTAGCTAGGTTCACCGAAGATTGGAAGATGGATAAGCATGACCTTCCTTCTTTTTGGCTGAATATAACCCAGGGACATTGATCTATTTTTCCTCGATGGGACAAACACAGGAGCTCAAATGGCTAGCCCAAACTGTCTCTGCTCGGATTGAAGGATCCCTTCACTGTCAACCCACAACTCGTAGACCTTATCATCATGAGTAAGACAATCACACCAATAACATAAGTTTGAAAGTCTCTCATACTTGAAGCTAACCCAAAACTGCTTCTCATTTCCCAAAGAAACGAGTCATCCACGGCATAATGGAAGTGATAAATCAATTATGGCCTTAACATGTAAAAAATTTCCTCTGTCTGCTTCCTTGGAATCTGTGGGACGAGATACCTCTCCAATCACTTCACTTATCTTCATTGCCGCATCCATAGTCATATAATGTAATGGAATACCATGAATTTGACCCCAAAAGCTTGTTCTATCAAATTTGAGTTCTTGGATGGGTGTTTCTTGTTCATATCGCTAGGGGTGTGCAGAAAACCCACCGACCCGCCAAACCCGACCCAACCCGACCCGACCCACCGGGTTGGGTCGGTTTTTAAGGCTTGGTGGGTTGGGTTGGGTTACCAAAAAAATTATTATAGTGGGTCGGGTTGGGTTTGGGTCATAAAATTACAAACCCGCCAAACCTAACCCGACCCACCCATATTTAATATATATTTAAAATATATTTTATATTTAATAATTTTTTAAAAAAAAATCAATTGTAGGGCACTTTTATATTTATATATATATACATATATATATTTAAATATATATTATATATTTAATAATTTGCATTTCCTCAATTCCTTCTACTAATACTAATTTAATATATATATATATATATATATATATTATATAATTAATAAATTTTTTTAAATAACCAATTTTTCTTATCCTATATAAAAGCCAATTAGTTCACACAAATTCTAATAAATTACTATTATTGTTTAGTCATTAGTGTTGAGCCTTCAAGGAGTTACATCGATACTAATCTTTAGGTTTTTTTAATATATTAATATTTATATATTTTTTTCTACTCAATTTAATAATAAATAAAAAATTGTCAAACCCATGGGTTCAACCCGACCCAACCCGACCCACGTGGGTTGGGTTGGGTTGGGTTGAATTTATGTGATGGGTTGGGTTGGGTTGAATTTTTTTTGACCCACCATGGTGGGTTGGGTCAAAAAATTCCCTCAACCCGACCCAACCCGACCCATGCACACCCCTACATATCGCTACATTACCACTAAATGTTTGTCGAAGCTCCTTAGTTCGCTCCGAAGGATTCTGTCTACATATGATTGGTTGTCAAAAGTAAAAAGGATTTTGTGATCATCGAGAGTCTTGATCTTGAATCCATTACGTGCTCTCTATAAAGGATTAAAAGTTCTTGCAAAGAAGTCCACATTCAAAGCTCTCCTTGTTAGAAACTTGGCTGCTATACAGAAGTAGTTGGAGCTTTCCTTTTGTGTAAGGCAGCAACCGGGACCTTCCCTTTCAGACAAAGTTAGTCAACTTCAGTTTTGTGCATGGTCTTCCATTGATTGAAAGGAAAACAACACTTACTCTCCTGTTTCCCAAATCCCCAAAAAAATAAACCACTATCCAAGAAATAACTATGTTATTCCAAGGAGACTGACAACACCTTCGCCAAGAAGGGTCAAACTTTTCTACTACACCAAAGAAGTCAAGCTCCTTTGCCAAGAAAAACTTACCTCCTAATTGCATTTATATGGAGAAGACCCTTGAACAGTGCTGCCTTGGCTACCCTAACTCACAAGGGGCTTGGGAAGGTGTTTGATGAGACAAGCACTCAAGTAGTGGCCTGGACGATCAACAAATGGAGGGTCAATATTATCTAAAAAAAGCTATATAATGTAAGAGACCCTCCAGGGAGAGGGGAGAATAGGGGTATAATCAGTTCGGTTCAGTCGGTTTTTTTAGTTTTGGCCAACCGAAACCGAAATTTTCGGTTTGTAAAATTCCCAACCGAAACCGACTGAAATAATTGGAAACCGATCGATTTCGGTTGTATTTCGATTTCGGTCAGTTTTAGTCAACATCACAAATTCACAGTCACAAAAAAAAAAAAAAAAAAAAAAAAAAAAAAAAAAAAAAAAAAAAAAAAAAAAAAAAAAAAAAAAAAAAAAAAAAAAAAAAAAAAAAAAAAAAAAAAAAAAAAAAAAAACAACAACAACAACAACTCAACATCACATAGGGTTATCGATTTTTTAATAAGAAAATAACAACTCAAAATCACAATCATAGATTCACAGAAAATAGCAGTATTAAACAAAACCCAAAATACGAAAAAGAGAGAGGGTTATCGAGAAATGTCACCGTGAGAAACTAAGAATGAAAAGATCAAGCCGGCGTGGGGAGGCCGGCTTATAGAGGTGGCGACAGAGGCTGATTCGTGTGGAGGCGACGGCAAAGGTAGATCGAGGCGGCGGCAAAGGCAGATTCATGTGGAGGTCGGCATGTGAAGGCAGCGGCAATGGCAGAGGCAGATTGAGCCAGCAACAAAGACAGATTCGTGTGGAGGCCAACATGTGGAGGCGGCGCAGAGGCAGATTTGCGTGGAAGCCAGCTTGGAGTGGAGGCTGTGAGAGGAGATTGTGAGAGCTGAGAGGGACTGGAGTCTAAAAGTGAAGGTGAGAACTGAGAACGTATGGGTCTGTAGGGTTTTTTTTTTGTTTTTATAGTTTAATTAGGTTAAGTTTAATTAGATATCTAATTAGTAATTAGTTTAATTATAGTTACTTAATCTAATGATAAAATGAAAATTGAAAACAGAAATGTAAAGGCCGGATCATATTTTTTCAAAAAAAGGCCCAAATGTTTTTAAACAAAATGAAAAGCCCAAATATGTATAGGAAGCCCAAATATTTATAAAATTTATATTATATATAAAATATTATAATATGGTTCGGTCAGTTCGGTGCATTCAAACTGAAAACTGAAAACCAAACCGAATATTTTCGGTTTTAAAAATTCAAAATCGAAACCGAACCGAAAATTTGGCAACGGTTCGGTCGGGTTCGGCCGGTTTGTTCGATTCGTCGATTTTTTGCACACCCCTAGGGGAGAGGGAAATCTGTAGAGAACACACTGTAGTAACAAGAACTGAAATTGTATCCAAGTCCAAAGGAATTATATACAAGAATATTATCCACGAACCTTGCCAAGGAAGGATTTTCTTACTTTAAACTTGTCTTCTTTGCTTTCTTAATATCTTTGATCCATTGTGCGCATGGCCTGATCCATTGAGGCCTAACTTTTAAGCTCACTCTTTACAAATTTATTGTGTTTGGCTCTTTAGACCTGGATCCTTCTATCCTTTGGGCCCAGGAACCAAAAGCACGCCCTTATAGTAACTTTTCATCATTATTGGAGTTTATAGTAATTAAATTTTAATAACTAGAATGGCGTCTCCCCTTTAAAGTGCTTAAACATCATACAAGATAATACCTTCTTTTCTTTTTCTCAATCGATCCTTGACTCCCCTGTTTGCATTCTCTTGCTTGTTGTCTTGCATTTCTCTCAATTGGTTATTGTCTATTTATGTGTTTCTTAAGTCTTGGCAACCTATGTACAACCGTACGTTTATCCTCCAAATGCCCATGATGTTTACATCCATGTCTATTCTATGGCAATTTGGACTAAAATAACAATTGTTCAAATTTAATAAATTATAATGATAATTTTTAAACTTAGAACATTCGGCATCAACTCATGTAAAATTTTGTTTATTTTAACGTAAAAACCTTTTTTTTTTTTCTAATTTATACAATCACTTTTTAAAAACACTCAAATTAGATTATCTATTATACACTTTATTTTATTTAAATCATCCTTTTTTATTATTATTATATTCATTTAGTCTCTCTCTCTCTCTCTCTCTCTCTCTCTCTCTCTCTCTCTCTCTCTCTCTCTCTCTCTCTCTCTCTCTCTCTCTCTCTCTCTCTCTCTCGCAAACCCGACACGACTAACCTGTTTATAAATAGGTCATAGGTTGAGGCTAAACAGGTTCGGATCATATTCGAATTGACACAACTAACCCATTTAATAAACAAGTCATGTTCGTGTTCAACATGTAAACCCATTTGGCCTATTTGGCACATTTAGCTTATAAATGTATTAGCTTTTGTTTTTACTGCTTAATTTATGGTTGTACTTATATGTTTATAACTATATTTATGAATGTAATTGTATTTTAATTTTATATATATGAAAATTGATAACATGTTATTTAGATCAAATATGACCTATTAATCAAATATGTTATTAAACAAGTCATTTGTATTGACTTTTACATAACTTGTTAATTAAATGGATTTTGTCGGGTTGACCTGTTTAATAAACAGATCATGTTAGGGTTGAAAATTCTTGACACATTTACTAAACAGGTCGAGTTCAAGTCAACCTATATAGCCAAATACTCATAACTTAACAAGACATAAACTCGACACACGAACATGAATCGCCACTCTTACTTATCTCTAGGGCTCTCACCTCTCTTTCATCCCAAGCCCACAAACACTCACACATAAAGGCAAGACCATATTTGTTGGCAACGGCAGTAGCGAGTCTATACGAAGTTTGGGTTTTCCACATGGGTTTTTCATTAGGTTGGGTTTTTCGTTGATTTTGTGTTTGGATTATCAAGTCTTGTAATGGGTTGTGATGGTGGTGGTTAGGTGGTGTTGTGTAGGCAGTGATTTTAAGTTAATTTCTTTATTGCTACCGCTTCTGTTGTTGCTACTTCTTCTTTGCAATCTAGGTTCAATAATTCATATGGATTTGTATATGGATTTGATGAGTTTACAATATAGATTTCAGATGGATTTGAAGAATTTGATGACTTGTATGGATTTGATGAATTTTTTGAGCATGTTGCTAGGATTCAAGAGAAGATAGAGAATGGAGAGAGAGTCGGGGGAAGAGAGAGAGAGAGAGAGAATTTGATGGAGAGGTGAGAAAAAAAATATTTAAAAAAATAAAAGACAAAGTTACAGTAGTCGTGTATATTTACACATAGTAAAAATGTAAATAGACAAAGTTATAGATGGACTGATGTGAGCAGTTTTTACTTTTTAAGCAAAAATATGTAAATTTGACACCTTTTTTTATTATACACCCACTAATGTAAGTTATCATAGTGAACTAAAATGATAATTAATCAAAGTTAATTAACTAAAATGACTACTTTTAAACTTATTTGATTAAAAGGACAATTGATCAAAGTTATAAGAGGTAAAGTCGAGATATACCTTTTTTTTCTGGTAGTTGGATGTAATGGCTACGTTACACTTTAGATTTTGGATTGTCCATAAAATATTTAGATCAAATAATTAACTTGGCCCAACAATTTGATCCTCCAACTATTGGGCTTGAATTGGACACTGAGCCCAAACACTATCCCCAACTTGCAGCTCCTGCTCCACTTGTTATTTGTTAGTCCCTCGTCCTATTGGGAGTCCTAAGGAAACCATGGTCACAAAACAAGGAAATGCTGAAGCAAACGAGGATAAGTGGACCCGACTTAACAGTAATCGTTACCAACCTCACAATCCCCCCTCATTGCACAACACAATCCCAGCACTCCCTGCTACTAGGAGCAAAAGTAGAAGAAGAAGAAGAAAATACAGAAAATCTAGAAAGCAAAAATAGCCATGGTTTCTGTAGCAGCAGCAGCAGCAACAACAACAGCACAATCCAATCTCCTATTCTCAAGTTCTCGTTCCATCTCTCGTCTATCTCCTTTCCAACTATGCGTCTTTGACTCCAACACACTTCTTTCATGCCCCAACAACAGTAATAGTAGCAAGAAGAAACACGTTGGTGCTGGGGTTCGATGCATGGCTGTGGGCACAGCAGAGGCGGCGACAAAGAAGAGTACGTTTGAGATTCAGACACTGACGGGCTGGTTGTTGAAGCAGGAACAGGCAGGTGTGATTGATGCAGAGCTCACTATTGTGCTGTCGAGCATTTCAATGGCGTGCAAGCAGATTGCTTCGCTGGTGCAGAGAGCTAGCGTTTCCAACTTGACTGGAGTACAGGGTGCTGTTAACATTCAAGGGGAGGACCAGAAAAAACTGGACGTTGTCTCAAATGAGGTTTGTGCTTTGTGGACCCTGTTCTTTTAATGCAACTATGTATGGTAGAGAAAATTGCATTTCAGTTTCAAATAAACAATATGTTTTGCAAACCAGCACAATTGAATAGGACATTAACAAATAACAATCATAAAAATATATATATATACATTTTGGTAAACTGGACAATCATAAAAATTTAATGTCATCGTGTTGGTAGTTTTGCGTAACCAATTGTGAGTAAACTAGTCAAGTCTCTTATAATTCAATTAAGACAATTATATTAACAAAAATGTTTAAGATTCAAATTATTTCTCCAACCGAATTATGAAAATTAGAATAAATAATAAGTAAATAAAAAGGCATGGATAAACTAATAAACATGCCAGATAATTTGGTTTTGTAGTTCATTAAATCATTGAAGAAATCAAACGGCTTGGTTTGGTAACAGCCTATGAGATAATAGGATAAACACAACCAAAATAAAAAAAATAAAAATTTTTCCGTTGCCGGGACTTGAACCCGGGTCACTCGGGTGAGAGCCGAGCATCCTAACCAACTAGACTACAACGGATTGGCATTGTGATGGCTTATTTGTTGATTTTTAACCGTTAAATACGTTTAATAATTCTATATAAAAATACCTTTAATTATTTTGCATTAATAGGTTTTCTCCAATTGCTTGAGATCAAGTGGACGAACAGGGATCATAGCATCAGAGGAAGAGGATGTGCCCGTGGCAGTGGAAGAGAGTTACTCTGGCAACTACATTGTTGTATTTGACCCTCTTGATGGGTCATCAAACATTGATGCAGCTGTGTCCACTGGCTCTATCTTTGGTATATACAGCCCAAATGATGAGTGCCTCGCTGATGTTGATGACGACGACTCCACTGTATGTCCACCTCTCTCCCTCATTCATTCCAAGATAAATAGTTTTTTTTCCTTTTCTTTTTTTGCATGTTTCATTTAAGAAAAATTGTTCTTACACATTTGTTGATATATACTCCGTACATTGATTTCAGTGATACAACATCTATAATTTCACATATGATGTCCACGTGAAAAGTGCTATCTAATATCTATGATGAAATAAAATCTTAATTGTTTGTACATGGCAATTTGGCAGCTTGACAAAGTGGAACAGAGGTGTGTTGTGAGCGTGTGCCAACCAGGAAGCAACCTTCTTGCTTCTGGTTATTGCATGTACTCAAGCTCTGTGATCTTTGTTCTCACAATTGGAAATGGTGTATTTGCATTCTCCTTGGACCCTATGTATGGGGAATTCTTGTTGACTCAAGAAAAGATCCAGATACCGAAAACTGGAAAAATCTACTCATTCAATGAAGGGAACTATCAGCTTTGGGATGACAAGTTGAAGAAGTACATTGATGATCTCAAGGACCCAGGTCCCAGTGGCAAGCCCTATTCTTCTCGGTATATTGGTAGTTTGGTTGGTGATTTCCATCGGACACTGCTCTATGGTGGCATTTATGGGTACCCTAGAGACAAGAAGAGCAAGAATGGGAAGCTGAGGCTCTTGTATGAGTGTGCTCCAATGAGCTTTATAGTGGAACAAGCTGGTGGGAAAGGATCAGATGGCCAGAACAGAATACTTGACATTACACCAGTTGAGGTGAGTAAATTTATATAAAATTATAGTCTGCTTAGCTTTTTGTTGATAATAATAATAACTAGGATTGTGCTTTTGATCCCATTTCTTGGACAGATCCATCAACGTGTTCCACTTTACATTGGTAGCCAGGAGGAAGTCGAGAAATTGGAGAAGTATTTAGCTTGATGAACATGTTATAACCAAGAAAGTAATTTTGTTAGCAAATACAATTGTTTCTTCATGCAAGAAATACTCTAAATTGGAATTAAGAAAGAAAAAATTTGTTTGTGTTATATACTTTGTGCCAAATCTTTTGTTGCTGGACAGAAACATACTGAGGTCCTTCGGGGATTTTAACACAAGGCTGCTGTGCAAGGTCAAATTAAGAGACTTTCAAAGCAGAGCTTGCACCTAGCTTGTTAAGGAAGTGACAGTGACATGAGTACTGCATATATCTCTAATTTGGGCACATAGAAATTTTTAGAACATAAATTTTCCACTAATATACTGTAAAAAGATCATTTTTATTTTAAATAAATTCATTACAAGCATGGTTCAAATGAAACATTACAAATTTAAAAGTGTACAACTAAAAACTCTCACATTATTTACTAACGTGATTCAAATAAAAAATACAAATAAGTATTGGTTGCAATGAATGCTATCGCATGCGATAGATGCAAGTTTTTTGTTGTACCAGAGTCACCAATTTTTGTCATATAATATAATACTCCAAAAAAATTATTAAATACTCCCAAAGTATAGTTACATTCTACTTTGTCCCCTCACATAAATGGTAAATCCTATTTATTTTAATTAGTTAAAAAACGTACTAAGATGTAAGAGGGAGGGAGTACCATGTACTTTAACATATAAAATGTCATTAACCACTTGATTGGCCATGTTGCATAAAAAATACATGTCATACTAGATTGACCTCGACCTCGACCATCAAAAGATAGGGTAAGAATCATAGGTTTTATAATCCATTTAGAACGATTCATTTCTAACACAAATCTAATCAGATCAAACCTAAACCCAATTGACCCAAATTGTTTGTTAGGTCTACCCAAAACCCATTCCAAAAGGATTTTTTTTTTTTTTTTTTTTTTTGGCATGACATAGAAACACTACGAGGATTAAAAAAAAAATTACAAGTACTACAGTTGCCAAGTTTTGACAAAGCAATTTCCTAAATGTATGTTCAATCCACACGTTGGGTAAGGTTTTCAAGAGGTTCCTACTATTAGAGAGAAGATGTTTCGAGATAGGTTAGCTAAGTTGCAAGGCCGACTCTATGTTATTGGCGAATGAGGTGATTAAGGCTCCCAAGTAGAAAAAATGCCCCAAATTTTAACCAATATGATTGTTTCTTTCATTGTAATAGTATTAATTAAAGTCAAATATTAGCCTATAAATAAAATAATATTTGTTTATCAAAAGAAAAAAAAATAAAAATAAAAAATGCTACATCCATAACATTTTTTTTTAATAAATCATAAATGTCAAGTTGTTATTGACTGTTATTGGTGAGGCAAAAAAGTAATTTCAATGGTGGGTTTAAATTAGAATTAGTAACAACTTAACACCTAGGATTTGTTGTGAAAATGTTGTAAATGTAACACTTCTAAAAAATTTTATTTAAAAAAAAAAAAATCACAACATTTTTCACAACAGTTGAGTTAACAAATTTTTAATATGGCAAACTTTTAATAATTTTCATCTAGGTCCACTACTAACATCATCTTTTTACTTACCACCATCAAGCTACCACATCAATTGGTGTGAAATATTTGTCAAATTTTTTAGGTCTATAGATTTTCTCAACAACAAAAAAAAATATACATAATTAATTAGTAATTTTGCATCTAAAACAAGAAAATGGAGCTTAAATAATATTTATAAAAAAGATTTAACTTCATATTTAAGTATATATAATGGCTCAATTTAGTTTTGGCTGCCTAAATGCATCAAGCCGGCCTGCTGAGTTGCTATTCATTACGTGGAAAACTCCCTAGAAATATCAACACTTTGCTAAAAATAGCATACCATCACATAGAGCCCACATCTTGACCGTGATGGTGGTAAGTATATTAAAGTTACGAATGAAGCCTTTAATCGAACCCGCTTCACTCTCGCAAAAGATCTACTTGGATTCCCAATCAAAGAACCATCCCTTCCCAATTCAGTTTCACCATTCACCCATCCAAATTAATCTAATTTATTCGTGTGTATTTGGTTTTAAATTAAAAAAATAAGTTTATTTTACTATTCAATTTATTTTTGTTATTATATAGGTTTCACTGTACTTTTTAGTACTACTCATAGATCCCACTACTATTTTAGCTAATTTTTATTTTTATCCACAATATTTTTAACAAAAAAAAATTAATTTCAATAAAATAAATGAATTTCAAACAGACTCTTAATATCCTTTTTAAGACAAAAAAAAATTAAATTAAATTAAATCCTTAATACCCCATTAATAAAGCCACCTTCACGTGTTTGAAAGTTGTTTTTCTTTTTTTCTTTTTCTTTTTTTGCCTTCAGTTATTTTTGTTTTGATAAACTTTTTGCCTTTAGTTATGTCAGTCACTTGGAGTTTTCACCCTAGGGAATCACAATCACACAATTGTCGAAGGCAGCAAGATAAGCAGGCCCTGTAATAGCGAACTGAGAGAGAATGGTTGCAGCAACTGCAACTTCGTCTTACCAAAACCACACCTTCTTCTCCAACTTTCTTTCTTCTTCTCCTAATTCTAACCTCTTTCCTCTCCATCTCCGCTGCCTCAAGAGACAGTCACTCACAAGTGATGTCACTGCGGCCAGGATCCGATGCAAAGCAGCTCTGGGATCCACAGAGACCAAACTGCAAAAGAAGAGCCAGTATGATATTGAGAACCTAACAATATGGCTGCTAAAGCAAGAACAAGCAGGTAATATTGACGCCGAGCTCACGATTGTCCTCTCAAGCATCTCGTTGGCTTGCAAGCAAATCGCTTCGCTGCTTCAGAGGTCAAGCATTATTAATCTCACTGGGGCTCATGGAACTATCAATATCCAAGGTGAAGATCAGAAGAAACTTGACGTTATCTCCAATGAGGTTGGTTTTGCGTTGAACTTTTTATTAAACCATACAAAATTACGGACCATGTTTTCACTCGTTATAGAAAGTAAATCAATGGCACCAATCAATTTATAAGCTTTTTTTGGTTTTTATATTATATTGGTAGAAAGTAACATCCTCTTAACTTTGATCGATCAATTTAGTTCTTTAAATTATTATTTTTTTCATTTAATTCTTTCACTTCAATCTGTTTTTAATTTAGTCCTTACTTCTAGTTTCATCCAATTAATTTTAATGTTGATTTCAATCATTTTCATTTTCCAAAATGATAGTATATTGGTGGACATGGAAATTAGGATTGAAATGAAACAATAAAACATAAAACATAAAAGTTCTGAATATAAAAAAAAAAAAAACGACGAAGTTTATGTAATTTGTATTTTAACCTCCTTAATAATAATAATAGCAGTACTGAGTTAACCATAAACATTTTAGAACATAGTGAGGCACATATGGATACTCCATTGCAATTTATGATTTAAGATTTCAAATTATCCAAATGCAATTTTAGCACAGTAGCCAATGAGGTCTAATTCAACTGATAACTTCTCCCATTATAAGCTTTAGGTGAACGGTGTGACCTACTCAACATTAAGCTTGACAAAAAGAGTTAACGATGGGTTCTTAATTTGCAGTTGTTCTGCAACTGCCTAAGGTCTTGCGGCCGCACGGGGATTATAGCATCAGAGGAAGAAGATGTACCTGTTGCGGTGGAGGAAACTTACTCGGGAAACTACATTGTAGTGTTTGACCCTATTGACGGATCTGCCAACATTGACACCTCCTTGACTACTGGCTCCATCTTTGGCATATATGGCCCTGATGAGCAATGTCTTGTTGACATTGACGATAACTCCACGGTAATCCTCTCATTTTGCATTTTCTGTAAGCAAATGCATGAAAAGTGAATACAGACAATTCTAAATCGTTTTGTCTCTATTGTTAATCTCACTTTACTTGGTTTCCCAGCCTATTTGGATGCAGAAGAGCCCCTCATACTTGTCTCAAAAGTCCAAAATAATCGCATGCCTAATGGTGATGTGTCCCAAATACATGTTTTAAAATAAAATGACATTTAATCTATGCCATCCTTACATTTTGCAACATGGGTAAAGAATTTGATCAACGACATGCTTAATGGGAAACATCAAACAGCATTTTCATGCACAAACTGATTTCATGTTAAAAACCTCAGCTCAATGTCCCAAGGGGATAGGCATACAGTTCTCTTAGCAAACTTGTTGATTGCCTTGGTCCAGCATACCCTATAACTATAAGAGATAGGGTACTACAGTACTATTATTGCAATGCTTCCATTCCTGTTAATTTGTATAATTGTTCAACTCTGCAACAACACAGCTCGATCAGGAAAAACAGAAATGTGTCACCAGTGTTTGCCAGCCAGGAAGCAACCTACTGGCCGCTGGCTATTGCCTATATTCAAGTTCAGTTGTCTTTACACTCTCAATAGGGAAAGGGGTGTTTGCATTCACCTTGGACCCCTCACATGGGGAATTTGTTTTAACACATGAAAATATAGAGATACCAAAATTGGGAAAAATCTATTCATTCAATGAAGGTAATTATGACCTATGGGATGAAAAACTGAAGAAATACCTCAGCCACCTTAGGCTGCCAGGCTCCAATGGCAAGCCCTATTCTGGTCGTTACATAGGATGCCTTGTCGGGGAAATCCATAGAATGTTGCTATATGGTGGTATCTATGGTAATCCCAAGAACAAGAACAGCAAAAATGGGAACTTGAGGCTCTTGTATGAGTGTGCACCAATGAGCTATCTAGTAGAACAAGCTGGAGGGAAAGCAACAGATGGTCACCAGAGAATACTTGACATCAAACCAGAGGAGGTAATAAAAGCTTCTCATTATCAATAGTTGCAAATCAAACATAGCACTTCTACAATTGATTTATGTAACAAATGTAAACAGGACATTGGAAATTTGTGCTACAATAGGGACTAAACCCACAAATTCAAAGAGCTTCTTTGAACAAAAAGTGTCTTGCTATCAGTTGTAAAATTCACTAGGAAAGAGTAACTTAATAAGGGATTTAATTCCAACCACAGCTGACATTTACTTTCTTCTTTGTCAGGTTCACCAGCGTACACCAATTTTCATTGGAAGCCCAGATGAAGTAGAGAAACTGCAGACATTCTTGGCTTGATACAAAATGTCCTTAATTTGTCCTCTTTATTCTTATGAATATGTTTAAGCATTCGATTCACATTTGAACAGAAGGGAAAACTAAGTACATTTGATCAAGAATTTTCAAATAATTTGATTCTTCAATGTTCATTTGTTAACAGCAACCTCCACAAAAATGTACAACCTCTATGTCAGCTTAAGAGTCATTCCTTCAACCAGTCAGTTTCTTGCAAAGCAATTATCCCGATCCAAATTACTCCTACAACTTTTTGCTGCAATTTCAAAGACCACAAATTAATAAGTGTAGGCCTTCAAACAAAAATGAGAGGAAACATGGGAAAAGGAGAATCAAACAATGAACTTACCAGGGCTTAAAATCCGTATGCATTTTGTTATGGACTTCACTGCAGTCAGAGAATCCGAGCCTGCAGCAATGAATTAATTTTATTAATTTTACAGTGCATGGATTGTATTAACATTGTAGTGATGTAAAGGATCAATTTTATCACCATTCATATTCATGCCTTTCTCTGATAGTACTTCAGTCACAGTTGATGTATATTCTGACATAACTTGATTAGCCCCCACATTACCATCCACCGATTCATGAGATGATGATCTGCATAATGTAGAAAAGAATGTCAGATAAAATAATTGGAGCAACACTGGTGAATAATCAAGGAAAGAAAAGTAAATAGGAAATACAGTTGGCTCAAATAAAAACAATACCCTGAAACAGTGTCAATCGAAGAACCCAGGGATGGATTGCAAGTATAATTAATTCCTTCACAGTCAAGATCAAGATCATCTAACATTTCAGTGAAGGAGAAATCTCCAAATGCATCTAAATTAGACAAATCAATATCAAAAATGTCCACTTCCTTTCCAGACTCTGGTGTAGAAATTTCATCAGCAATAGGTTTGTCTGAGTTTGTTACCACATCAGATCCATCAAAATCTAGCCTTCCTTTAACATGATCCCTCTTACTCTGTCTCTTCAAATTTGTCTTAATTGGTGAGGAAGAGGAAATGCAATGGCTCCTCTCCATAGCGTACATTACTTGTTTGTTTGGACTCACAGTAACTCTTTTTGATGAGATTACAGTGCAACGAGTTGGGGTAACCTCTTGAGGAGTATTGCTGTTACTACAATTGACACTGGAAGAAATCTCCAGAGGAGATGTGGATTTATCACTTTGACTAGAGTTTGCTCTTGCAGGTGTCTTAGGACCAGATGAATTGCTTGGAATGGAGAGCGAAGGCTGGTTGAACAAACATTTGGCAACACTAGATCCTTGAACCAACGGCCCTACAGGATGATAGTTATCAGGCGATGGTTGCATTGCACTAGAAGGCTGAGCAATTTCCTGACAATCAACTGTATTAACTGATTGTGAAAGTGTATTTGCACCTGCAACAAGAACAGATCTCAAATAAATTTTGGGGACCAGAAATAAGAATAATTAGAGACATAGCATAAAAGCATAAGTCTGAATCAAAATTACCTCTGTTTGGAAGCTTTCTGGTGGGTAAGTCACAACGAGATCTCTTTGCAGCTAGAGGTGCATCTGTTGCAACCCTAACATCCTTTCTTTTTTGTGCAGATGGATCTGTGATTGGTGTGTATAAAGTCCCAGGATTCATAATGGCGTTGGAAGGAGTGGACACTGGTTTAACAGTCGGTGTATTTTGCACTGGCCAGCCTAATTGGTGCACACCAAGACAAAAAAAATTACTAAACAATAGCTAATCTATAAAACATACTCTAAGATTGTCTTCTCGGTTCATATCATGCCATTAAATACAAAGTTCATACAAAGTAAAGTACTTGATATAAACTTACCGATACATTGGAATTGCAAATAAACTAATGTGCTTAGTACCACAAGCCAACCCCAAATCCCAGTTGTTCAACCTAAGACTACAATCGATCTAGCACAATTCATGAACCAATAATAGATAGATCTCAGTTGTTACAAGTGGTTCCTAATTCTTAGATCTCCCAAAAGTTTAGATATAAAAAACCCCAATCATTTTGCATTTGCTTTTCCTATTTTACATCGAATCAAGTATAATGGGAATAAGCTAGTACAAGCCCTTATTATTTCCCAGAAACACTTACTATGAATCTATACAAAAACTACCACAATTTGAAATAGATCTACACAATTCAAAGAAAATCCTCAAACCCTTACTCAGAGTTAGCATATAACATTCACAAAGCGCTTCAATAATATTATCAAACATGAAGTCTACAACACACAGAATTAACCACTTGGATCAAGATTGTACCTGAAGTACTAGCTTGGACTGGTTGTGGAGCCACCACAACAGCAGATCTCGTGGTGTCAGCGGCCATATTCGGTGGCAGCGATGGGAGGCTTCCGCTTGCATTGTAAGTGTTCATGGCGGATTGCATACCGTGCAATAGCGTTTGAACCCGAGATTTCTCTTGATCCAATCGAGCCCTTTCTTGCTCCAACATCACCTTCTGCTCCTTCAAACTAATGTACTCATTCAACATCGCCCCCAAAGTCAACAAGCTCTTCGGTGCCTATAACAAACAAAAAAAAAAAACCCATTATAGATTATCAAAAAACAAAACCCAATTCGCAGATTTTCAGAAAAATAACAAACACCCATTATATATTGAGTAGCAAAAATCAAAACCCAAATCGTAGAATTTTAGGAAAAAAAAAGTAAAAGGGTACCTCTTGAACTGGGGATGTGGAGATGAGAGAAGAAGCTTCGGTTCTGAAACTGGAGCGAGTTTGGGAGTAGTTGTTGTCGCAGAGATAGCGATCCACGATGAATGCGACTTGGAGAGGGGTCACTTTTCCCTTTCCAAAACTCTCAGCTTTTTTAGCTCTCGATCTATTTCCCATTTCTTCAAGTAGGTTTTTTTGGGTCTAGAGAGCTCAGAGCAGTTGAAGTTTTCAGATAGGAGTGAGTGAGAGGAAAATGTGGAGGTTTATGGGAAGAGGGAAAGAAAGAAAAGGAGGGGATGAGGAAAAGAAAGACGCGGGAGTTATTTGAAATTTTTGGAGGAAAATAAAATGTGTGGGAGTTGAGTAATGAGTAACGAGGAAGTTTTAGCGGTAATTTGGAACAGTTGGGGTTGGGCTTTCCCTCCCTTTAGGAAATTTTATTGTGTGTGAGAATCTCATGACTCGAGGAAGTTTTATAATTAAATTACACTTTATTTATGGCAAGTGTATAAGAGTATAAATGTGGATTAAAGGGACGAACATTGAACCCGACATATAATGCTGCGTTAGCTACTAATTTTGTTCTTTTGTATTCATTCATATTTTACCTTCTTTTTTTTTTTTTGGGAGAATTTATTGATCTATTTCTTTTTTCTCTAACATATAATAATAATAATAATAATTGATTGCCTTAATTAAATATATCAAATAGCAACTATACTTTTAGTCCATTAATAATAAAAAAGTATTATGTCCATAATATTTTCACAATAAATTATAGGTGTTAAGTAATTATTAGCTATAATTTGAACTTACCATTGAAATTATTTTTTTATCCATAAATAACAATCAGTAACAACCTATCACAAAATATTGATTATGAAAATATTATAAATATAACATTTCTCTTAATAATAATTTGATTTGGCAATATAAGTGCGGAATAATTCATGTGCATCCATCCATACAAGATACCATCTAAATTTGTAATAAAATCAACAACACCTTGAACATTTCCTAAGCAAGGGCAACGGCAACAGCACGTTAAGGCTAGGGTGATCACAAGACCACTTTGACCTAAAAAAATATATATATATATATATATATAATAATTTAAAATTTTATATTTGTCTACCATTCAAAAAAAATTTGTGAACACCCTCATTTTTTTATGCGAATAAAATTAAATTTTGCTCAATAATTTGTTCTACTTAACAATATATTGGGGCTTTCAAGCAAAAAAAAAAAATTGAACTAAAATTTGAAAAAAAAAAGTTATAATATAGCAAGCCCAAATGCCCAATAGACCCCAGGGAAAAAAGCCCAAGATCAATCCTCACTCACTACTCAGATAGATTTTAAATCAACAAAAATAATAATAATTAAATTTTTATAAACTAAATACCCAATACACCGATTGATCAAATTTTAAACCAAAATTGAGATCCTAACCTAAAGGGAAAAAAGAACCTCATCCTCAGCCCTCAACAGTTAGCGTTTCAGGCTCTTAGCGAGTAGTGCCTCCACCTTAAACTCAACAACAGTAACAGAGCAACTCAGCAAGACCCCACCCCTGGTCCCAAAGCACATCGGCGACAGTGAGATCAAATCGGAGATTGCCTTGGCCTCGAGCAACAGCAATAGAGCAACTCAGCAAGACCCTGCCCCTGGTCCCTGAGCACATCGAGGACGGCAAGATCGGATCGAAGATTGCCTTGGCCTCAAGTCCTCGACATGCTACCGCGACACTGCCCCTCAAGGTATTTCAGTTCTCTCTCTTTTCATCTATCTCATCTCTACTGTGCTTTGAGAGTGAGAGCGGAGCTCTCTCTGTTTCTCTTTGAGCTGAAAAATGAGATTCTCTTTGTCCTTGGAATTGAATAGCTTTACCTAATGTCTAATTGCCTTTATTTGACATTTTGACCTTAATGGTTTGTGAGTTTGTCGTTCTGTGTATTGTGAATGTTTTATATTTCTTTAATGTTTTGTGTAATGTTGATTGGCTTTTGTCTGTTGAGTAGGGGCTAGATGGGGGCCGTGGGGTTGGATATTTAGATTGGAGAAATGGACAGGCAGTAAAGGCATTAAAAGTAACTAAACAAGACATTATAAAAGACAAACAAAGTAAATTATGTTAAGCAGTGGGTTGAGCCGGGTAGATAATGCACAG
Source organism: Quercus lobata (assembly GCF_001633185.2). NCBI lineage: Eukaryota > Viridiplantae > Streptophyta > Magnoliopsida > Fagales > Fagaceae > Quercus > Quercus lobata. Next base: position 27,557,572 of record NC_044910.1, on the reverse strand, counting down.
TGGGGTGTGTGCTAAACTACTAGTAGTCAGTAAAGAAAAATAATGAAACAACTAAACAACAATAATTAATAATTATATTAATATTTCAAATAAACTTTTATTTTATTGTTTATTCTTTTGCTAGAATTATGGACAAATATTTGATAAAAAAACCATGTACCCAAGATTCATCTCCTGTGCAAGATTCATTTCCCGTGCAAGATTCATCTTCATCTTCTAAGTGAATTCGTGTTGACTTTATCAGAGAAAATCTTCATTCAAATCCTGGGCTACGAGAAAAGATATCATCTTAGCATTCTAATAATCATGATGATATAAGAAGATTTTATTTATAAAAAGGCCTTTGTTAGCCTATTCTCCATAAATACCCTCCAACAGATTTTTCTAGAAAGCCTCATTGATTTAGATTCGATTGGTATGTAAATAGAAACTAGTTGGAATATAGTATACATAAGGATGCAGTAATTTGTTTATATTGCTACCTATTTGGGCAAGATGTTGGTAAGCAAGGAGGAGGAGAGATTTTTGTAACGAAGGGATTCAAACTTTGAAATCAGAAAGAGAAGTTATCATCCCATGTTGGAGGAGTTAATAATGCTCATAATCAAGCTATCGAGAAGAGTGAAGATCTAATGAAGGAAAAGCAACACATTCAAAGTGTTTTGGTTAAGCAATCAAATCAAGATAAAATTGAATATCGAGTTCAATTAAATGCAATAGTTGATTGCATAAGTTTCCTTTTATGCCGAGGGTTAGCTTTTCATGGTCATGATGAATCTCAAGGTTCAAGTGATAAAAGAAATTTCCTTAAGCTTCTACAATTAACCTATCAATGAAGTGTTGCAAAAAGTTTCGAAAAATTGCAAGCTTACTCACCATGAAATTCAAAAAGATATTGTGCATGCAGTTGCATGTGAAACATCCAAAGCCATCATCAAGGATCTTGACAATGGGTTCTTTTCAATATTAGTTGATGAGTCGCATGATATCTCAGTAAAAAAGCAAATGGCCCTCATTCTTCATTATGTGAACAAAAAAGGAATTATTATAGAGCGGTTCCTTGGTATTGTACATGTAGCAAGTACCACTGCTTTGTAACTCAAATAAGCTATTGAATCTTTACTTTGTGAACATAATTTGAGTTTATTGAAACTACGTGGGCAAGGTTATGATGGGCCTATTAATATGCAAGGTGATATTAATGGTCTTAAAATTTAAATTTTGAAAGAGAATAAGTCAACATTTTATGTTCATTGTTTTGCTCATCAACTTTAATTGACTCTTATTGCCGTTGCTAAAAATCACATTAACATTGCTGAATTTTTTTATGTGGTTGGTAATTTAGTAACTGTTGTTAGAGGCTCTTGTAAGAGATGAGATGCTCTTCAAGATGCACAATTTGCCAAAATTAAAGAAGAATTAGAGAAAGGTGTACGTAGAAGTGGTAAGGTTTGAATCAAGAGACAAATCTTTAACGTCCTGGTGATACATGTTGGGGATCATATTATGGAACTATTCTCAACTTGATTTTGATGTTCTCTGCTATTGTTGATGTACTTGAGATTATTGAAGAAGATGACATCTCCAACCAAAAAGTTGAAACTCAATCTATTATGAGGTTAATTCTATCTTTTGAATTTGTATCTGCTCTATACTTGATGAAAAACATTTTAGGAATCATAAATGAGTTGTCAATAGCATTGCAAAAAAAAAAAAAAAAAAAAAAAAAAAAAAAAAATATAGTAAATGCTATGGATCTTGTTAAAGTGTCTAAACAACGATTGCAAGTGATAAGAGATGATGAATGGAAATCTTTATGGACTGAAGTGTCTTCATTTTGTACCACACATGATATTCCTATCTTGAACATGGATGAAATATTTGTAGTTAGTGAAAGGCCACGACGCAACACCCAACAAAATACAAATTTACATCATTATCATGTTGAGCTATTCTACACAGTCATAGATTTGCAACTTCAAGACCTTAACAATTTTTTTTCAGAGGTGAATACCGATTTGCTACTTTGTATGACTTGCTTGAATCTAAGTAATTTATTTGTGGCTTTTGATAAGGAAAAGTTGATATGTTTGTAGTGGGCCTTTTGTGGTTAAAATGGGCTAGGCTGCCTCCTGCGGTATTGGGCCTAAGTATTTTGAGTAAAGGAGTTGAGACCAGTCCAACTGCAACTCAACTTGATCCGGCTTGTGCACAAACTATGCCTTGTCTGCCAGGGGCACGCTTATGGCGGGCAGAACTGTTTCAAATGGGTTGCGACAGGCAGATATGACAATAACAATAAAATCAAATACTTTAAGATCTTTATTAAGGTAAACAGATAATCCTTACTTAAGAAAAAGATAATCACAGTTTTAACAACAATTATTTTATAAGAAAAGTAAGGGGAACAAGTGGGTAGTATATGAGTTGATTGAAAGAGGAAATAAATCAGATCAAGTCTGATCCGCATGACCAAAACTAGAGAGGGAAGAACACCTCTTCTCAAAGTGAATAATCTCTCATGGAGATCCTGCTGTGGAAATTAATCACTTTGAGGGAAGTGGACCTGAATGGTTGGTACCCAAGAACACCTTTCATTTCCAGCAGAGAGCAAGATTTTGAGAGGGAGAGAGGGAATCAACCTATTAGTGCATGCCTGCTGTTCTAACTCTCTATCTTTTTATTTCCATCTTTTCTAATATTCCCATTTTCTTATCTTTTTTTCTTTCTTAATCCTTGTTTTTACTTCTTGGCTTTCAAGTTTCCAATATCGTGGTGCTTATTGTTGTTATTTTTTTTTTTTTTTGTTCCTGTACATGGCAAGGGCCTCTTTATAATGCCTATCGTGACTGGATTTTACTATTTTAGCCATAAACCATTTTTGTCTGATCTGAGTGTACCTGTTGACCACCACTGGTCCGTCTGTGTGCCACTCCCCATCGCCAAACAAAAGAAAGCTATTTTGTTTGTTTGTCTGTCGTGGCACCCTTTCCTGTTACGGTGTGGGTGTCTTTTCTCTCCCTATCCCTTATGACATGCACCTAGTGGTTCTAGCTCAGCTTTGCCCCTTTGGGTGGTATGTCATCCCAACAGGATACTTCCCCCAAAAAGGCCCTAGTAGGAACCTCAAAATAGGTTTTCCCCTTTCCCCACCGCCAAACCATGCCTTCTTACCTCTGACCCATGACCTCATTGTGTCCAGTATTGGTTGGGTACAGGCTGGTGAGGTCTAGGCCTTGTGCGTGTCTCTCTTCCATGTATGTCCAAAATCTGCCTGCTACTCATGCATCTGCCGTGGTTAGTCTGAACAGTTTGCCGTTTACTCTTGACCATTTTCTGGTTTCCCTTTCCTTTATGGCTTGCCCTGTTTGGGACTGGACCTTACTTGATGGTGGGTTTTGCTTTTTTATTCAGCCCACCCTTTTTCCTGCTACCATCTCCTGCCATACCACTCTATCATTCCAACTGCGAAGTTGTTTTGTCTCAATCTAGCTGGGTCTCTTTGGGCCTGCCATTCATTCTTCCCCTAATGGCCCAACAAGGCCATTGGTTCCTTTGTTACATCACTGGCGAGCTCCTGTGTCCCATTTGTTTTCCCTTGGGCGTCCCAAGTCCGTTTGCTTCCCTTGAGCTTCCTTGGCCCTTTTCTTAACTTTGCATTACCATGGGCTTTTACTGAATTCTTTGGGCTTCCCTAGCCCAATTACATTATTCCTCATCTTTGGTGTCCATGGGCTTGCCATCGACCCCTTACTTTCTTTGCTTTCATTACTTTGAGCCTGATGTGGCCCATTCTCACTTTTCCACATCATATACTGCCCATGGTTTGCTTTTTCTCTCTTTCCGAACTCCTTTAAGCCCATTTACTTCCTCAATGCTCATTTATTTATCTCATGGGTCTGTGATCCATTATTCCTACCACTTGGGCTTAATAGGTTTTCTATCTGTTTGCCAACTCTTTTCTATCTGTGTTGCTAGGCTTCTCCCTTCCACTTGGGCTTCCGAAATGGCCATCAACGACGTCTAGCAAAGTTCTATCCATCAGATTTTTATGAGACAGATATCTTAGCACTTGGCACTCAGCTTCAGAATTACATTTTTGATATGCGCAACAATGACTTGTTTTTAGAGCCTTAAGGAGTTGGTGAACTTGATGAAAGTTAGTAAAAACAGGGAAGCATGACATTTATCCATTTGTCTATTTGCTTGTGAAGTTAGTTTTAACCCTTCTTGTCACTACTGTAACAGTAAAAAGAAGTTGTCAGCAATGAAATATATAAAGAATAAACTGCGCAATCGAATGGGAGATCAGTGAATGAATGATTGTTTGATTGTGTACATTGAAAGAGATACAGCTTGTAGCATTGACAATGAGACTATCATGCAACGATTTCAAAATATAAAAACTAGTAGAAGGAAATTGTAAATTTTATGTATTTGCGTGTTTTTTCATTGTTATTGTTGTCAATATATGAATTTCTCTTTTTATTAGATTGTGTAATTTATGTTTCTTAAGGAATACCCTATAAAAAATTCCTGGAGCCGCCACTATTACTAAGGAATTCATGTTGGTAGTACTTCCTAAGCATCCATATATTTGGGTTGGCCTAGCAACTCAATTGGGATTAAAATGAAAATTGTGTTACACTTGTAGTTTTGAAACCTAGACCGACCGGTCTAATCAAGAAAAGTACTAAAATTTTCAGTTTTTTAGTCCAATAGAATTTTATTTCAAAGAAATCCCGTAAACCATAATTCGGATATAACCGGTGTGGAGGGCCATTTATGAGAAAGAAAACCTAATAACAAGGGCAATAAAGATTTGACAAAGTAGGCAGCAAAACCATTAGACCCAAGCGGCAGGAATAATAGATCACAGGCCCAAAAAATAAACAAGTGGGTCTTGAAGAGGCAAGTTGGCTCAAAGAAGCCCGGAAAGAAAAAAATAGCTTCCTATGGGCAGTGTATGAGGTAGAAAAGCGAGAAAGGGCCGCCGCAGGCCCAATGTAATGTAAACAAAGAAAGAAAGGGGTTTATGACAGGCCCATAAACCCCAAGGATGAGAATAAGGGTATTGGGCCAGGGAAGCCCAATGAAGTTAGTAAAAAGCCCATGAGAGTATGGAATTAGCAAATGGGTCGAGGAAACCCAAAGAAAGCAAACGGGCAGTGGATGCCCAGAGGAAAGCCCAAAGGGACATAGAAGCCCATAAGTAAAAGCAAAACAGTGGCCATGTCAAGCCACTGAGAGAAATAATAAACGGCTGGCCCAGAAGAGACCCGACAGGATTAAGTTATTATGGTAGGAATAAAAGTACAACATTGCAAGAAATAAAGAAAACCAAGGAGTGGGCCAAAGAAATGTAAGATCCATCATCAGACAAAGTCCAGCTCTTGAATAAGACCCATCATCAGACAAAGTCCAGCTCTTGAATGGAGCGGGAAAACAAAGAAAAGCTCACATAAGAGGTCAAAAAACACGGACAGCAAGCCTCCAGATCATGGTAGACGCATGAGCAGCAGGCAAATTTTTTGGACATATCTGAAAGGAAAGCATGCACAAGGCCCATGCACCACCAGCCTGTACCCAGCCAATATGGGACGTGGTAGGGTCATGAGTCAGAGGTAAGAGATAAAGGGGGTATGGTAAAGGGAGAGGGGAAAAGACCTATTTTGTGGCGGGGAGAGGGGAAAAGACCTATTTTGTGGCTCCTGCCCAAGCCCTTTTAGGAGGTACGTCCTGCTGGGATGACAGACCACCCAAAAGAGACAAGGTTGAGGGGGGAACCGTTAAGTACATGCCTTGAGGGAAAGAGAGAGAAAACATTTATGCCGTGGTAGGTAAGAGTGCTATGGTGGACTGACGAATGAAACAAACCTGCCTTTGTCTAGCAAGGGTGAGTGGCACACAAACGAACCCTTTAGTGGTCAACAAGTATGCCCAGACTAGACAAAGGCGAATTAAGGGAAAAAGTGGTAAAATTCGGTCACGACAGGCACTATAAAAGGACCCTTGCTGTGCACTAAAGGAGGGATCGAAAAACAGAGGATATTCAGGGAGTAAAAGAAAACAGAATAAAAGAAAACAAGAGAAAGAAAAGAAAAAGATAAGAGAGAAAACAGAGGAAAAAAGAAAGATAATACAATGGGCATGCACCAGTTGGTCGATTTCCCTCTCTCCCCCTTCAAATCTTGCTTTCTTCCAAAACATAACAAGGATTCTTTTTAGGCATTAACCATTCAGGTCCGACTCCCTCAAAACCATTAATCCCCACGACAAGATCTTTTCCTGAGAGATTATTTGCATTGAGAGGAGGTGTTCTCCCATCTTTGGTTTTGCTTCTACGGACCAAACTTAAACTTAACTTTATGCCCATTTTTGATTAGTTCATATTACTTTCTTTCTCCTTTACTTTTTTTGTAAATGACATTGTTACGACTGTAATTATGTTTTATAAGTAGGGATTACTTGGCCATTTTTCATTAAATAGTTAGAGTACTCTGTTTTTCATTATGTTTTCTGAAACAATTCTGCTTGCCGTAAGCATACTCCTGGCAGACGAGGCATAGTTTGTGTACAAACCGGCCCAAGTTGAGTTACAATTGGACCAGTTTCAACTCCCTTACTCAGAAACATTCAGGCCCATTACCGCAAGAGGCAGCCCAGCCCAACGCAATACACAAAAAAGGCCCCTACAACCGGTAGCACATATTAGATTTAGAACCTGAGCTTAAGTGGGTCAATTTTCAAGTTAAACTCTAACCACTAGGGTGTGGTTGCATGAAGATGCTTTGAGTGGGGAAAAAATATTTAAAGTAAACTTAATAGAATGTCATACTACTAAATTAAATAAATTTTCATTACTACTTTTATTTTATATTATAATTAATATTCATAATATTTTGTGTGTGTTTTACCTTAATTACTAAATTAATTATAATATCATTGCGGTTTAACCTTAAGAACCTTGAACCTTACCCTTTTTTTTGGTTCAGTTCTTTAAACAATCTAAGTCTGAAAACCATGGTTACACCTGTCTTATGACATGCAACAAAACATTGTAAACATTCATTCTTTGGTTCATCATAAAGCTTAGTCCAATTACATCAGGACTAAGAAAAAAACTAATACTAACATGATGGGTGGGCTTTGAAACCATTGTATGAGGATGTAAAAGTTATGAGATCCAAAGCCGAATCTTCAAATTATTAGCAAGCCAACTAAATATCTAAAGAACCAATCCCTACTAATGAGTTTCTTAATAGAGTAATGTACTACTTATTTTAGTAAACATCTAAAATAGTCATATGAATTGATGTGGCAATAATATAGTATATACTACTTCTTTTTTTCATTTCTTTTTTTGAGAAGGAAGTACTTGCTGCATATTATTCATTGAAAGGTTAGTATATACTACCTAATTGCTCATGTTTTGACCTCAATTTTGTTATATTTTTTACTTTTAAACGAAATTTTTTTTAAAAAAAAATCCCTAATCAAAATTAAACAAGTTATAACCATTGTCATCCAAACCACCTGATACACTTTAAAATCTATAACCCACCCGTCGAGTTTTGCCACCTAAGAGAACCACAACCTAAGGGGAATGAGATTTTCTAGTATCTCTTGATACTGAATCTCATGATTAAGATTAAACTGTAGATATACCTTCATAAGTTAAAAGATTTTTATCAAAGTTGCCATTTATTTTACTTTAAACATGAAAATTTAGAAAAACTTGATTTACAAAAGGATAATGAGTCCATTGACCTATTAATTTATGGATTCCCATTGCACAAAATCAAAATTAATTAAGGGCATAGACAAAGTAAATGTGCTCTTATTTCTCAAAAAGACACATGGTATGCAACACCTAATACACCAAAAGGTCCAAAATTTATAATAGGGTAAATTGCAAAGTACACCTCTGTCGTTTGGGATTGCTAGGATTTTACACCATAAAATTTCATTATCTTAGCAAAACTTAGCTCTCCGTTAGTGACTTGCTTATATGGCTGTTAAATGACGCTGGCAGCTGATGTATAGATTTTGTTTGCCAAATCACACCCTAAAACAAAGTCGTTTAAAAAAAAACAAAATGGCACTACAAGCAACTTCCAAAACAACATCATTTTGGATGAAAACAAAATACAATATCAGCTAGATATGACCCTGTTTGACCAAAACTAAATTCCCAAATCATCGCATTTGATCTGAAGCAGATCTCTCCCCCTCGCTGGCAAGCTGGAACAAACAAGATGGAAAGGCTTTGTGGGGAGCATCTGCAGTAACTATTAGTAATTCAAATTTTTAAGTCTACAAAGTACACAAAACGGAACATTAGATTATGATGAAATCCCATGGAGGTACTTGCTTTAGTAATGTTTTTTTTGTTCCAATTATTTGGGTACATCCTTAAGGGCTAAAATATCCTCTGTAACTTGTGAAACTGTTGGCCTTTTTGCATAAATTTTTGGTCATATGGTAGTTCTCTTTTTGTAAGTTTGTTTGCCTCTCTCTGTAGTGTTGTTATATGGTTCTAATTATATTAATTAGTTTATATTCTGACAAGAGAAGAAGCTAGCCAAAGAGGATGAACCAAAGAGGGCTGGGTGAGTGGGGTGAGTGGGGATTGGGGAGCATCAGCAAGTTTGGGAATGGGTTTTTGATTTCTGGTGAAACGGCACTGCAGCACTTGTTTTGTGTTTTGATTTTAGCCAAAACGACATAGATCAATAAGCCAACCGTTGTAGAATTCAAAGATTTGTGGAGCCACCTCGTTTTGGGAGTGTGATTTGGCAAAAAATATTTATGCATTAGCTGCCAACATGTCATTTAACAGCCATATAAGCAAGTCACTAATAGAGGGTTGAGTTTTGCTAATGAAATGAAACTTTAGGGTGTAAAATCCAAATTTTCAAATGTTAGGGTGTAAAATCCAAGCAACCCCAAACGTCAGGCGTGTACTTTACAATTTACTCATTATAGTAATATCGATGATGGGGAGGAATAGACCCAAGGATTGTGGATATAGTTACCATAATTGAGTCAATTGAGGAGCACCTAATCATGGTACATTAGGAATATCATTTGGGTGGGATGAGGGGCCAACCAAATTATGGGTGTCCCACCACAATTTCATAGATGAGTTAACTTTCCATGTGCTTGCCTCATTGCATATATTGAGGTAACTTGCCGAAACCACACCCCACCCTACCCTTCATTACCCCGGGAGCTTGTTCTCCCCCATACCTAAATTAAAACAAACAATAAACCATATAGTTCTACTACGGTTACTTCTTAGTTAATTAATGGTGATTTATCACCGGATGTTGTCCCATTAATCTCTGATTGCAAGAAGCTTATGGTGCGAGCATGGACCATCCATCTACTTCACATATACAGTGAAGCTAACGAATGTACAGATGCACTAGCTAAAAGGGGACGCCAACAACAGAGCTTTTTGGAAGTTTATGATAATTGCCCATCTTTTATATATGCAACTTTTGTTTGGGATATGAAGCACCTCGAGTCTAGTAGATTGTGTCCTTTAGAGATTTTTGAGCTTGTTGTTGTATAAACTCTTTTATATATATAAAATAATGTCCCCTTTTATTTAAAAAAAAAACGTAAAGTCAACAAATTAACAACACAATAAATAAATAAATTATATACTAAATAACACAAACCAAATATCTAGCAAACAGTATTACCTAATATATGAAACAAAATTTGAACACTAAATGTAAGTTTGTAATTATTTTAAAAAATGACATTTTTGTACTTATTTAGTTATATTAGGATGGGAGATAGAGATTTCTCTTCATTACTAAATCATTTCTATTCAAATAGAGAAAACCCATTATCATTTCAAATAAAGAAAATCCATACAAATTTGGGTGGAGCAAAACAAAATGACTTTATCATCATGAATTGTTAGTACTGTACAACTTTTTTTTTTTTTTTGAATGTCGTCGCATGCTAAAAATATTTGTGGAATGATCCTAATTGAAACTAATTCATAATAGGGTCCAGTTTGAGCATTCACATCCGGTTTCTACAAAAAATTCCATTTTACCATTTCAAAAGCTACTTTATCATTTATATCATACCATTTTATAATACACTTAACATCCCAACTTTTATTTTACCATTCAGCACATCAAAATAATATAAATTATATAATAAAATAATATAAAACTATCTATCACTCATTTCTAATTTCTGTCTTTGTCACTCTCTCAACCACACCTCCACGCAGCAACCACCCTCTCAACCATACCACCTCCATACAGCAACCATAGTGACCCCAAACCCACCACAATCCCAGCAAATACCAACCTGCAAACCAACCACAAACCTAGCCACAACCCATTAAAAAAACTATGAAAAAATCCAGTCACCACCACAAAGCAACCACCATGACACCAAACCCACCACAAACCTAGCAAATATCCAGCCACAAACCAACCAAAAACCAACCACAAACCCATTAAAAAATAACCAAACAAACCCGGCACCACCAAGCCACCACCATGCACACTGCCTTCTGCCCACCATTGCCACTTCCACCACCATGGCACCACAAACCCACATCACCCACCACCATCATCAATCACCCATCCCTACCACCATGGAAACCCTCACCACCACGAACAACAAATACAGAGAAACCCACCCCACCCATGACGAAACCCATCACTACCCACGACCAAATCCGATTAGCAAACCCACGAACACGCCACCGCAAACCACCATACCCATGCCAATCTCGCAACTAGAACCATAACAACCCTTGACCATGCCGATCTTGCCACAAAAAATACCCAAAAAAACATCACCACCATCGTGAAAGAGGGACTGAAGGAGATCCAATGGTTGCTCGTCTCGAAAGTCAAGCTCACGCCTTCGTCGAAGCATGCTTCAGCCAACAATGGTGCCAGAAGAATGAGGGAGATGAGAGCAAGTCCGAGAGTGAGAGAGGGGGGGACGAGAAAACATAGATGAGAAAAGAGAGAGTTGAGAAAGAAAAGGAGACCATTAGAGAGAGAGAGAGAGAGAGAATAAAGTGATTAAAAAATAAGATACAATAGTGTTACAATGCCATCATATATTTAGGATGACACTGTAGCACAATTGCAAATTTTTTTGTAATTGCAAGACTTTGCAAGATTGAACAATGGGGGGTTTTGGGGATCTAATACTAAATATTACCAACATATGGCATTTGCAATGCCCAATGTGAATGCTCTTAATATGTGTCCTTAGGACATATATTAATAAACTATTTTATGAAATTTTTTATGGGAAATTGAGAAAACTATCAAAAAGGTCAATCACTTTTTCACTTCCTCATAAAAAGTTTATTAAAATGATTCATTAGTAAAACTCATTATAATACATGTCAAATCTAAACCTCATACAAAGTAAGAATGGGGATTATCAATAAAAACATAAGAATGGGAAAAAAATATTTATATCTTTTATTATTATACTTTTAGGGTTTTTAACAGTGAAAAATATATATTAAAGATCTGTTTAAGATTCATTTATTTTGCTAAAAGTATTGTACATAAAGATAAAAATTAACTGAAATAATAGAGTGAGACTCATAAATAGTATCAAAAAGTACAATGATCTATAAATACTAACAAAAATAAATTAAATAGTAAAATAAACTGAATTTTTAAATTTTGCCTCACACAAACTATAAAAAAAAAAAAGTGGGTAAAATAGTTGAGAGATTAAGCAAATAGGCCCAACGTGAACAAAGAGTCCATCATTAACATAGGCCCATTGGTAATTTTTTAATCTGGTCCATATCCCAATATCTCAACCAAAACTTCGAAAACCGTGTCGGAATCAGAACGGAACTATCCACGACTGTAGTGTGTTGAAGATGAATCATGGACTTCTACAATGGCGGAGTCATTGCCTACTCTCCTCTTCCATTCCCTTGTCTTCTATCCCCAGAACCAGACTCATAATCTCCGCCAACAACGCCCAGCAGCAGCAGCAGCAGGAACAGGAACTCAGCGCCAGGGAAAAAAGGCAGCTTAGGAACGAGAGAAGAGCCAGCAACAGCACCAACTGGAGAGAACAAGTGGAGGAGAGACTCATCAAGAAGCCCAAGAAGAGGTTTGCCACTTGGACTGAGGAGCTCAACCTCGATACCCTTGCCAAGTTGGGTCCCCAATGGTGGGTCGTTCGTGTAGGCCGTGTCAGAACTGTGGACACCGCCGAAGTCCTTGCTCGCTTACTCGCTAGAAACTTCCCCGAAATTGACTTTCAGGTGTGTTTAATGTTCTACTACGCTTTGAAATTGAATTCCCACTTTCAGTTTAGTGGGTTCCTGGAAATGCATTTGAAACCAGCTGATGGGTCTGTTTGCGTTGGAATGAAACTAAATTTTTTTTCATGCTTTTATCTATGAGCTAATTACTAACTAGAATGTATAGGATGCATTTCTGAATTATTCAATGGCCTAATTTGGCAATAGATAATGTGGTGTTCTGTTTGTTAGATTAAATGGTTAAATTCACTATTTCATAATAACTTCAGCTTTTGGGACCATATGTAATTTATAATGGTTTTAGAGTAGGAGATTCTAGGTTGAACCCTGTCTCCATCTTATCTCTCATTTGAAAAAAAAAAAAAAAATCACGTGTTGGGCCTCATTTAATAAGGATAGTTTAGCCCGAACGTGAAGGGGAGTGTTAGATAAAATGATTAAATTCACTATTTCTTGGGAAAATTACGCTTTACCACCTAAAGTATACCCAAGATTACACTTTGCATCCAAAACTTTTCAAATGCACACTTTACACTCTAAACTATGACCTTGTTACCTTTTGCACCTCCACATAAAGTTTGCTATTAACTTGGATAGAAATTCAAAGTTTAGGGTGAAAGTGAAAGTGTAATTGAAAACATAGTTAAGGGTGGTAAAGTATAATTTCTCTTTTGCTTTTAAAGGATCGAGAAAATGGATAATTTGCTTTTCACGTGATGTCATACTTTTCCATCCAAAGTAACGGCAAACTTAACGTCAGGGTGTAAAGTGTAATAAGTGTCATAATTTAGGATGCAAAATATAATATGAGGTATAGTTTAGGGTGGTAAAATGTAATTTCCTCTTATTTCTTAATAATTTTAAGTTTTTGGGACAATCGGTAATTTATCACTGTTCACATGAAAAGTGAACCTGAATTCGAACGATAATTCAGTATAGTGTATAGTGTTCCTTGTTATGATGCTATATTGCTATGTATGCTGCTCAATTAATGTGCTTCCTAGGAAGGCTTGTTTTGTAAACTTGTAAATATAGCAGGAAAGGAAATCAAGAAATATTCTGATAAGAACTTACTTGTGCTATATTATTAATGGTTTGCATTGGCACTAACACATGACAGTGCCTTAAGGGCTTGTGTGTAGACGCTAGATAGGATGAAACTTCAGCGGGAATTACATAATTATGATGCATGTAGTATTTAACAGTGATTTATGGGCATATCTGTAAAACCATAATAAATTCAAATTTGAAGCCTAAGTTCAAATCTAATAACCATGGAAGATTGATGAAATTTTGATTACTTAATTTCTTCACTAACATCAGGACAGTGTATATATATATATTTCAAGTTTGGCTGATTGCACTGTTCCTTGCCAAAATTATTCACACTCTACTTGTTTTAAATTAGTCTTTGAAAGCTGAAAATTTAAGATAGTAAACAATGGGTGGTAGAGAAATCAAAATATACATAGATTTGCAACCCTGTAGTGTTTGCTTTCAGGTCTATACTGCAGCTGTCAATGTGAAGAGGAAGTTGAAGAATGGTACCTCCTCAGTTAAACCAAAGCCCCTATTTCCTGGGTGTGTTTTTTTAAGATGTGTATTGAATAGAGAGATACATGACTTCATAAGAGAATGTGAAGGAGTTGGAGGCTTTGTTGGTTCCAAGGTCGGAAATACGTGAGTATTTGTTCTTTTTGTACTGGAATGCTTAGTCCAAACCAGTTGTTTGCAATTTGAAGCAAAAATATAATGTAATCTGACATCCTGCTGCACACTGTAAAAAATGTAATGAATGGTAAGTACTCATTTGAAAGAAAATGTAAACATCATGGTGAAAAACACTCCATATTGAGCTTTAATGCAAAGATGGAACTTTGAAAAGACTAAGAAAGATTTGTCAACTACTCGTAATTATCTGAATTAAACCCTATGTAGGTCACTAGGTCTCACTTGGGTTGCAGGTTTCATGGCATGGTGGACTTGTACATGATATAGGAAGATTTCAAATCCATATTGTGAATGCTGACTTTACCTAAATTTGAAAAAGAAATAATCTGAGGGGACTTGGGGTACCTTTCTGAAGGAGTTCCTTGTCAATATGTGAACTGGGATATATAGGCTTATGTTCTAGTGAAAGGGGATAACATGTGAATGTTTGGTCGAGTTGTTGGTTTATTGGTCTTTGTGAGTCCCCAGATAGATATGAGAACTACAACACTTTGTCTGTTGATTTTTGCTGGAGTTACTTCTTGTTATATGGAGTATATGTGTGTTATTTTACATTAAGAAACGGGTATTCTTGTAATCATGTCATAAATCCTAATATAAATATTTGCGAAGGTGAGAGACAGATTGACGCAATCCTAGAATTTTTTTCAAATCTCTCTCTCTCTCACTCAATTCTTCTTTCCTCCTTTTCTCTCTTTAAATGCTAACATCTCAACTCAACTTGGTATTAGAGGGTACCAATCCAACCCTAAAATCCATTGGGAAAATCTAGAGGTCATCTACACAGGATTGGGGTGTGCTAATGTCAGCATTTGTATGCTAACATCAATACCAACATGATTACCAGATTATAGCAGCCACATGATCTAAGTTACCAGCCTCTGTTGGTAATTATGATTTATTTTTCCAAATTTTGTTGAAATCATCTTATGTGAGTTTTTTATTGTCCTTTTTTATTTTATCTGCAGCACTATTTTTGTTAATACATGGTTTTGGAGCTTGCTTGCTGGTTTTGTTGCTTGTGTTTACCATGGGGGCCGAATAAGACTTAAGAAGGCTTGAGTGATGGTTGTTTGCTGATTTGTGGAGTTTGGTGGATAATTTTGTGGAATTTGGGAGTTTCGGCACTTCACTTATTCTTATTATGGAGGTTTTTTTTTTTTTTTTTTTCCTTCTTTGTTGGCTTGTTGTATGTCTTCAGGAAGTTTGGCCAGCCTTGAAGACTGTAATTTCTGAAGGTTTGTTGCAATTTTACTCTATGGGGATGTTAGTTAATTTGTGAAGCTTTTTCTTTTTCCTTTTTTTTTTTTCCCCTGAATTGGGTTAATGCATGTGCTGGAATTTGGTAGTTTTCCTCTTTTATTTTGGGTTGATCTAGTTTAGTTGATTGACTATGAGCTTGCTGAATTTCATTAATGTTCTACCTTGGATTAGTTGTGTTTAACACAAATGAAGAAAAATTTGTTGTCATGGCTTAGGGAAAAACATCACAAGTGAAGGATGATGATATTGGTTAATGAAATTATTTGGCTTGGATACATGCTATGAAAACCTTTGTGTGGGGGGAATATTGAAATATTTTATTAATAACCTGCCTAACTAGAAGATTTAGCTTGTAGGTACTAGATGAGTGAGGATTCAGTTATTTCGGGATGATTGTGGTATAGCATAGAACCTCATTTTTCTGCTACAGTAAATTTGCGACTCTTTTAAGAAGATTTGCATCTATTATAGATTTTTCTTTTCATTTTTGCATCATAGTAATGTTTCTTGAGTTTATGAGACATGACAAAAAATTTACCACTAAGCAATCTGATAAACTATTGTCTAAGTATCATAGTAATCTTAAGAATGTTTTGATCTTTTACTACTGATTTGGAGCAATAAATGCGACCTTGGGAGGAATTTATGATTGCTTTCTTGTTATTTGGTTTAGACTCTGATCTACGTTGGTTCATATTAGCTAATATGTTTTTGTCGAAGAGCCTTGAAACTTATTTGGCACCTTTTGGCGTTTCTAATGGAGACATCTAAAGTCAAATCTCCCCTCCCCCAACTATCGAATTATCCACACACACACACACACCAAAAAAAAAACCCTTCTTGGCACAACCTTCAGGAAGGTGTTTTTCATCGTACTAACTCGTTATCTTTAACATCTTGTCTTTATGGTCCTGATTATCCTTTTAATATACTTTCTTTTGTCAATTGACGAAAGCCTTACAATTTTCTATAATGTTTTATCCCATTTCTTGTGTCTATTAAGATGAAGAAGATGATTGGTTTAGGGCATGAGGACGAACTGTACTATCTGGATCCTAATGGCTCTTTGTTATTCACCCTCTCCACTAAGTGCTACTGTGTCTTTACTTTAGTGATATTTTCGTTTAAGACACCCTTTCTTGGCCAAAGTCAAGTTTGCCATTCCTACATTGAGTCATGTGTCTAGTCTAGAATGAGAAGCATGTCAGAAAGGAAAGTATTACTGTAGTACCTATTTGAGTAATAGACGTAGTCACCAATCTGAGTCCTTTGATGTAATTCGCGAAGTTATATGGGACCTTCTCATACTTGTTCTTTGAATGAATTTTTTATTTTAATATATTTGTTGACATGATTACTTTTTATGAAAGGAATGTTTGAGTTGTCTCATATTTTTTCTAAATTCATAAAGAAATCTTTGTTCCATTTAGTAAGCTTATTAAGATTCTACAGTCTGATAATGCAATAGAATATATTTAGTTTGTAATGAATTCCTTTTGTGCTAATCATGGTTTTATTCATCAAACTAGTTGTGATTACACCTTTTAGCAAAATGGAGTTGAACAAAAGCATCGTCATTTGTTGGATGTTGCACACATCTTGTTTTTCAATATGCATATATTGAAACACTTTTGGGCTGATGTTCTTACCGCATGCCATCTTTTTAATTGCATGCCTTCCATTGTCCTAAGTCATAAGTCTCCATATTTTTTATATTCTAATTGTCCTCCTTTTCTGCTTACTCTTTGAATGTTTAGGCATTGCCTTTGTTCATGTCCTTGATTTTGGCCAAGATAAAGTATGAACTCTGGCTCATAAGTGTGCTTTGGGTACTCTCATACTCAGAAGGGTATAATTGTTATACTCCTTAGTCCCGCATATACTTTGTGAGTGTTGATCTAACCTTTTCTGAGTCAAGGTCCTTATTTTCTTCACCTAGTCAGAGTTTTTCTTTTGATCTAATAATTAGTCAGATTTTATCAGCAATCTCGAGATAGACCCATTTCTTATAAGGGCCACTACATCTTATCCGTTTGAGGTTCCTACTCTATCCCCTCTTTCAGAACCTGATGATTTATTTATGACGAGATAAATGTTCTTGTACTCAACACCCTATTGCTTATTTTCTGTACTATGATTGTGCTTTCACCTTGTCTGCATTCATTTGCTTGTACCATATCCTCTATCTCTGTTCCCTCATCTTATAAGCAGACTTTTGTCTTCGACTGAACGGAAACAGTATGGATGAGGAAATGGGTGATCTTTAGTCTTCACAAGAATTTGACTTAGGAGTTCACTGCTCTTCCCCTTATGAAATAAATGGTATGTTGTTGTTGGGTCTGCACTGTTAAGTGCCTCCCAGATGGTTCTGTTAAGCATTTTAAGGCACACTTGGTAGCCAAGGGGTATACACACATGTATATACATATATGGTGTTGATTATCTAGAGACCTTTCCTGTGGCACGTCTCAATTCTCTTCAAATCCTGCTTTATGATTCAGTTAGTCATTCTTGGCCTTTATATCAACTTGATATTAGTGTATATGGATTAGTCCTCTGAATATGTTGTTGCTAATGGTGAACACCTTGTGTGTCAATAGCAAAAGGCCTTGTATGGTCTGAAGCAATATCATTGTGTATGGTTGGATCAATTCGGTGCTATTGTACTTGGGTATGGATTCCAGTGTTATACTTCTATTCAATCTGTCTTTGTTTGTCACCCCACCATTGGTATTATTGTCATGATTGTTTATGTGGATGATATTATCTTTGGAAGCGACTCCACAAGTATTGTTGATTTGAAAAGCTATTTGGCTAAGCAATTCCATACAAAAGACCTAAGTGTTCTTCATAATTTACTCAAGATTGGAGTTGCCTGTTTTTCTCAGGGCATATTTTTGTCTTAGCGGAAATATGTTCTTGATCTGTTATGATAGACTAATCTCTTAGGTGCTCAACCTGTTGATACTCCTGTGGATGGTGAGCAAGATGATCTGTTTCATGGCATTAGTCAGTACGGACAAATAGTTGGGAAGTCAAGTTGCCTTACTGTTACTTGTCCTAACATATTTCGTTGGTGTTGGTTAGTCAGTATATGCATGCTGCCCGTTAACCTAACTTCGAAACTATTTGCTGTATTTTGTGTTGTCTGAAGGTTGCTCCTGATCACGGGGAGTGTAATTATACAAGACCTTTACTTCTTTGTCTGTGACAAGTTTTAGTGATGTTGACAGGACTAGTTGTCGTTCTTTGTCTGAGACAGGTTTTAGATAATATTGTCATACAGTATATAACTCATTCCTCCTTTCAAAGATTGTCTTTCAAGCTGGGCATGTTTGATCTATATGCTCTAGCTTGAGGGGGAGTGTTATTTTTTACATTAGCATGACAAAAATCTTGTAATCATGCCATAAACCCTAAAGTAAGGTGAAGGACTGATTAATGCAGCCCTAGACCTTTTCTCAAATCTCTCTCTCTCTCTCTCTCTCTCTCTTTCTCTCTTGGGGGTGGTATCGAGGTGAGGTTGGATCATGGGTGCCCCCTCCGCTCTTCAAGGTGGGGAAAACCTGCATGGGGCAGGACAGGGCAGGGCACGGCACAGAAGTAGTTTACCATTCCTAGATATGAGGGAGAAGAGGAGGGGCAATGATGAGGCCGCTAAGAAAGAAAGAGACAAGCGTGTTTGGGAAATGGTCGTAGAATATTTATAGTAAAGTAAATTATAAATAGGACATGTATAAAAAATATTAATTATATTTATAAATAAATATATACACACTCGGGGTGAGACAGGACGGGGAATTTTCATCATTCCTCTCTCAATTCTTCTTTTCCCTTTATCCCTCTTTTAACCCTAATACCTCAAATTTTAAAACTGAACTATTTCAAATCTTAAAACCATGTTATAGATGTTCTCTTCTCATACTATCTTTCATTGTTTAATTTCCGGTCTTTCTAATTTGAAGCTGTTCTTTTCACATTCGCAGAAAAAAACAGATCAACAAACCTAGGCCAGTATCTGATATTGACATAGAAGCGATCTTTAAACAGGCAAAAGAGGAACAAGAAAAAATTGACCGAGCTTTCGAGGAAGAACAAAAAGAAGAAAACCTCAACTCTAGGATGCTCAGTGTTGACACTCATTTAGATCCCAATGATGATACACAATCTGTTGCAGAGTCCAAGTCAAGAAGGGTATCTAAGAAAGCTTCAGATTCTGTCAGGAACGGTTCATCTACAGCAAAGAAATATAAGCTCCTTGTCCCAGGTTCAACTGTTCGAGTTGTATCTGGCACTTTTGCAGAATTTGTAGGCAGCCTTAAGAAGGTGAATCGCAAAACTGGAAAGGTACGTCATTCTTTCCCACAAATCATTTGACTTAAAGTGTTCAACATCAGAAAATTTGTCTGCATGCTGTTTAAAGAATCTTCAAGGTCCAACTGATGCTTTATATGGAACAAAATGTCTTTGAGACAACATTGGTGTCTCATTTTCTACTTATCTTCTTCAGAATCCAGAAATATATCCTTTCTTGAAAATTTGTCTTCTTGCAGGCAACTGTGGGATTCACACTATTTGGGAAGGAAAGCTTAGTAGATTTAGATGTCAATGATGTTGTTGCAGAGACTAACTGATGTAAATATTGTCTCTCCACATGACGATCGTTCAAAGGTAAGTTTATGAATCCTTTTGATATAATTCTCATTTACTAATGTTTCTTTCTTTTTTCTATACAGAGAATGTGGTGTTCTGCCATTAGGTTAAAAGTAATATATTAGGCAGTGCATATGAGCTGAGTTGTTGATTAAATATTGAGGTTTTTTATGTCAACATCTATGAGTTGCTTAAATTCTTATACTTTTCGCTTCTCAAAAAAAAAAAAAAAAAAATCTTATACTTTTCAAGTTGCTACAATAACGTGCTTCATCATGTCAAGATATATATATATATATATATATTATAAAAAGAAGAAATTACCAAAGATGCTAAATGATTGTGAGGATTAATTTACCAGTCAAATCAGAATCATCTTAAAGGTTTCACGTGCTTAAATTTCAAGTAATTTTCCCTGAAAAAAATTTCAGAATTCTTGGCCTATTGGGGCATTCGCCTCCACTATGGGGGTTGAGCTTGACTTCCCCTAGAAAAAATAAAGTCCAAAAAGAGATTATATATCAGATTTTTCAGCTTTTTACTAGGTTTCAGTGTTTCACGGCACACTGCTTGAGGTATACATTTTCTTGCAGAGCATTGTCTTTATTAATTTTCCTGGATTAATATTCAGAAATTTTATATTTGATCCTGCACATAAAATTCATGTCATATACCTGTCTAAGCACATGGCACAAGTGCTTTTGG
The DNA here is from genome assembly GCF_001633185.2 of Quercus lobata. Taxonomy (NCBI): domain Eukaryota; kingdom Viridiplantae; phylum Streptophyta; class Magnoliopsida; order Fagales; family Fagaceae; genus Quercus; species Quercus lobata. The sequence continues at coordinate 27,536,928 of NC_044910.1, read as the reverse complement.
GGCATCTACAATGCTTAAAGAGTCTGCCTTATAATGCTCGAATCAAATGTTACAATTCATTTTTTGCTATTTCTGGAAAGGAAAATTCTTACAGAGGTTATTAAAGCAGGTAAATTCTGGTTGAATTCATTTTGGAAGGCATAGTTTAGGAAAAGCTTTCAGTTTTTGTAAAAAAGAGTTGCAAGCTGTTGAAAAAAACTTGACATGGATAGTATACTGAAATCTCATATGAAAAGCTACCAAGGCAGGCTGAGGCAAAGTCCATTGCATCATTGTTTTGGCTTTCTTTGCTCTAGCTAGACATTGAGCAAGGCCTACTAACACTAAATCCTTGATTGGATGCTGGATTTTGTGATCCTGATGTAGTTTCTGATGAGTTAATTATCAATAATTATTTAGGCAAGGCAGTTCCATGTTTTATTATTCTACTTTAGAATCAAGAAAGATCCCAATATTAAGCAGTGAATGCTACTCAATATGTGGTATACTAGCATTGGGTGCATCTCAAGTAACTGTGGAATATAAGACTCCATTTATCTTTTCTCACTTGCCAATTGTTGACATTTGCCATTTGTTTTGGCCTCTCTTCCAATAGACATTGATGGAATACAGCCTGATAAAGATTGGACCTTTTGTTCTAGTTCTGTTTTCTGAGCTTCTAAGAAGTTTTTACTGCATGCTTTTCTCCCAACTCTAGAGGACAGTTGATCTCTCGTATGCATATTTGTGCATGAAATGTTAGTTAAACCCTACATACATAGCAAGTGTGCACACATTTATGCTCTTTCTTGCTTGCTTGTTAACCACTATTTGGTTAGTGCCGGGAGAATCTTTGTTGCCTTCTTGAGCCGAGCAACTGAAGTGTTAGAAACATCAATTGCCACCAATTATTGTTTTTAGGCCTCACCATCATGCTCTTACTTTAGACTCAGGGAAAATGTTAAAGATACTACAAAGAGTAATGCTATTGAATAGTGATATTTCAGGTACATCAAAAGGATTCATAAACTTACCTTTGAATAATCATCCTAAGGAGAGACAATATTTACATCATTTTGTAAAAGTAATGCAGTAAAATTTGTAGTATCGACAACATCACTGTAAATACAATTCTTTTTTTTTTTTTTGGTTGTGTCAGTGTCAATGTTTATAATGGGCTGAACAGCATGCTTTTGAAGTGGTCCTAACATGCATCTTTTTGTGAAAATCTTTAGGGCACCAAGCAGTGAATATGGAATCAACATTTGAACCAATAACAATTAACTCTATGTGATTTATTGTGAAAATATTATGAATATAGCATTTTTCTTTGTTTAAAGGTTGTGTTTGAACTAGACAGAAAAATTTGGTGTTTTTTGCAGTAAGGCTGCCACGCCAATGACAACTCTCTCTCGCGAAAAGTTAACTGAGGCCAATACGAAAGAAAAATTCTGCCGACCGCCGGATATTATTTATCTTGTTGCTTTGAGAATGTGATTTTTTCTGGTGCTTCTCTTTTGTTCGATCTACTTCATGCATTAAATGCCTAACTTTAATATCAATCTAGAGCATCAGATTTGATGGGCCACTAAGTTAAAACAGTCTTGTTTCTATTATTATTATTAGGGTAAATTCCACAAACCTACCCTGAGGTTTGTGATAATACCAATTAAGTCCAAAACATTCTAAAACCTACCAATTTAGTCCAAAAAGACAATTTTATCCCTACCCTTTAGGGATAATTCCAATCTTCCTCTTCTTCCTTCTCTCTCTCCGTTCCTCTCCCCTTCTCTCTTCTCTCTCTCTCAAAACCCACCGCCCAACAAACCCATATCACTCACAGCCACTAGAAAAGCCACTGACCACCTCATGCACTCACATCACCCTCACCCCCTGCTGCCTAGAAAACCTATTGCCTAGCAAACCCATATCACCCACACCATAGCCGGCTAGGAAAACCACCTCCCAGCAAAACCATACCACCCACAACCATCAGAATGGAACCATTGCCATTGCCACGGTGCCACCCAAAAACCAACAAAGTTTATTTTAATCCACTTACCTACCCAAAATCATAATCCACTTCCACCCAAAACACAACCCACCGATCTACTACTCAGTTGCTGCTCCTTCACCCAAAATCACGAGACAAAGAGAGTTGAAGAGTTAGGGGGTGAGAGGGAGAAAGCTGAGAGAAGGTTTTCTTGCCAAAGGAGCTGCTGAGGCTCAGGCCGGGAATCCGGCGCCGGTCTAGCTCCCAAAGAGGAGGCGGATTCTCCCTAGGCAAGCAAGAAGAAGATGGGTTTTTGAAATGGGTATTTTTTTTTTTTTAAATTTGGGTTTAGGGAGAGATCTGAGAGAGAACTCAGAGAAAAGAGAGGAGATTAATGGAGACAGAGTGGGTGTGGGTGATATAAGTGTGGTGGTTAGTGGCTTTTCTTGTGGCTGTGGGTGGTGGGTTTTAAGAGAGAGATCTGAGAGAGAAGAGAGAAGGGGAGATGAACGGAGACAAATTAGAGAGAGAAAAAAAGTTAGGGACAAAAGTGTCTTTTGAGGACTAAAATGGGAGGTTTTAAAATGTCTTGGACCTAATTGGTATTATCACAAACCTCAGGGTAGGTTTGTGGAATTTACCCTTATTATTATTATTTCCAATCTCCAAGGGATGTGCTTTGCATGATGGCTCTCTCTGATTGGAAGACATATTTTGGATAAGGTGCCTTGCTGATAATGCCACATTATGTGGGTCAGACTACTTTGTTATATTTTAACTGTAAAGGCTTAATGATGTACCAAAAGAAGTATATAAAGGATGTAGAGAATCGGCTGAGTGGGTAAGCTCGGATGTTTCGTACAACACATCTAGGTTCGAGTCTTGCTGTTCGTAGGAGTTTGTTGGTGGGCATTCTTGGTGAGGTAGCCCCTCACACAGAGTGGCTAGAATGGCTTGAGCTTATGTCAGATTGGCACCCTATCTGGGGGTGTAATATAATCATAAATACCCCAATTTTTTTAACCAAAAAAAAAAATTGTATTAATCGTAGTTGGGATAATTGATTATCAAAAAAAAAAAAAAAAATCGTAGTTGGGATAATTACACATTTCCCACATTATTTGGATTTGGTTGCATTTTACTTGGTCATGAATTAAAAAGCATTCTTTTGCCCACACATAGATTAAAAGTTATCATTTTCCCTCCTTGGCTTACTTTCAGTAATTTTTTAAGTAGAGGTTTTTTTTTTTTTTTTTTTTTTTTTTTTTTTTTTTTTAAATATACAATAGTAAGTAGTAGTGAATTTTAATTTTTACATTTTATTTAGTTGTGAGTGATGTAACAGTTTCTCATTAAAATAAAATGAGATTTCAGTTAAAAAAGTACTGGAGGTAAGTTAAACTCCCTATTTAAAACAAGCTATGTTATATAATCATAGTTCATAACTCACCTATAAGCTTATCATTAATTATCATTAAAAATACAATAAAACATGTGATTCTAGCTAACTCAATTGATAATTTTTTTTGTAAAAGGCAAAATCTCTTGTTGAATAAAAAATCTTCTAAGGCTTGAACGTTGTTTATATCAAAAATTAATTAGTGTATTTTCTTAATAATAAAAAGCAATTATCAAGTAATATAGGTATTTGAAGAACACAGGTGTGAGAAATCATGTTTCTTAATTATTTTTGGATTTTTTTTATTGATAAAGGATTTTAATGATGTCTTTGTTGTAATATGCAAAAAAAATTTCCAAGAAAATTGGCTATAGTAAGAAAATCAAAATACAATTCCATATTTTCTATAAATTAAAATTTCCATCAACACAAATAGACATTTTATTTAGGAAAACATGTAATCGACAATTTAAATTTTATAAAAACAAAACCAACTCCTTAATTTTACTTTCAAATTTCCTCATTGTTCAGAATGTAAAAACTCCAAAATTGTCTTCTACTTCTTTTCCTCTGACCCAAATCACCATAAACACAAACCAAGACATTCAAATCCGTCTCAACCAAACCAACTCAAAGCCATTAGCAAGTGGCAACCATCAATCAACCCTGCAAATCCAATGCCAAAATTGTCATGAGCCAGCAATTTATCTCCTAGCCATGTATAACCGCAGCCCCATAACACTCAAGAAAAAACTCACCAAGACCTATTCAAAGCTAACCAAAGTTGCCACGATCGCCCTTTGGTCATGACCTATCCATCAATTCCTTCATTAGATAGGGGGGGGAGAGGGAGGGGGAAGTAAGGATATGTGGTGACACCAAAAAAAGAAAAAAAATCATTATCATTGGGTTATCATTTGAATCCCAAAAGTGGAGATAATTTTTTTTTTTTTTTTTAAATGGACATAAAGTTGTGGTACAACTACATAATAATCTCAAGTGAGGTGGATAAAGACTTAAAGTGATAACTTTTAAAAGCATGGGTTGGATAAAGTGCAACCTATTCAAACCATAAACAAATGGTGTGTAATTATTTCATTATGGTTATAAAATTTAGAAAATTTTAGAATAAAAATTAGAAAAATGAGTTTCGCATTATTATAAATAAATAAATAAAATATTTATAAATGCTCCACACTATCCTAGGGTTGTCCATCTAGACCCGTGAACCGACCCACTTGCCATCCAAAACCAAATCTCTATCCACCACCATACAAGATTTGGCTAAGATCTCATGATCTTCAATGAGATATGGTGGAGATCTCGTGATCTTCATCAAATTTTTCAATTGTTGCTGACTCTCTCGATTTTGATTGAAACCAACTTTACTCATGAAATATCCAACTTGATCCAATCCAATGATGCTCTGGGTCGATGACAAGTCTCCTGATCTGCCACTTTACAGAATTAGGTTGAGTCTAGATTGAGTCCAAACTTAACCTGGATCAACACTTGAATAGTCATTTGTGACCATCCATCAATAATTTTAAGCGTATAATGTAATATATGGGTAATTTTTGTACAAGCAATGTTGGCCTTGTTGTGAAGTCGCTTTTTTTTTTTGGATCCGGTTAATGTGTGCCCTAAGGGCACACATTAAACTATCCAATTTTAGAAACATTTTATCGGGAATTGAAAAAACTGTCAATACTTTTTCAATTCTCAAAAAAATATTTTCAAATATAGGTGGCTTAAGGCACACATTAGTAAAATCATTTTTTTTTTTTTTTTTTGGGAGGAGGTTGTGAAGTCCATTTAACTTTAATAAAAGAAGTAAAGTAATGCACGCAATCTCATGAGCACTTTGTTCGGTAAAAAAAACAGAGAGACAAAGTTTGTTTTGATTTTTGATTTGGTGGTGGAATGGTCAGGTCATTAATTATGATTTTCTTTTTCTTTTTACCCCTCTCTCAAGGCATCCGATTATTAGATATTAATCAAAGAGTATCACTTAGGTATAGTATTTAAGTATATTTAAGTATTATTTTTTAGGTTTTTTTTTAAAAAAATTTTGTTATGTGAATTTTTTTTATGGGATGGAAGTATATTTTTTAATTAAGTAGTCACATGACTGAATTTTAAAAGGGAAATCTAAGAAACAATACTTAAGATACTGTACCTAAATTTTGTCCTTAATCAAATGGGTCCATTAACCACATTTGTTAATGGATAATTTTAAAAAAAAATTTATATCACTTTTATGAATAATGTAAAAAATTGTCAAAAAAATAAATTAATGTTACATTCATAATATTTTTACAATATTTTCGTAACAAATCATAAGTAGTTAATTATTATTGGTTCAAATTTGAATTTACTACTAAAATTATTTTTTTGCCTCAACAATAATAACCAATAACAACCTGTCACTTAGGATTTGTTGTGAAAATGTTGTACACATAACATTTCTAAAAAAAATGTTATTTTTCATTTTTTTCATAAAAAATTTCTAAAAGCATCTTTAGGACATAAGTTAATTTTTCTATAATCAAATATAATGCATCTCTTATTTTGATAGTAAACTTTTTCCTTTAAAAAATATTTTATTAATAAATTTTTTAAATTGGACTTTTTTTTTTAAGAGAGTTTCAACTTTCAATTTATGACATCCGCTCTTAATGATAACTCTTTTATCATCAAATCAAGATATCAATCGGTTTTTGGTGTTGGCAACATCAATAGTGATCTGGTTGTGATGTTAGATGTAGTGTGGCACTGATAGTGACATTAGGCGGTGGCAGTTGTTATGGTGTGACCATAAAGTTGCGGATATGCAAGTTTCAGCGGTGGTTGTGTTGACAACACAAAGGGAATGAAGGAGTGGGCGCACAAAGGGATGAGAGATGAAGATTTTTGTTTCTCTCTTTTTGGCTTGTTTTTCTTTGGTCGATCATAAGACACGTTTTTCATTGGCTTTTGTCTTCCAGCATACCAAACATTAGAAAGTAAAAGAAGACCATTCGCTAGAACAAACAAAACATAATAATATGGTATAAATCTGATTCATGTAATAATACTAATACCATAAAGAAAAAAGGAAAAAATTGTCCCACAAAATTGGGCATGAGAACTCCCATATGTTTTGTGCATTATTGTTCTCGTGTAATCTGAGTGGGACTTTGCATCAGAGAATTTATGAATTGATACAATTATTAGTTTCTTTGGATGAACTTATTGGTTTATTTTGTTTAAAAGTACAATTATAATTAAAAATAGTGGAAATTTAAAAGTTGTGCATAATATGATGGTAAAATAAGCTAGGATCTTAAGCTAAAACAAATAAATCCAATAACACCCTAATTATGATTACTTGCTTAAAGCTAAATTCTTTAGTGTAGTGCTGACTACAAACAACATTTACACATGCTTCCTCCATTTATCAGATGAAAGGGGAAAAAAAAAGATAAATCATCTTTACTTTTAAAAAATAATTTTATTCTTTTGTTGTCATGATGTCATCTTTTAAATATCCATAACAACTTTACAAAAAAAATTATATATATCTCGTACAAAAAGAGATCTACAGTTATGGCTAAAATAGTTTAAAAGAGAAAATTTTGAAAACCCTAAAATTTTTCACATGATGTCAAATAGAATTCCAACTTATCCAAACTTTTCTCACTTCCTTAAGTTAATTTTGCACACATTTGATTTGAAACCAAATGTGAGAATGTTTTATCATTCCTGAAAATTCTAAAAGATTGCCATATACCAAACGCACATTAAAAAATAGTTTTACACTGCTTATTATATTTGACAGATTCAATAATGCATAATTTCAAAACTTTGAATTTTCTAAATAGGCAAATGTTAACAAGTATCATGCGTTGTTTGTTAAGGTTGGACTAATATGAGTCTTATTTAATACAAAAATTAGATAAATAGAAGAAAAAGACATAAAATTGACCCCACAACTTATTTTAATTTTTTTCTCTCTTTATGAAATTGCCCCCATAGCCTATAAAGCTACCCAAAAAAAGAAAAAAAGAAAAAAAAAGAACATAAAGCTACAAAAAAAACATAAACATGTTAATGAGCACACCTTACGATGCCCATTAATACCCCTCTTATTTATGAAGAAGCCAGTTTTCTATAAAAGAAAAAGTTAACTAATGTTTTAAGAACATTTGTTAATAAATTATTTTATAAAAGTTTTTATGAAAAAAGAAAAAAGTAATTAATATTTTGACAGTTTTTTCAATTTCCCATAAAAGTGTTATAAAAAGAGTTTTTCTAAAAAAAATTATTAACAATTGCTCAAAAGGCAATTGTCAATATAACCCTTCTAAAAAATAAGTTTAATCTATTTAATAGTTTAACATTTCCAAGCTTAAAGGCTGGGTTTTAGGCTTGCCACTTCAGCTCCCATGTGCTGAACTGCGCTGGTGGAGGTTGAAAAAGTTTTACTCACAGAGTTCTTTGAAAAACCATGGTCCATGGCTATAACAGCTCAAAAGGTTAGTGGTCCTACTCTTATCTCAATTTTAATGCTCAAACAAGTGCAACTGCGCAACTTCTTGTGGTTCCAACTTTTGTCAGATTTTAAGATAAATGCCTTGTTCTATCACTTTTGTCAAAAAAAGATAAATGCCTTGCATGTTCTAAGGTTCCAACTTTATTTCATTTCAAACAGCAACTTCCTTTGTGTAATTTTAGCGAGTTCTTTGCATTCTCACTGTTTTGCCATGGGTAAGACATGTTGTGAAAAATTATTTGTGACAGATTTTTTTTAAAGGCTTAGATAAATGATCATTTATCAACAATAAGTTACCAACCTTTTGCATTATAAAAAGGAAAGAATAAAAATGTCATCATAGGTGATAGGACACAGGTTAAGCAGTACGTTAGGAACTATAATTTTCACAATCAATTTTTTACTAATGTCATTATTACTATAAACAAATTATTAGCCATGTCAATTGTTGTAAAAAAAAAAATTACTACATTAAAAATTTTATGTTTTAAACTTAGGATCCAATTAACTAGCGTCCTTAATTTTAACACTATTTTTATGTGAAATATAAAAAGGCGTCAAAAAAATATTTTTTTTATATAAAGTTTTTTAAAATATTCTCTAAACCAATATTTGCATCTGTAAATTTTTCTCTTAACTCCAAAAGATTGACTAAGTAATTCCTAAAACCTCATAATATTTATGAGATTATGAGTTTAAAATCTCTTATCAACATTTTAAGACTATGATCTAATGTGTGTGAAACGACATACACCCAAATAAATAGTTGTATACTCGAAAATTTATGAATATTGTACCCCCAAAAAAAAAAAAACTTTCCTCTAAACTTATTACAAATTAAAAGGTAAAGAAGGATTAGCAGGGACCACATCGAAGTCACGAAATCAAACCATATCAGAGTAATTGTTGAACAGTATAACCAGTACACCCTGGTTGATGAATGATCATTCATTGGAACAGATCAGACTGCCCCAACATAATTGATCCAAAAAGAAAAACAAACATGGGCCCCACTTCTTCAAAACAGAATGCTGATTTCACAATATTGATTTAAGTATGAAATAAACTCTCTTATATATACATTGTCCTTTTTGGTAATTTATATTTCAAACTGCTACTTTTATAAGTACTAGCCAAACACTCAGTTTTTTCAAAAAGCACTTTTTAATAGCTTTTACCAAACACTCAGTTTTTTGAAAAAGCACTTTTTCATTATACACTTTTTGAAAACGCAACTTTTTCATTATGCACTTTTTCAAAAAGCTGAACCAAACTCACCCTAAACCCAGTTCTCAGTAGCATTTATGAACCCCCATGTTCCAGATGTACCCAGTTCACTACCAACACATGGCGCAAAATTTATTATTGTCCATGTCCAAACAAAGGCAATATACAATTATACATTACCAAAAATAATTTTCTAGTAGTAATCATTTTTTTAATGTAAAAGAAAATGAATAGCCAAATCACAGAAGGTTCGTTAGAGGGACAGTTTGTTTTTGTATACTATTACTGACAGTAGCTATAGTTCTTTCTCTTTCTTTGTTTCATTTTTTTTATATGGACTCATTAAATGAGACCAATCCAGTTGTATTACCAAGAAGACAAAAGCACGCGCACATTAGTTTTTGACTGAAAAGAGTTTGCTAAAGAAGGCACAATGTTCCCATCAGAAAAAAAAGAAAAAAAAGAAGAAGAAGAAGAAGGCACAATGTACAATACAGTCGGTTGGGTCATGCGTGTGTCAACGCTTGCTGCCCAAGTTTGACAACTATGGTCCCCTAGGGAAAGGGATTCCCCATTTCCTTTACACAAAATTTTATTAGTAAAACTGAAAATGGCTCGTGGGTGGGAATTAAAAAATTTAATACCAATCTTGAATTCTAATTATTTCAATTAGTAGTCTTTGATAGTTAAATAAAAAATTTAAAATTCAATCCTCATTTATATCAAAACCTGATTGATGTTTTGATTTGATAATAAAAAACATAATTATCAAAAATAGACGTCATAAGTTGAAACTTTATTAACAAAAAAAAAATCATTAGGACCACTCATTTTGTGCTACAATTTTGATATAATTATGATGCTATACTGTAAATAATAGGAAAAAAGTTATGAATTTATGTAAAAGTGATATACAACCAATTATAATATCTCATTTTGCATCAGCTCATGCAAAATTTATATATATTTTAGCATAAGAACTTTTTTTTTCCCCTATTTTACATACTTTATAACACATCCAATATCTTATTATTTATTTTACACTACATTTCGTTAAATTATTAATTTTTCTTGATTTTTAGTACACAATAATCATCATTTACTTTATTCTTTCATCCTCATGATATACAAAGAAAGAGCAAAAAACCAAAATGAATAGTGTCGATGTAAATTTACACAGTTACAGTAACAATCATATATTTTTACATTATTTTACATAGTTTGATGTAAGTAAATTTTGAGTTTGATTGGTTATTTTAATTTTTTTTTCCCTCTTTTTATAATATAGTGCTCTAAGATAGAAAGAAAAATGGAGTAAAGATAAAGGGTGTGAATTTAAAATTAGTGGGAGTCTCCTAGAAAAGAAGATATAAAAGTCCAGAGTCGCGGACTCTGTTTTACAGCTGTCCTGTTTTGTAAAGTCTTTCTCAAGGAGGAGCAAAAGAGGTTGTCTATACACGAGGGTGCATTAATTTATGTTCTCATAGGACTCTGTATAATTGTTGCACTTCCATCCAGCTTTATTAAATTTGTAACTACCCACTGCTTCTTCTTTTATTTGCATTTATATCAATTCTATTCTCTCTCTCTCTCTCTCTCTCTCTCTCTCTCATATTTTGCATCTTCTATTTATAGACATTGATGAATTACGTATATTCTTCTTAAATTATTTTGTGAAAATTTATGATAATACTTCTTTTTTTCAACTCTTTTTCTTTTTGCTCTATATTTATGACATTTGATATACTGCTAAAGTCTTGGGTCGTGAGTTTTATGATTTTTACGAGGTAGAGTAAAAGCCCTGCCACACCCTGGCTACTTTAAATTTCAAATCCTATTAATAATAGGATAATGAGATGGACAAATTAATAAAAAGTAAAATATAAATTTTATCACTAAAATCGAACAACAACAAAATGAACTCAAAATAAGAGGGGAAAATTCCTATCAAAAACAAAAAAAAAGGAAAAAAATTCAGCTTAGTATTTTAACAAAATTATTAATATTGATGGTGTTTAGTATTTTAGTGGATCGCCTGGCCTGCACAAATACAAAGAAACAAAACACTCTCAGTTAGAGGGAAATTCCAAATGACTTTATGTATATGCTATAAATCATTCAATTTGCTTTTGATATGTGGTTTTCTATTAGACCATTCTCATTGGTCCAATAAAATGTTTAGCTAAGTCAGAAGTAAAAGCCCAATTTTTCTATTTCAGCCACACTTTTTACATTGATCTCCATCAGCCTCTATCATTCTTCATTTCCATTTAAATATTCTTTTTATTCTATGCAACAATTTAAAACTTCTAATTCATTCTACATTTCTACCTAACCATGAAGATGAAAAAAACATTAAAGTAGTCTTCGAGCTATATTGTAATATGGAGCCAAATGCATTAAGGTTAAATTGCATATTCGGTCATAAACCTTTGATTTTTGCTTCAAATCATCATTATACTTTAAAATGTTTTCTCTTTAAACCTAATACTTTCAAATTATTATTTTAAGATAGGTATAATAGGAAAAGAAGAGGTGGGACAAACCACAAACATGAGGTACCACAAAGAATACTATTATCAATGAGTTATTGCTTGAACTCCATCGTTTTTTGATAGATGAAAAATGCTGACATGATAAATAAAATTCATGCCATATCAAACAATCAACGCCATCAAAGTAGGACAGTAAATGAGTTTAGCTAAGCCGAGTATTAAAAGTTCAAACTTGTTCATTTAATTTTTTTTCAAACATGAGCTGAGCTTGAGCTCATTACTAAACAAGATTTTATATTCAAGCTTGGCTCTTTTTTTTGTCTAGTAAGCTCAAGTTTGTTCACGAGCTACTTGTTTAACTTTTTTTTTTTTTTTTCTATATATTATGAAACTATGACCAAAAGTTTTTACCATCTTCACAATTTTATAAATTTTTACTATGAATAGATTATTTATATCATCAATAAGTTACAAATCATAATTTAATATCATATAAATATATTGACAAATTTATATAATCTAATTTTAAATCTATATAAATATATTTTTAGACATGTATACATATAAAAATATAATATTATATATAGTTAAATCGAACTCTCATGTTCATGAGCTTGTTCATAAGCACATTATTATGCTTGAGCTTAACTCGTTTAATAATCGAGCCTAAACTTAAGGCTTGAACTTGACTTGTTTTCTAAATAAATGAACATAAATAAGTTTTTTCCTGAGTCAAGCTTGAAATGTTAATGAACAGTTTAATTCATTTATAACTCTTCATTAAAGCGACCTCAATTTTATGAATATTCCATTTACCATGTCAATATTTTCCATACTAAATGATGGTAAAGACATTTTTAAAACATATTAAAGTTAAGGGTGATTATTAAATAAAAATTAAGTTAATAATCAAATATGCAATTTAACTTAAAATTATAATTTACATTAAACTATATTAACAAAAGTTTAAAATCCTATTCGGATTAAACATATTACTAAATATTTTTTTTAAAAATAAAAAGTTAAAAGGAAGATTTTTTTATATATATACTCCATTATATCTGCATTGAATGTGTATAAAAAATGTTACTAACACTGTCTTTCAGCCATTGAAATCATTGATCAACCCATAAAAACAATTAAAATCATGTTGAAAAAGGACCTTTCTTGGAAAGCTCTGGACCTCTGGTGGTCATAATCATTAAGATCCATCGGCAAAAAGTTCAAAATCTCAAAACATCATTCATGGTACACCGATCACCAATGGTCGATGTCACTGCCTACAAAAATGAAGGATGAAAAAATGTGAATACACAAAGTTCACGGACTACAATTACAAATTTTACAAAGCATGAGTGCACCATTGAAAAAATCACTTTATTATATTCCCTCAGTCAGCAACCACTCAGAGAAAGTGAGTCAGAGAGTTGCAGAAACGAGTAAACGTATTTAATTTTCACAACCTCCAACCCAACCTCCCCTATATTCTTTACTTTCTTCCTCTGCTTTCCACACTCATTCCAACCCTAGAAAAATTCAAAACTTTAGATGCAAGATGGGTTCACCCCACAAGCCCTATTAACCCACAAACTCTTCTCAAAACCAAAATTCATCAAAAACCCACTTCACCATGGCCGCTCCATCCATTTCCAGCCACTTTATCACCTTTACTTTCTTCATTTTCTTCTTCAAGTCATTAGCTGCAGACCCAAATCCTTCTTTTTCATTCACACAGTTTGAGAAAGATCCAAAATTTGAGTCCAATATCGCTCTTTATGGGGATGCAAAGGTTGTTGATGGTGGGGATGCGGTTCAACTTACCAGTCCGGTGAGTTCAAGTGCTGGGCAAGTCATGTACAAGAAACCCATTAAGCTTGAAGAAGGTAATTCTAGAAATATGGTTTCCTTTTCGACTTACTTCTCGTTCTCCATGTCTGCTGGCAATGGCGATGGTTTAGATTTCTTTATGGTTCCAAGTGGTTTTAATGTTAGTGAGTTTAATGATAGTTCATTTGGAGGCTTTTTAGGATCTGGAAAGAGTAAATTTAAGGTTGTTGCTGTCAAATTTAATACCTTAAGTGATGGTAATAATGGTTTGGTTAAGACTCATGTAGGAATTGGTGTGAGTGGCGTTGTATCAGCAAAATTGAGTAATGTGTCAGCTTATAATTTGTCTCGTGTTAGTGAAAAAATCCATGCTTGGATAGATTATGAAGCGGGTTCAAGGAGATTAGAGATTAGGTTGAGTCAAAATGGTAGTTTGAGGCCCTCTAGTCCCTTGCTCTCCTACCTAATTGATTTGTCCAAAGTGTTGGAGTATAAGGAAGTGTTTGTG